>NC_080672.1:216313115-216613749 GCF_030247195.1 Topomyia yanbarensis | reverse complement strand
TGATTCATTTGATTCATTTGATTCATTTGATTCATTTGATTCATTTGATTCATTTGATTCATTTGATTCATTTGATTCATTTGATTCATTTGATTCATTTGATTCATTTGATTCATTTGATTCATTTGATTCATTTGATTCATTTGATTCATTTGATTCATTTGATTCATTTGATTCATTTGATTCATTTGATTCATTTGATTCATTTGATTCATTTGATTCATTTGATTCATTTGATTCATTTGATTCATTTGATTCATTTGATTCATTTGATTCATTTGATTCATTTGATTCATTTGATTCATTTGATTCATTTGATTCATTTGATTCATTTGATTCATTTGATTCATTTGATTCATTTGATTCATTTGATTCATTTGATTCATTTGATTCATTTGATTCATTTGATTCATTTGATTCATTTGATTCATTTGATTCATTTGATTCATTTGTTTCATTTGATTCATTTGTTTCATTTGTTTCATTTGATTCATTTGATTGATTTGATTGATTTGATTGATTTGATTGATTTGATTGATTTGATTCATTTGATTCATTTGATTCATTTGATTCATTTGATTCATTTGATTCATTTGATTCATTTGATTCATTTGATTCATTTGATTCATTTGATTCATTTGATTTATTTGATTCATTTGATTCATTTGATTCATTTGATTCATTTGATTCATTTGATTCATTTGATTCATTTGATTCATTTGATTCATTTGATTCATTTGATTCATTTGATTCATTTGATTCATTTGATTCATTTGATTCATTTGATTCATTTGATTCATTTGATTCATTTGATTCATTTGATTCATTTGATTCATTTGATTCATTTGATTCATTTGATTCATTTGATTCATTTGATTCATTTGATTCATTTGATTCATTTGATTCATTTGTTTCATTTGTTTCATTTGATTCATTTGATTCATTTGATTCATTTGATTCATTTGATTCATTTGATTCATTTGATTCATTTGATTCATTTGATTCATTTGATTCATTTGATTCATTTGATTCATTTGATTCATTTCATTCATTTCATTCATTTCATTCATTTCATTCATTTCATTCATTTCATTCATTTCATTCATTTCATTCATTTCATTCATTTCATTCATTTCATTCATTTCATTCATTTCATTCATTTCATTCATTTCATTCATTTCATTCATTTCATTCATTTCATTCATTTCATTCATTTCATTCATTTCATTCATTTCATTCATTTCATTCATTTCATTCATTTCATTCATTTCATTCATTTCATTCATTTCATTCATTTCATTCATTTCATTCATTTCATTCATTTCATTCATTTCATTCATTTCATTCATTTCATTCATTTCATTCATTTCATTCATTTCATTCATTTCATTCATTTCATTCATTTCATTCATTTCATTCATTTCATTCATTTCATTCATTTCATTCATTTCATTCATTTCATTCATTTCATTCATTTCATTCATTTCATTCATTTCATTCATTTCATTCATTTCATTCATTTCATTCATTTCATTCATTTCATTCATTTCATTCATTTCATTCATTTCATTCATTTCATTCATTTCATTCATTTCATTCATTTCATTCATTTCATTCATTTCATTCATTTCATTCATTTCATTCATTTCATTCATTTCATTCATTTCATTCATTTCATTCATTTCATTCATTTCATTCATTTCATTCATTTCATTCATTTCATTCATTTCATTCATTTCATTCATTTCATTCATTTCATTCATTTCATTCATTTCATTCATTTCATTCATTTCATTCATTTCATTCATTTCATTCATTTCATTCATTTCATTCATTTCATTCATTTCATTCATTTCATTCATTTCATTCATTTCATTCATTTCATTCATTTCATTCATTTCATTCATTTCATTCATTTCATTCATTTCATTCATTTCATTCATTTCATTCATTTCATTCATTTCATTCATTTCATTCATTTCATTCATTTCATTCATTTCATTCATTTCATTCATTTCATTCATTTCATTCATTTCATTCATTTCATTCATTTCATTCATTTCATTCATTTCATTCATTTCATTCATTTCATTCATTTCATTCATTTCATTCATTTCATTCATTTCATTCATTTCATTCATTTCATTCATTTCATTCATTTCATTCATTTCATTCATTTCATTCATTTCATTCATTTCATTCATTTCATTCATTTCATTCATTTCATTCATTTCATTCATTTCATTCATTTCATTCATTTCATTCATTTCATTCATTTCATTCATTTCATTCATTTCATTCATTTCATTCATTTCATTCATTTCATTCATTTCATTCATTTCATTCATTTCATTCATTTCATTCATTTCATTCATTTCATTCATTTCATTCATTTCATTCATTTCATTCATTTCATTCATTTCATTCATTTCATTCATTTCATTCATTTCATTCATTTCATTCATTTCATTCATTTCATTCATTTCATTCATTTCATTCATTTCATTCATTTCATTCATTTCATTCATTTCATTCATTTCATTCATTTCATTCATTTCATTCATTTCATTCATTTCATTCATTTCATTCATTTCATTCATTTCATTCATTTCATTCATTTCATTCATTTCATTCATTTCATTCATTTCATTCATTTCATTCATTTCATTCATTTCATTCATTTCATTCATTTCATTCATTTCATTCATTTCATTCATTTCATTCATTTCATTCATTTCATTCATTTCATTCATTTCATTCATTTCATTCATTTCATTCATTTCATTCATTTCATTCATTTCATTCATTTCATTCATTTCATTCATTTCATTCATTTCATTCATTTCATTCATTTCATTCATTTCATTCATTTCATTCATTTCATTCATTTCATTCATTTCATTCATTTCATTCATTTCATTCATTTCATTCATTTCATTCATTTCATTCATTTCATTCATTTCATTCATTTCATTCATTTCATTCATTTCATTCATTTCATTCATTTCATTCATTTCATTCATTTCATTCATTTCATTCATTTCATTCATTTCATTCATTTCATTCATTTCATTCATTTCATTCATTTCATTCATTTCATTCATTTCATTCATTTCATTCATTTCATTCATTTCATTCATTTCATTCATTTCATTCATTTCATTCATTTCATTCATTTCATTCAATTCATTCAATTCATTCATTTCAATCATTTCATTCATTTCAATCATTTCATTCATTTCATTCATTTCATTCATTTCATTCATTTGATTCATTTGATTCATTTGATTCATTTGATTCATTTGATTCATTTGATTCATTTGATTCATTTGATTCATTTGATTCATTTGAATCATTTGATTCATTTGATTCATTTGATTCATTTGATTCATTTGATTCATTTGATTCATTTGATTCATTTGATTCATTTGTTTCATTTGTTTCATTTGTTTCATTTGTTTCATTTGATTCATTTGATTCATTTGTTTCATTTGATTCATTTGATTCATTTGATTCATTTGATTCATTTGATTCATTTGATTCATTTGATTCATTTGATTCATTTGTTTCATTTGATTCATTTGTTTCATTTGTTTCATTTGATTTATTTGATTTATTTGATTTATTTGATTTATTTGATTCATTTGATTTATTTGATTTATTTGATTTATTTGATTTATTTGATTCATTTGATTCATTTGACTCATTTGACTCATTTGACTCATTTGACTCATTTGATTAATTTGATTTATTTGATTTATTTGATTCATTTGATTCATTTGATTCATTTGATTCATTTGATTCATTTGATTCATTTGATTCATTTGATTCATTTGATTCATTTGATTCATTTGATTCATTTGATTCATTTGATTCATTTGATTCATTTGATTCATTTGATTCATTTGATTCATTTGATTCATTTGATTCATTTGATTCATTTGATTAATTTGATTCATTTGATTCATTTGATTCATTTGATTCATTTGATTCATTTGATTCATTTGATTCATTTGATTCATTTGATTCATTTGATTCATTTGATTCTTTTGATTCATTTGATTCATTTGATTCATTTGATTCTTTTGATTCATTTGATTCATTTGATTCATTTGATTCATTTGATTCATTTGATTCATTTGATTCATTTGATTCATTTGATTCATTTGATTCATTTGATTCATTTGATTCATTTGATTCATTTGATTCATTTGATTCATTTGATTCATTTGATTCATTAGATTCATTAGATTCATTTGATTCATTTGATTCATTTGATTCATTTGATTCATTTGATTCATTTGATTCATTTGATTCATTTGATTCATTTGATTCATTTGATTCATTTGATTCATTTGATTCATTTGATTCATTTGATTCATTTGATTCATTTGATTCATTTGATTCATTTGATTCATTTGATTCATTTGATTCATTTGATTCATTTGATTCATTTGATTCATTTGATTCATTTGATTCATTTGGTTCATTTGGTTCATTTGATTCATTTGATTCATTTGATTCATTTAATTCATTCGATTCATTTGATTCATTTGATTCATTTGATTCATTTGATTCATTTGATTCATTTGATTCATTTGATTCATTTGATTCATTTGATTCATTTGATTCATTTGATTCATTTGATTCATTTGATTCATTTGATTCATTTGATTCATTTGATTCATTTGATTCATTTGATTCATTTGATTCATTTGATTCATTTGATTCATTTGATTCATTTGATTCATTTGATTCATTTGATTCATTTGATTCATTTGATTCATTTGATTCATTTGATTCATTTGATTCATTTGATTCATTTGATTCATTTGATTCATTTGATTCATTTGATTCATTTGATTCATTTGATTCATTTGATTCATTTGATTCATTTGATTCATTTGATTCATTTGATTCATTTGATTCATTTGATTCATTTGATTCATTTGATTCATTTGATTCTTTTGATTCATTTGTTTCATTTGATTCATTTGATTCATTTGATTCATTTGATTGATTTGATTGATTTGATTGATTTGATTCATTTGATTCATTTGATTCATTTGATTCATTTGATTCATTTGATTCATTTGATTCATTTGATTCATTTGATTCATTTGATTCATTTGATTCATTTGATTCATTTGATTCATTTGATACATTTGATTCATTTGATTCATTTGATTCATTTGATTCATTTGATTCATTTGATTCATTTGATTCATTTGATTCATTTGTTTCATTTGATTCATTTGATTCATTTGATTCATTTGATTCATTTGATTCATTTGATTCATTTGATTCATTTGATTCATTTGATTCATTTGATTCATTTGATTCATTTGACTCATTTGACTCATTTGTTTCATTTGTTTCATTTGATTCATTTGATTCATTTGATTCATTTGATTCTTTTGATTCTTTTGATTCATTTGATTCATTTGATTCATTTGATTCATTTGATTCATTTGATTCATTTGATTCATTTGATTCATTTGATTCATTTGATTAATTTGATTAATTTGATTCATTTGATTCATTTGATTGATTTGATTGATTTGATCGATTTGATCGATTTGATTCATTTGATTCATTTGATTCATTTGATTCATTTGATTCATTTGATTCATTTGATTCATTTGATTCATTTGATTCATTTGATTCATTTGATTCATTTGATTCATTTGATTCATTTGATTCATTTGATTCATTTGATTCATTTGATTCATTTGATTCATTTGATTCATTTGATTCATTTGATTCATTTGATTCATTTGATTCATTTGATTCATTTGATTCATTTGATTCATTTGATTCATTTGATTCATTTGATTCATTTGATTCATTTGATTCATTTGATTCATTTGATTCATTTGATTCATTTGATTCATTTGATTCATTTGATTCATTTGATTTATTTGAATTATTTGATTCATTTGAGTCATTTGATTCATTTGATTCATTTGATTCATTTGATTCATTTGATTCATTTGATTCATTTGATTCATTTGATTCATTTGATTCATTTGATTCATTTGATTCATTTGATTCATTTGATTCATTTGATTCATTTGATTCATTTGATTCATATGATTCATTTGATTCATTTGATTCATTTGATTCATTTGATTCATTTGATTCATTTGATTCATTTGATTCATTTGATTCATTTGATTCATTTGATTCATTTGATTCATTTGATTCATTTGATTCATTTGATTCATTTGATTCATTTGATTCATTTGATTCATTTGATTCATTTGATTCATTTGATTCATTTGATTCATTTGATTCATTTGATTCATTTGATTCATTTGATTCATTTGATTCATTTGATTCATTTGATTCATTTGATTCATTTGATTCATTTGATTCATTTGATTCATTTGATTCATTTGATTCATTTGATTCATTTGATTCATTTGATTCATTTGATTCATTTGATTCATTTGATTCATTTGATTCATTTGATTCATTTGATTCATTTGATTCATTTGATTCATTTGATTCATTTGATTCATTTGATTCATTTGATTCATTCGATTCATTTGATTCATTTGTTTCATTTGTTTCATTTGATTCATTTGATTCATTTGATTCATTTGATTCATTTGATTCATTTGATTCATTTGATTCATTTGATTCATTTGATTCATTTGATTCATTTGATTCATTTGATTCATTTGATTCATTTGATTCATTTGATTCATTTGATTCATTTGATTCATTTGATTCATTTGATTCATTTGATTCATTTGATTCATTTGATTCATTTGATTCATTTGATTCATTTGATTCATTTGATTCATTTGATTCATTTGATTCATTTGATTCATTTGATTCATTTGATTCATTTGATTCATTTGATTCATTTGATTCATTTGAATCATTTCATTTATTTGAAACATTTGATTCATTTGATTCATTTGATTCATTTGATTCATTTGATTCATTTGATTCATTTGGTTCATTTGATTCATTTGATTCATTTGATTCATTTGATTCATTTGATTCATTTGATTCATTTGATTCATTTGATTCATTTGATTCATTTGATTCATTTGATTCATTTGATTCATTTGATTCATTTAGTTCATTTGATTCATTTGATTCATTTAATTCATTTGATTCATTTGATTCATTTGATTCATTTGATTCAATTGATTCATTTGATTCATTTGATTCATTTGATTCATTTGATTCATTTGATTCATTTGATTCATTTGATTCATTTGATTCATTTGATTCATTTGATTCATTTGATTCATTTGATTCATTTGATTCATTTGATTCATTTGATTCATTTGATTCATTTGATTCATTTGATTCATTTGATTCATTTGATTCATTTGATTCATTTGATTCATTTGATTCATTTGTTTCATTTGATTGATTTGATTCATTTGATTCATTTGATTCATTTGACTCATTTGGCTCATTTGACTCATTTGATTAGTTTGAGTAATTTGATTTTTTTTTTATTTAAATGATTTATTTGATTCATTTGATTCATTTGATGCATTTGATTCATTTGATTCATTTGATTCATTTAATTCATTTGATTCATTTGATTCATTTGACTCATTTGATTCATTTAATTCATTTGATTCATTTGATTCATTTTATTCATATCTTTAATTTTATGCATTTCATTTTCAGTCATTCGTTTTATTTCATTCAATTTGTTAGTATGAGTCAATTTATTCTTTTAATCTTATAACTATTTCTAAATATAATATTAATTTTTATGTAATAACCTAATCTAATTTGATTCGTGTATATTATAATTTTGATTTCCATTAGTTTCTCTACTCATTTTATGAATTTAAAAACCTATTGTTTCATTTTTTGCTTTACTTTTTTATTTCGGTCGTTTTGTTGATTTCTATAATTTATTCAGTTTATTCGAGATTTTATTCGTACAAGACTAGAAACTGTTTTCATCCCACCTCTAGTTGGGTGCCTACTTCTCGTGAGTTCTGCAAACTAATCCAATAGTGAAATGTGTAAGAAATGTCTCATCTCACTGCTAGGTGGATTAAATCGGTTTTTGCTATTATGTTTGCTTCATTGGTTTGTGTGGGTATTACTACGATGTATTTAGTTAATTCACATTGTATCATTATTGCGTAACGATTATTGTAGATTGTTTTTGAAAATGGACCTATTGTATCTATGGATATTATTTCGAATGGTTTTGATGGTGTATTGGTTATTTTTTGTTTTTCTTTGGTATGTTTTATTATTTTGTTCTTTTTGCACGATTCACAGGCCTTTATGAATCGAGAAATAGATCCTTTCATGTCATTCCAATTGTAATATTATCTTATTTTCAGGTACAGTCGATGCTGTCCTATGTGTCCTCCCGTAGGGGTTTTATGGTGTTTTTTAATATGTACTGTTTCTCGCCAGGATCACTAAAGAACTTGGGTGGTTGATAAATTATTATCTATATATTTTTAATCGTTTGTTTCGCTAGCGCTTTAAATGTTTCTATGGGTACCTCTTTAAATATTGTTTCGTTGTTTGCCATAGCGATTTTCTTTATTTGCATCTTATTCATTTCTTGTTCCAATGCTGAATGTGTGAACTCTAGAGTTCTTCTTCCACTTATATATGTTGTGATTCTGATTATCATTTTTTTCATTTGCGCGTCTTTGTATATATTGAATATTAAAGAGTTAATTTCTACCGTTATTCTTAGTTTAGGTAAGTTTCTTGTTTCGGTCGGATTTTCAGTCGTATAGATAGTGAGGTGATCAGTCTCTCTACCTTGTAACCTTTGCGCGTTTTTTTTTAATTTACTAGCAAAGTTACAATTTGCATTGCCAAACACCACATGCTATTGACGGGTTCAACTATAGGGCAATTTCAGCATTTTTTATAGCAATCACAACTCCTAACAACATCACAACACAAACATAAATTTCGATCTCCCTATTATGCAACGGTCAGCACGGTTGACATCTCCATCGTATCAGTAAAATTGGCGCGAAACGAACCCATAAAATTAAATGCTGCAGAAGAACTGTTAAAAGCTAATTTGAAGCTATTACTCGCCCTCATTTTGCCCGAAACCGTTGGAAGTACGCTACATATACTCCAACAGAAGAAGTTACAGATTACTCTAGGTTGTGGAAAGTGCGAATAATATCCCAATGAAAGAGGGATCAGTATTAAGTTTGAATTTGTGCAGTAAGGCAAAGTGAGAGAAGGGAAAGAATCCTGACCGACGCTAGTCGAACTAAACGTCAAGGATCAGAGCGGGCAAATAGGTCGTTTGATTAGCGGGTTTAATTAGCACGAAGAGAAGACGCATTACAACGACTCATATAAAAGGTGGGGTGCGATGATGCTGTAAATTGAACGCCATTGTAGTCCATCCGCCACAGTTGAACTGCGCCGGTTTTCCTTGGTTCAACACAAACAAAGAACCAGTCCGTAGCTACAAGGCGGAAGAGGCTGAGAGCGATGTGAATGTTGCAACAATATCCACGAAATAGACCAAATCCGTTGCTGTATCCTTTGGCACCAACCAACGCAGAGGAAGGTTGATTGTGCCTGTGCCAAGCTTGGCCCGAGGCTAGGCCTCAGACATTTCTGTGCTCGACCATCGAGGGATACTTCCAGGACACACTTACACTCACACACTTAACAATAGGATAACTAACTAACAAAACACCGTACTTTGACGAATTTTACTATGCGCAAATTATATCTAACTTATGTGTATTTCATCCTACAACTAGGTTCCAAAAGCAGCATTGACTAACCAAACTGATCTTGTGAATGAATCTGCCGAAACACCGTGTGAGTTGCTGAAATCGAACCAGAATTGTGGAAAGGTAGGTTACAATCCACCATCCCATCGGTAAGTGAGCAGCGTTCTACTGGCTAGCCCCTTTTAAAGTTACATGGCACCCAACATAAAATTAGTAAGCAATTCGCAGGTGTAAGGGTGTTGAAAACCATAATACAACATACAACATGATATCTCGATGATGAAAATATGTTTCTGTTCGTCGATACTCTGTTTTAAACTCTCACAACGCTCTACGCTCCAAGTATCTCCTTTTTGGGAGAAGACTTGTCTGGCATATGTACTAGTCTAGACGTTCTGCCAAAAAAATCCAGTGTTTATTGTCTCTCGACGGATTAAATCTTTATATAAATCTATTAGTATTGTTGCGAACCGAACCGAAAACCGGATGGACGAACACGACCTTCTATATATTCATTTTCAAGAGCAAGATCAAATGCAATTGTCGTAAGTGTGAGCACAGCGGATATACAAGCTAGAATCGGAAGATAGAGTTGAACAAAGACTGATTCCCAATAGAAGATCAGTTTTGAAAAGACCGTCGCAAAGTGATCATTAAGTGAAAGTGCCACAAAATATCGTGGGGAACTAAAACCCAATTATACAGTACTCGATTGTAACAAAAGGTGTTTACGGTGAAAGCTTAAAAATGGATAAAACGACAGACAAAATCGAGGGAAACGAAAATAATAGTGATCTATCAGATGTTAGCGATATCAAGAAGGAATTTAGGACGACTGCGTGTCATACTGAAAATATAGATTTCTCGGTGAGTGAATATGAACATCATAATAAATCGAATATTGAATCTCAAAATATAGTAAATACGAGTACGCCGATACGGCAGAGTGCTAAGAGTGATGGAGCAGCTACTCAAAACATAGTAAATCCCCTGTTTTATAATAACTTCTGCCCCCTGTTGAATATTGCTTTTGTGAAAATGAATATGGTAACATGTGTGAAAGAGTGCGTAAACATCAATCGGTTATATCGTGTGAAATACTTTTCTTTTCGTTGAAAACTTTGTGGGTGCCTATTGCTAATCGAAATATCATTCAGATAAGTATAGTGTGTAGTCATACAGACTATTATTGTTCTGTGATTTTCAGATTTCATTTCGCTGCGGCTGGCTTTATAAGCTTGCCCGCAGTGGAAGACGCAGTGTTATATTGTTCTTTGGCATTGTCCCGCTTCTCCAGCTGTAGTTTAATTTGCCTATAATGAGCGGCCTGTGCGGAAAGTGTACGAGCACGGTTAGTCTCGCCGAAGGCCTTGTTGTATGTCTTTTTTGCGGTTTTAAATATCATCAAAAATGTTCCGGGCTAACAAAGGCCATGGTAAATTGGGTGGCTGATAATGCAAGTCTTTGCTACAAGTGTGCGAAGTGTTTATCAGATCAGTCTTCTGTTGTGCAGGATGTCAGTTCGATATCCATTGAGTTGAATAAGAAGATGGAACAATTCGCTTCCATTTCTGAGTCTCTCACTGATGCCCGAAAAAACATCGATGCACAGATAAACATCGCAGTAGAAAACGGAATAGAAAAACTGATCAGGTCTTTCAACAACTCTCTCGAGAGTAAATTGGCTAGCTTGGAAAACAGTGTTGCCAAAAAGTTGGAAGATTTGAAAAGTTGTTTAAGTGAAAATGTTAAGCGTGAAATTGAATTAGTTGGAATGAACAGAAAGAGGAATTTTAGTAATAGGAAGGTTCGTTCTGAATCTGACGGGAATCCCAGTAGAAAACGAAAAATTTTGACGAATAAAGAAGATGAACCGATGTTAATTGAAATAGACGATGATGGAAATAATGACGAGGTTTTTGATAAAAATAGCAGAATTACTTACTCGAATGTTTTGTCGGGAGCTACTGGGATGAATAAAATTAGAACTAGAAGTCAAACGAAACGTAAGGCTCGCCCGGTCATTGTGATTAAACCAGTCGAGCCGTTGCAATCGAGTGACGACACGAGGAATGAATTAAAAAATAAATTAGATCCAAAGGTGCACAAAATTAGCAACTTTAAAAACGGTAAAGATGGCTCGATTATTGTGGAGTGTGCAACTCGGGATAATATTGAATCGGTGAAAGAAAACATTGTAAGCAATCTGGGTGAAAAGTATAATGCTGTTATACCGATACCCGGTAAACCGAAGTTGAAAATAATAGGGATGAGTGATCGATACTCTGAGAAAGTTTTCGTTGACTTATTAATGAGGGCATTTAGGTCGATTATGTTAAAGTTGTTGCCAATTTTGAAAATCCACGCTTCAAATATAACAAATACAATGTTATAATTGAAGTTGATAAGAACGCTTATAGCGGCCTGATGGCAGCCCGTACGGTGAACATTGGTTGGGATAGCTGTTCTGTTTTAGAGGCCTTTAACGTGCTGCGCTGCTTCAACTGTGGAGAATTTGGTCATAAGAGTACGGGATGCGTTAATAAAGAAACATGCTCGAGATGTAATGGAGCACATAGAACATCTGAATGCTCGTCAACTGATTTTAAATGTGTAAATTGTATAAAAAAGAATAGTGAACGCAAAATGAATTTGGACGTAAACCATGCGGCATTTAGTAAGCAGTGTTCAGTATATCGGAGACTACTAAAATCGAAAAAAGCAACGTTTTGTTGAGTGAATAGCAACTAACAAACGGGAGGCTGTCTGAAATATTATGTTTAAATATAGCTGGGTTGTCTACAAACTTTGTTGCAATGCGACATCTTGTAGAAAACAAACGTCCATTGTTGATTTTTCTATCAGAAACACATATTGTTGATGCTGATGCATTTGATCAGTATAGCATTCCGGGTTATAAAGTTGCGTTTTGCCTATCTCATTCCAGACATACCGGTGGAGTTGCTATTTACGCCAAAGAATCGATTAAATTCAACGTTCGGCTAAACGAAGCAGTTGATAATAATTGGTTCTTGGGTATATCAGTTGAAAGAGGCATGCAGATGGGAAACTTTGCAGTAGTATACCATTCTCCTAGTTCTAGCGATCGACGATTTTTAGAAATTTTAGAAAACTGGTGGGAGAATTTCGTTGATTTAAGCAAACTAATGTAATTTCGGGCGATTTCAATATTGATTGGCTCAACGATCAAAATTCGAATCAGTTGAAGCAGTTGGCTGAGTTTTTCAATTTCAAGCAAACGGTTAGTGAGTTTACAAGAATTTCCAGACACAGTAGATCACGTGTATTCCAATTTTGATGGGGTTTATTCGTATGTAGAGGCCGATTGTAAAATTTCAAATCATGAGACAATTTCAATTTTGCTGGAGAGTGAACCAAACCGTGAGGAGGATAAAGTTAAAATTAAGTGCTGGAATAGATATTCGAAACAAGCCATGTCTCAACTGGTTTCGAGAAGCCTGGATTTTACGGAATTGAATGGAAATTCGGATAACAAGGCAGCTGTTCTAACTAATGTGTTAAAAGAGTGTACAAATAGTTTAGTTTCTCAAAAGTATGTTAATTTAAATAACTCGAACAGCTGGTACTCTTTAGATCTTTTGCGCCTGAAACGTAAAAGGGATAAAAAGTACAAGAAATTTTGCAGAACTAATAGTGAACGTCTTTGGAATGGGTACACACACGCGCGAAATATTTATTCACGAGCTTTGAAAAAGACCAAATGTGAGTACATTCAAAGGAAGATCGATCAACATCAAAACAACAGCAAAGAGTTGTGGAAAATCCTAAAGAATTTAATTAAACCTAAACCTAGTTCCTCGCAGTCCATAACTTTTAACGGGGTAGAAGAACAATCTGAGCAAATAATAGCTGAAAAATTAAACAGTTATTTCGTTAGCAGTGTGCAACTGATCAATCAGAGTATTGAGCTGGTTAGTGAACCTGCGGAAATAACACAGCCGATTAATATTAACTGTAGGTTTGATGGATTTCACCTAATCACTTTTGAACAATTGAAAGATATTTGTTTTTCTTTGAAAAAATCGGCTGGTATCGATAATGTAAACGCAAAAGTGATACAGGATTGCTTTCATGTCATCGGACACGATCTGCTGGACCTTGTAAATGAATCGCTACAAACTGGGCACGTGCCGACAGTTTGGAAGGAATTCCCAAAGTTACTGGGACGGATAAAGCCGAAGAGTACCGCCCCATTAACATGTTGCATACATTAGAGAAAATTTTAGAACTTGTTGTTAAGGGCCAGCTGATGAGTTATTTGAATAATAATAATTTGCTAATTCCGGAGCAATCGGGATACCGAGAGGGACACTCTTGCGAAACCGCTTTGAATCTAGTGTTAGCAAAATGGAAAGAGAAAATCGAGGTTAAAGAGACTATTTTTGCTGTATTTTTGGATCTGAAACGCGCTTTTGAGACAATTTCGAGACCATTACTTTTGAAAACTTTAGAGCGATTTGGTATCGGAGGGATAGCACATAAGTGGTTTGAAAACTATTTATGTGATAGAACTCAGAAAACTAGTTTCAACGATTTTGTATCTAGTCCTCTCGACAATCCTCTTGGAGTGCCGCAAGGTAGTGTCTTAGGTCCTATTTTATTTATTAATATAGAATACATTTAAGCTTTCAATATAGGGGTCCCGTTTCAAAATATCGGCTGCGGCGCCGCGTCAGATTTTGAATGTTAATAACTTTTATCATACTTAACAGAATGATTTGATTTTTAGGCCAATTTGTTGAAAATATGTTCCTCTATGCTGTATTAAAATTTGAAGTATGTATAACATGCACTAATAACAAAAAAATGTGTTTTGAAAAATCTTTCGAAAACGACTCGGAAAAGTGAAAATTTTCAGCCCATCCCGCACAGAGCCGTCATTATGGTAGACCAACCGAACAATAAAATAATGAAAAGTTTATACATAGGTCCACTACATGTTTGTTCCTATGATTATTCGCATTGGGTTGCTTGACGAGAGCAGTTGGTGGGGGAAAGACGGCATATTGCTTTGGTTAGGCCATTAGAAGCCGGACGGAAAGGAAAGGCTCATGCACAGCACGAGAACGAGCGAGAAAGCGATAGTAGTGCATATTAGCGCGATTATAAAAATATCTGTCGGTCGATTTTTCTCATCATTCGTATTCGTTCAAGTTCAAGCACTAGCAAGCAGCCAGTCCACCGAAGGAAAGCAGTTGGCGATGACGGTCGGAAAAAGTGCCCCAGCTACTGGTGACTCATCGCAACCCGATCAGGAACTGTCGCCCTGCAAGAATTTCGCCGCAACTAAAGGGCAACAGAGCAACTAATCTGTGTTCTAATAAGAGTTAAACTGGCTCACCGTGTCCGCGGGGAGTGCGTCTGAATTATGGTCCCGCGATAAAATAATAAGCGGTTCTTTACAGGACCAATTAATTGTGTTCTAATAAGAGTTAAACTGAAATTTACATTTTATGGTGTATAACAAATAATTTTCAGAAAGCTATATAAGAAATACGATGTGTGGAAAGAAAGAAAGAGAATTTAAATTATCCTCTCGCTTGTTTTCGTGCACTGTTTTTCCATTCCTTTCTGCTGCTAATACCATCATAACTAAAACGAATGTTCGTATTCTCCCACCATCCCATGGCCAGTGTTGCCACAATTGCAGGTCGCTATTACAATTTGAATTATTTTATTGAACTATTTGGCAGATTCCGTTGATTAACTGCATAAATCGATTTGTTTGTGCAGCTCCTTGCTAGTAGCAAACTAAATATCCTTTATCAGCGCTAACAAATAACACAAAAGAATTTAAATTTGTGAAAATCTTTTCCTTCCTTCTTCTCAAATCTGCAACATTCTTTGAAAATATTGTTGGAATGTTGTTATTGAAAAACTAAGTTTGCTAGCACTGGCCACTAGATTGAAGGCGATTGAAAGACAGAATATTCGTTTTGGTTATGCTAGTATTGGTAGCCGAACGGAAAGGAAAGACACAGGAATGGCACGAAAACGAGAGATAGTAGTGCTTTTTCGTGTTTTCATATATGAATATTGGTCGGTTGGTTTTTCTCATCATTCGTATTCGTTCAAGCACTAGCAAGCAGCCAGTCCACCGGAGGAAAGCAGTTGGCAATGATGACGGTCCGCAAAAGTGCCCCAGCTACTGGTGGCCCATCGCAACCAACTACCGATCAGGAACTGTCGCCATGCCAGTATTTCGCCCCAACTAAAGGGCAACGGAGCAACTAATCCACTGGCTAACATTCCAGCGTCTGGTTCGTAAGGTTGTGTATTACTTCAGAATCGAGCTACGCTTACAAAACTCAGCCGTAATGAAGCCAGTGATGCCTACTTGGTCGGTTTGTTTGAGGATACAAAATAGTGCGCCAAGTACGTAACTTTCTCGCAAAAGAAATCAAACTGGCTCACAGTGTCCGCTGGGAGTGGGCGTAAATTACAATAAAAGCAACGGTTCTTTTCAGGACCAATCAATTGTGTTCTAGTGAGAGTTAAACTGAAGGTTAAGGTGTGTAACAAATTTTCAACAAGCAACATAATACGTTGTGTGGAAAGAAGTAGCTTGCACACGGAACAAAAATTTAAATTATCCTCTCGCTCGTTTCGTGCACTGCTTTTCCATTCCTTTCTACTGTTATTATCAAAACGAATGTGTTATTGCATGTGTTTAAGAGAAACGTTGAAGTCGCATGCTTCTATTCGAGCTTTTTGGCAGTCTCCGTGAACTAACTGCATTAAATGATTTTTTTGTGTAGCTCCGTGCTAGTAGCAAACAAAATGGCCCTATCAGTGTCTGATTCGTGAGATTGTGCAGGATTTCAAAGTCGAGCTAAGCTTATAAAGTTCAGCCGTAATGGTACCCGAAGAAGCCAGTCTTGTCGTTTTGTTCGAGGCTACAAAACAGTTAGCCAGGCACGTAACTATCATGCCAAAAATATCCAACGATCCAGCGCATCACCATCAACACCAACGCCGATACCAAAGGATTTTTTCAGAACCACCATTATTACCATAGAGAATTATTTGAAAATTTTCCATTCAAACGTGATTCTGTTGAATATTATTAGATTTAAATTAACGTCTCGAATTGAAATCACGACGCTCCGGTTATGTGACAGACATTACCCACCCATCTTTTTTTTTATTGTGACCACGACTAACGGTTTAATATAGACACCCCATTTCAATATTTCTGAAGAAACAGAAGGTCGAGTTTGGAAAGTTTGTAACTTTCATTGTACTTAACCAAATTACACAATGTTCGCACTAATGATTCAGAAATATGATCAGGAATCTTCTATTAGATTTGTAAGTATGTATAATTTACATGAATAAAGAAAAATTGATTTTCAGGAATCAATTATTATCTGTTCTTCCATTGGCCAGTACTACGCGACTTCCTCATGCCAACAATTCATTTCATCGTTAGCCATCTCTTTTCAGGACCACCATCATTTTTGTAAAGAATAATTTGAAATATTCCTCGCCCAAATCACCTTTTGTCCGAAAATTCCAATGAGTATCTACATATTTGAAGAACGTGTTCCTTATGTATTCTACATCTCTCCGGTTATGTCGCAGACATTACCCACCCATCTTTTTATATATATAAATGACATTAGGCGAGTTTTACGATTTTGTGACTTAAATTTGTTTGCTGACGACACTGTTCTGTACATTGCAGCTAAGGATATAGATGAAACCGTGGCGCATTTGAACGAAGATTTGCATTCCCTTGCTCGTTGGTTAAAATTTAAACAATTAAAGTTAAATGTTGCTAAAACTAAATAGGGTGATGAGCCTATTTTGGCAGCATTAGGGAGAGGGTCGCACTATTTTTTTAACAATTTTCAAAGAAGCCATATTATCTATAACCTTTCTCAGAATAAAGTATCAGTGTACTGTTTCTTAAACATCTATATAATGCTAATTTAGCAGAATTGCCTCAATTTTCAGCATAAATGAAAATAAATGTTCCATTCTGTGCATCTATTCCCACCTCAAATCGCCTCATGGGTGTGCCAATTTCCACCTCATCGAAAAACAATCTAGTTGAAACGCAATGCCTCATATTCCATTTGCGTCGATTCTAACTAGGTATCAAGATCATGGACGCCAACGTGTGATTTGTAAAACGAATCATTCTGCTTTTTTCAGCCGATCAAAACAAACGTAAACATCACGCACATCAATGAAACTCATCAGCTGTTAGTAGAAGAGCGCCCAGAATGGCGCACGCAGAAAATAACCATTCGAAGGTTAGCAACTGGAATGACAAGTTTCACATCACACATTGCTTTCTCCCGAACCGAATTGTATGTGCAGATGAAAATAAAATATCTGCAATCAACAATTAGTTCAATAACTTGAAGTAATTGATTACTTATACCTGAAATTGCATTACATTATATTTACAAGTTCAAGTTTTGGTTTGGCCGCACTGGTGATTCTTTTCTGTATGATGGATACAAAAAGTTGGTTTTGATTGTGGTAGTGTATCAGCAAAACATGCCAATAATAGGAACCCCAGTATTTAGTTTTATCCTATTATAACACTAGGCCTATCCTAGTGTTTGACGAATGATTTTAAATTGAAATTATCGTAAAAAGGTTCTCCAGCAAAAATAAAGGTGTGTATCAGTGCAATGTTTAGTATATTTGTGCTGGGATAACGAGATATGAGGCGGTAAATGCTGGCTCGTAAGTGTTTATTTTGCTAAGCGCCGTTGCATCCAGTTGCGGTTCACTACGTGAGTGAGGCGGATTAGTAGATATTTCAATAAGGTGATTTTGTTTTAATTAAAAGTTGGATTTAGAGGATAGTTCTAAATACATATGTGCACAACAAATAAAGAATATAACTTGAGCTTATTTTTTCTCACCTGTTTTAGCCAAATCGATAGTGTCATTATCTCATATGCTTGGTTCGAAACCAAGGGGTACGAAATAGGGTCACAATAGGCTCTACTGCCATAATAGGCACATCACCCTATATGATCATCTCTTCGGCTAATACTAGGCCTGACGTTAACGTTGAAATAAATGGTGAGACTATTGATCGCGTTAGTGAATTAAAATATCTTGGAATAATCATTGATGACAAGTTAACCTTTAAGTCTCACATCGACAATGTCATCAAAAAGATTGCTAAAAAGTATGGTATATTGTGTCGTCTGAAGAATGATTTAACAATTAGTAGTAAAATTTTATTATATAAATCTATTGTTTCACCACATATTGACTTCTGCCCATCCATTTTGTTTCTTGCCAATCAAACACAAATATTGAGGTTACAGCGATTGCAAAATAGAATCATGCGATTAATTTTAAAATGTAACAGATACACTTCCTCTAGTTTCATGCTAAGCGCATTACAATGGCTCTCTGTGAAGCAAAGAATTTATTACTTAACAATGGTGTTCATTTTTAAAATTATTAATGGAATGCTGCCTCGATATTTGTATGATCGAATTGAAAGAGGAAGTGATGTGCATAGGTACAACACTAGAAACGCGTCGGATGCAAGAACACCAAACTTTTTATTTAGTAGATCACAGAACTCCTTGTTGTACAAAGGAATAAGTTTTTTCAATTCGATGCCTAGGCATATTAAACGTGCAGCAACATTAGCGGAGTTCAAAACGCTAAGTATTTCATACGTAAAATCTGCTTTGTAGACAGATTTTTTGAATTTTTATATTTTGGAGTTATTTGAATAACTATGTAATACCACGAAGATTGCATTTTTTTTCTCTTCTATTATTTGCATTTAGTCACACTAAGTTATTATATTCGCTATGATGATGATGGATTTTTGTTACTTGTTTAATAAAGTTATTAAAAAAGATGGGTGGGTAATGTCTGCGACATAACCGGAGAGATGTAGAATACATAAGGAACACGTTCTTCAAATATGTAGATACTCATTGGAATTTTCGGACAAAAGGTGATTTGGGCGAGGAATATTTCAAATTATTCTTTACAAAAATGATGGTGGTCCTGAAAAGAGATGGCTAACGATGAAATGAATTGTTGGCATGAGGAAGTCGCGTAGTACTGGCCAATGGAAGAACAGATAATAATTGATTCCTGAAAATCAATTTTTCTTTATTCATGTAAATTATACATACTTACAAATCTAATAGAAGATTCCTGATCATATTTCTGAATCATTAGTGCGAACATTGTGTAATTTGGTTAAGTACAATGAAAGTTACAAACTTTCCAAACTCGACCTTCTGTTTCTTCAGAAATATTGAAATGGGGTGTCTATATTAAACCGTTAGTCGTGGTCACAATAAAAAAAAAGATGGGTGGGTAATGTCTGTCACATAACCGGAGCGTCGTGATTTCAATTCGAGACGTTAATTTAAATCTAATAATATTCAACAGAATCACGTTTGAATGGAAAATTTTCAAATAATTCTCTATGGTAATAATGGTGGTTCTGAAAAAATCCTTTGGTATCGGCGTTGGTGTTGATGGTGATGCGCTGGATCGTTGGATATTTTTGGCATGATAGTTACGTGCCTGGCTAACTGTTTTGTAGCCTCGAACAAAACGACAAGACTGGCTTCTTCGGGTACCATTACGGCTGAACTTTATAAGCTTAGCTCGACTTTGAAATCCTGCACAATCTCACGAATCAGACACTGATAGGGCCATTTTGTTTGCTACTAGCACGGAGCTACACAAAAAAATCATTTAATGCAGTTAGTTCACGGAGACTGCCAAAAAGCTCGAATAGAAGCATGCGACTTCAACGTTTCTCTTAAACACATGCAATAACACATTCGTTTTGATAATAACAGTAGAAAGGAATGGAAAAGCAGTGCACGAAACGAGCGAGAGGATAATTTAAATTTTTGTTCCGTGTGCAAGCTACTTCTTTCCACACAACGTATTATGTTGCTTGTTGAAAATTTGTTACACACCTTAACCTTCAGTTTAACTCTCACTAGAACACAATTGATTGGTCCTGAAAAGAACCGTTGCTTTTATTGTAATTTACGCCCACTCCCAGCGGACACTGTGAGCCAGTTTGATTTCTTTTGCGAGAAAGTTACGTACTTGGCGCACTATTTTGTATCCTCAAACAAACCGACCAAGTAGGCATCACTGGCTTCATTACGGCTGAGTTTTGTAAGCGTAGCTCGATTCTGAAGTAATACACAACCTTACGAACCAGACGCTGGAATGTTAGCCAGTGGATTAGTTGCTCCGTTGCCCTTTAGTTGGGGCGAAATACTGGCATGGCGACAGTTCCTGATCGGTAGTTGGTTGCGATGGGCCACCAGTAGCTGGGGCACTTTTGCGGACCGTCATCATTGCCAACTGCTTTCCTCCGGTGGACTGGCTGCTTGCTAGTGCTTGAACGAATACGAATGATGAGAAAAACCAACCGACCAATATTCATATATGAAAACACGAAAAAGCACTACTATCTCTCGTTTTCGTGCCATTCCTGTGTCTTTCCTTTCCGTTCGGCTACCAATACTAGCATAACCAAAACGAATATTCTGTCTTTCAATCGCCTTCAATCTAGTGGCCAGTGCTAGCAAACTTAGTTTTTCAATAACAACATTCCAACAATATTTTCAAAGAATGTTGCAGATTTGAGAAGAAGGAAGGAAAAGATTTTCACAAATTTAAATTCTTTTGTGTTATTTGTTAGCGCTGATAAAGGATATTTAGTTTGCTACTAGCAAGGAGCTGCACAAACAAATCGATTTATGCAGTTAATCAACGGAATCTGCCAAATAGTTCAATAAAATAATTCAAATTGTAATAGCGACCTGCAATTGTGGCAACACTGGCCATGGGATGGTGGGAGAATACGAACATTCGTTTTAGTTATGATGGTATTAGCAGCAGAAAGGAATGGAAAAACAGTGCACGAAAACAAGCGAGAGGATAATTTAAATTCTCTTTCTTTCTTTCCACACATCGTATTTCTTATATAGCTTTCTGAAAATTATTTGTTATACACCATAAAATGTAAATTTCAGTTTAACTCTTATTAGAACACAATTAATTGGTCCTGTAAAGAACCGCTTATTATTTTATCGCGGGACCATAATTCAGACGCACTCCCCGCGGACACGGTGAGCCAGTTTAACTCTTATTAGAACACAGATTAGTTGCTCTGTTGCCCTTTAGTTGCGGCGAAATTCTTGCAGGGCGACAGTTCCTGATCGGGTTGCGATGAGTCACCAGTAGCTGGGGCACTTTTTCCGACCGTCATCGCCAACTGCTTTCCTTCGGTGGACTGGCTGCTTGCTAGTGCTTGAACTTGAACGAATACGAATGATGAGAAAAATCGACCGACAGATATTTTTATAATCGCGCTAATATGCACTACTATCGCTTTCTCGCTCGTTCTCGTGCTGTGCATGAGCCTTTCCTTTCCGTCCGGCTTCTAATGGCCTAACCAAAGCAATATGCCGTCTTTCCCCCACCAACTGCTCTCGTCAAGCAACCCAATGCGAATAATCATAGGAACAAACATGTAGTGGACCTATGTATAAACTTTTCATTATTTTATTGTTCGGTTGGTCTACCATAATGACGGCTCTGTGCGGGATGGGCTGAAAATTTTCACTTTTCCGAGTCGTTTTCGAAAGATTTTTCAAAACACATTTTTTTGTTATTAGTGCATGTTATACATACTTCAAATTTTAATACAGCATAGAGGAACATATTTTCAACAAATTGGCCTAAAAATCAAATCATTCTGTTAAGTATGATAAAAGTTATTAACATTCAAAATCTGACGCGGCGCCGCAGCCGATATTTTGAAACGGGACCCCTATATTGAAAGCTTAAATGTATTCTACATTAAAATAATGAGATGTCTACAAAAGTCTGAGCCACGCCCGCGTTAAGCAGATAGAGACTAACTTGAAATCGAACATGGTGACCAGCACTAAAAGCTCATCGGGTTGAATCGAAGCTTTTAGACTTTTGTTGTGATCAGGGTCTGATTTGATGATGGAGTTGTGTTGACTTTGCTCGACAATAGAGTTAATTTCGGTTATTGCTGCGATAGTGGTAATAACGGAGTTAGCTCGTTGAGTATGGGGCTTGATTAGGGTTGTGGTACCGGTAATACCGGTACCGAAAATCCCGGGAATACCGACCCATTTTTGGTACCGTAATACCGGTACTGAACAAAAGCCAGTACCGGTATTTTCGGTACTATACAATTTTTTATGACAAATATGTTAACTCTGTAGGGGGATCTGTTTCAAAATATCGGTCTGCAAGATAACGTTTAATTATATTAATTTGCCTTCTAGATAAATCGTTGAGATAACGCCTTTGTGTAGGAACGAGGTGGGGCCATTCACATAATAATTCTAGAAGTTAAAGTTTTATTGGCGACATTCTGATTGGTTTCCATTATTCACTGGGTGGCGCGTAATAAGAATATGGTCTAAGTCATGTCTGTATTTAGTTTGCTCTTAAACCTTTATCTATAATAGAACGAACAGCAATTTAGTAGCTAACAGTTTTAGACTTGGTGAACTGCTTCAAATGGGGCGATTTGTAATTATTGGTGATCGGAAAATTCAGCAAAACTCCATAGTTTACAGGAAAACAAAGAGCCTGGATATGCGTTAGAGAATAGTAGGCAAACGACATGAAGTTCGAAACCAATTTTCAGAAAAGCAAGAGAGGAAATGCGATTAACCTGCTCGGATTTACTGCCATTCTCGCTTTGATTTACTGTCGTTAATAGGGTTTCATACATTTACCATCTGTTCAAGTCGACGAAAGTCGCACCACTTAGCAGTTATTGATTTCAAAGTGACCTAGATTTCGAAATAAAAAAAGGTGCCCTATACGAAAAATATCTTCTGTGAAATGACTCTTGCCATTCCGAAGCAATTAAAAACAATAAACATGTTTTTTGATCAGCAAAAATCAATCATCTGAGAATAAGATCATCAGTTTGAGCATTCAATTTCAGTTTGAAGTTTTTTTTCGAATTTGTTAAAAAAAATATTCGAGTACCGGTACTTTACCGGTACTACCGGTACTGAGGGCTTCAGTACCGTAGTACCGGTTCTCGCCAAAAAGGGTCGGTACTGCGAACCCTAGGCTTGATGACTCCTTCTGATAACTACTAGATATCGGGTTCAATTCCTGATCAATCAAGGATGTTCTCGGATAGGAGTATCCCTTGATTGCCTTGGGTTAATGGTAGGAAACTTTCAATAAAGGGGTCTGATGTGGATGATATAACTCGACCGGACTCTGCACTGCCACTAGGCTCGTCACTGCTCACCTTAGCAGGTGGTAGTACCGATGTTTGCGGGAGGAGTCTTACAGAGAATTATCGGAAATGGAAGCTATTGGGTTCAATTCCCGATTCTATCAAGTATCTTCCCGGAATGGAAATTTTCTTGATGGACTCTGGTTGTTGGCGGAATATTCGAAATGTATCTGGTTACGTTCTTTTGAAGGAAAGGCTATGTCTGCAAATTGAACCAGTCCGTTTATTTTTGTTAACTGGTTTTGTTATGGATCAAAATATTAATTATCTTTTAGATAAATCGTTCAGCTCACACCTTTGTGGGGGTATGAGGTGGGACCATCATCATCATCATCATCATCATCATATATAATGTGCGAAGAAATCTCCCTGTTTCAAAGTGGCCGATTCGTTATTCAGGCAATGATTGTGGTATTGGATTAAATTTATTTCTCCGGCAAGTGGAGTTCTTTGCAAACTCAGAAAATATTTCCAACAGGGATGATCCATAAATGACGTATCATTTTTGAGTG
The DNA here is from genome assembly GCF_030247195.1 of Topomyia yanbarensis. Classification (NCBI taxonomy): domain Eukaryota; kingdom Metazoa; phylum Arthropoda; class Insecta; order Diptera; family Culicidae; genus Topomyia; species Topomyia yanbarensis. Next base: position 216,589,189 of record NC_080672.1, on the reverse strand, counting down.
ATTTTCAACACCCCCCTCCCCCCTCGTAGCATTTCGTCACAAACCTCTAAATACCCCCCCTGATAATTACGTAGCTTGACGGTAACTCTGCCCCCCCCATGTCACCGAAATTTTTTTTAAAAATTCTATTCTATTCCCCTTTAAAAAAGCTACGTAGCATGACATGACCCCCTACCCCCTGTCGTCACACATCATCACAAAATACAAAAGACCCCCCTCCCCCATATAATGCTACGTCATTTATGGATGATCCCACAGTGAATTAAAAGCTGCATTCCATCAGTTGTTAGTTGGTCCAGCTAGTCAATGGTACATTGCAAAATGGTCACTGATTAGCAGTATGAGCTGGAGCGTCTTCGTTGATTATTTAAAAAAAAAACAATTTTTACCGCCAAACATAGATTATGTGGTGAAAAGCAGGGCCATGAATATCTATCAATGGCGCGGCGAATCATTCTCTATGTTTCTTGTGCGTATGGAACAATTTTTCTTGTGTAGCACTAATCCATTGGCAGAAAGGGATAAATTTGATATTGTGTGGAATACAATGCATCCTAGATATCGCTCAATGTTAGCAATTAAACGAGTAGATACTCTATCGCGGTTAGAAGAGTTGTGTGCGCGAATTGATTCTAATGACCCAGATATGGTTCAGCGTTTTACCTCGATATTTGAACATCGGCAAATTGCTGAGTTTAGTATCAACCAGTCGAATAATTCAATGTTGATGGAGTTAGCTCAAAAGCAACCACCAGCAAATAGCCTTTATGTTAGCTGGTCGGACACATCGATAAACAGAAGGGGAAAGGGAGCTAGACAGGAAGAATTGGTTAGGAGAAAAATACTACAAAAAAACACAGTCAATCGGATAAAAAGCCAATCCAGCCACAGGAATGGCAGCAAAATACAAACAGGGAACGAGCGGGTGATAAGAAATGTCAGTTAAAAAAAAAACCTGTTTTAATCCACCTAGCGGTGCAATTGTGCCTTTCTCATTTCTCTAAACTATGGCACGGAGACTTTTTATGTTCAACATACTTGTGGAAATGTCCATTACATTCTTAGTACACTTTGCACTTATACACAATGGCATGCCAGCCACGAACTTGATAAGCTACGTGTCGACGGCGAAACACTTGAAACAAAAAAATATCATACTCCATTAGCCTAATCAGCATTAGATCAATGTTATCTGCTTGCTAACTCATTTTGTCATGCGGAGGTGGGTATGTGAGGAGGACGAAAGTCCCATGAACGAACGACTCCCCAGCTTAAATTGGTATGCTTTGTGATATAGTGGTGGTTTAAAGATGATGGGGTTGAATGGGAGGGGTTGTTACGTATCGGTTTCGTAACGTTTACTTGTGGTGGTGGGGCCACACTGTACTCACCAGCTATTAGGGTCGTTTCACGGTTGTCTCCTGGAGAAATTCACAATGGGCGGACTTTTCTTCCCACACTATGATCACTGAGCGAATCGTAATTAATTTTCGGCGGAAACAAGTACCTAAAGGAATGCACTGTAAATAAAATGGACGACACAACTTGTATATACAGACCATACACTTTTTATTTAACACTACTATTCTTTTTTTTTGATTTCTTGACTTGAGCCAGAAGGGCTATTAATACAAACAAACAAATTTATTACTTGCTTTTTATTCGACGAAAACTTTCTTCTGTCGATACCGTTGCGATCGTGATGACGTTGGTCGACTTGCAGCTGGCTCGATGAGGCGCGGGCTTCGACGGTGGTGCAGTAACGTACGGACGATGGCGACGGGGGACTCCAGATGAAGCAGCAACTCGGCCTATTCGTAGCGGAGGCCTGCGTTTCACTACGGGGCCCGGGGAGTGGTACAATGCGCACTTTTAAAACACGAGTGTCTAACACTAAGTCGAGTGGGATGTTTAGCTTTTACGGTCACTACCACCAAAACCCTACCGGTACTTAGGGAATGGTGTCTTCAACGGCGTTCTTTGACTTCGCCAAACACTGACCTTTTGTTGCACTCGCGACGTACTCGTACTTCTGTAGTACTATAAAAACCGGTAACCACACTTATCCCACTCGACTGGCCGAACAAAACTTTGCGTTCGTGTGGCGGTTCTGAACGGCGGGAAATTAGATCCTAAGGATCGACTGGCACAAATACCGAAAACTTTCAACGAAACGCGCGGTCACTTTGTGGTCGGTGACTATCGCTGCTGCGGGTCTTCACTCCTCCGGGCCGGTTAACTATTAGAGACTGCATTCCTTTTTCGCGGTAGATTTTATCCTTGCCCTGTCCGTTTTCCAAAATATACCCACCGCGCCTCCTCGCATCCCACCCCGCATTTGATGACGGTGATGATGAGATGACAGGACGATGACGGTTGACATTTACAAAAATTTTATCGTTTTAATTGGTGTCACGAAATATTTTTAGTACAAAAGCTATCAAGAATATTTAATGTGCGGTACTTGTTTCCTTGATTATTTTTTAAATATTGAACAATTATAACAAAAAAATATAATAACAAAATGAATAATAAACAAGCAAAATTAATAACAAATATAAATAAATAAATAAGCAAATAAATAAATATATGAATAAATAGATATAAAAATAAATAAATAAATAGACAAAAATTAAATAAATCTCTGAACAAATAAATAACGAAACCTACATTTGACACCAACCTTGGCTATTAAGCAGAACTTAAACGCGACTCAAACATGCAAGCACGGAGTAGTAACGGTTTGACGTTTAAATTCTACTTAGACATTTACGAACAATAATTTTAAAGTATAAACAAAGAACAGGCGTCGTCAAATACACGAGATAGACCGTACACTGTTATTTATTTATACGACAAAAAAATAACAATATTTACAAATATATACAAGCTGGGCTCAGTGACCAAAGCAACGATATTGTGACCTAAGAAATCACAGGTCACAATTTTTCCCGACTCGGGTAAAAAAAAATCCAAATGGTTTTTTTTTTCGAATGAATGCCGACTTCAAACGCGACTACTTCTTCCCGAGTGCCAGTTTTAATTCCGTGGAATGATTTTTCCAAAGGCCAGAGGAATCTGTCCCACGAAATTACGTGACTCTGAGGAAGTGAGCCTGTCCGTTTTTAGTCTCGCGCACTCACCGATGTTTCTGTCACAATCAGGAACGATTCAATCCATCCATCAATCCCAAAACAACTGTGAAAGTTTCACTGTCGAAATTGCCTATAATGCGTCAGAATAAAAGCCGTTGCTGCATTGGCTGAGTAGAATTATTGATCGGATACGCTTCAAATGGCGGAAAATTACTAGAAAGAAATCAGACGGAATTTGACATTTCTTTCTGCTACCATTACCGTCACAAGGGCTATCCTTGGACGAAACATCTAACACTACCGCTTACATACCGCACACACTCACTCAGAATTCAATTTGCCAGCCTTTCATTCCTCTTCATTTACACTCACATTCATGCCATAAATAACACTAAACACTAACTTTTAATTATGCTAAGGGCCCCTAAATTTAAATTTGTGCTTTACCGGACTCTTTTTCAAGAGTCGGAAAGACTATTACTTTTGTGAAATGGTTAACTCATTGCGAACTTCTTTTACTCTCTCGACACGCGGGAGAAAACTAGATGAAGTTACGCAGAATTAACCCATTCACGCTTAGAGTGTAAAGTCGACTTAAAACTGGCGGCGGGCAAATGTAACCCCGTCGTAACCCAGCACAACCCTGTCGTCAGATTGTCTATTATCCGATCTGTCACAGCTACTCATACTCAGCTGACTACTGTTGATTGTTTATGTAGTGATGGAAAATAGGATGATTCGTGATGTTGGTAAGTATTTTTGGTTGCTAATTATGTTTTTTTTTGTTTCATTTTAGATATAACGTCGAAGTTTGCACCGTTTTTTGAGATCGGTGGAGGATTCAGGAGGACGGATAGTTGGCTGACACTGTGCTGTGCAGCTGTGTGTGTTTTTTCGTATGTTTATTTTATTTGTTTTGGTTTTGTAAATAAAGTGTAATCGATGGTGCTTTTTTTATAATTCATTCCGCGGTGGAGCGGAGAACTAGCTAACCGGGTTTCAAATGCACAGCTGGCCAAATACCCAAACTTTTGCCGTTAAAATCCTCCAGCTCATAGGAAGACGATCCGATTTTCGCCTTGACACGACATGGAAGGAATTGTTGGCCGTATTTGGCATTATAGTTCTGTGCTGCACTAGACGGTTTCATGTTTCTGCGGTATATCAGCTGTCCCTCTACGAAAGCTTGTGCAAACTTGCGGTGCCGTAAATTATAGCGCTGTTGGGAAGCGTTGTGAGCTTTCGCCAGATTTTTGCGGACAAGGTCGTAGATTCGCTCAAACATTTTCGATCGTCGTCCTTCCATCTCTTCCGAAGTCAGCTGTACATCGAGACGGGTGAGCAAATGATCAGTGCCAACTTCAGAGTACTCGTGCCCGTGAGTAATGAAGTATGGTGTGAATCCAGTCGACGAGTGAACACTGGTATTCAAAACGCTTTTAATCCACCTAACAGTGTGATGAGACATTTCTTATAACTCTTATCACTCTCTTCGGATATTATATCGTTTGAGAACATTTAGAACTTGATGCTTCGCGATGTTTTTGATAACACATACTACATGGGATAGTGGCAGGACTCAGAGAATCGCTCAAATCAGCATAGGACAACATCAGTGCTAGAAATCTCAAACCAAATCAATGGGAAAATGGCCCATAAAATAGAAATACCAACGAATTATTAATAATTGAATATCTAAATTGTGGTGGAAAAACTGAATTTTCCTAAAGTGGTTATATATTGTACTGAGCCAAAAAAATCGAATTTTTTTTTGAATCGTTTGAAGTTTATACTTTACTCAAATTTCCAACGCGACTGAGAACTAAGAAATCCACGCTTTTTCTTGAAAAGGGCGATACTAACAGCGATACCATTCAAAGAAAATCAACAGTGAATATTTCCAGACTTGGTTATATTTCCTATTTAAGAACTATTGTGTTTTTTTACATCCTAGATTGCATGATTCAGTGATCGAAACCCAAAACTTCATAAAGTATTTGAAATTATTAAATTAAAATTTGTTTTTGCTATTGAAATTGACAAAATGATAGAATCGCCCCTTTGGCGATTGTTTACTTTTTCGGTCCCACCTATCAGCATTGAAGTATCGCACTTACGTTTTTTTACAATAACTACCGTATAACACCACCGATTTCGTCCGTGTTTTTTCAATAGCGATCATTGTTACTATTTACAGCTGGTATCAGAAAATAACAGTTTCGCCTCTAAACTGCTAGCAAAAAAAGTATCGCCCTGTTTGTTTGCATGGAGCGTGGAGGGCGAAACTTTAAATAAATAAACAAAAATACAGTTTTGCCCGTTGTATTTTTTGCTGTAGTTTAAGAAAGCAATATCGTAGAATCCAATTTTTTAGGTTAATTTGTTGCGTTTCAAAGCTCTCATGCGCATGTATGAAAAAAAGCCTTATGATTACATTTGTAAGTATCGCCCTTTTCACAAAAAAGAGTTGAAATGATATCGCAGCTTTTGATATCACGCTATCTCTGAAGTGCATGCGTGCATAGTTCCAAATTTTACTTTGTCATCTACTTTTTCTAAAGGTGAATTCCCAGTAGTATCCTTGATTTGAAATATTATCGCTAATCCTAATGTCAAAGAACAAATAAAAACCTCTCGAAAACGAACCGTTTGGGAAAATCATCATCATTACTGGAATTTTCATTTTCACGAAACTTTTCGATAACCTTCCGTCACTTGCGTAAATGCACTGGGTGCACAGTGCTCTGAAAATCTAGCGAAATCGTCTTAGGGCACCAGCGGGTCTAATTCAGAGCTATCTGCGCGGCGAGTTTAATCTGTAAAGAATACTAAAAATTAATTTCTATTCCATAATTTTCAGTTCAGCAATGAAAAATAGACTACGTTGTGAAGCGATGGTCACTATTTATTAAAAATCACGGTTAAATAAAAAATAAAACTATTAAAAAAAATTCAAATAGTTTATAATTTTCACAAACTTATTAGGAAAAATGTATTAATAAGCTTTCGTAATATTGTGTAGGAAAAAAGCTGATAATTTCAGTATTTTCTCTATCTGCAACATATAAACCCTCAAGTATACCAATTAATTGATATACGAATTGGAATAGGTTCGCCAAATTTTGGAAGAAGTCTAGAAAATAACCCCTTGAAAGCTACCTAAAAAATGTTGTAGTTCGATGCAATAAAAAATCCCCAAAAATGAAATGTATCTATTAATGTCAAACACAGTGAATAATACATACAATAAAGACCCATTTTATCAATCTCATGGTATATTTTAGGCTGACAAAATGGGAACATTGACTAAATCGGGCAATTTTTTTTCTTTATAATAAACTGAAGCTGTTAAAATATTCTTCCCGTCCCTTGATGTAGTCTGATAACTATTTCTGATTATGATGAACTTTTTATTTTTGCATATTTCCATCTTCATGATAAGGAAAACATGCCCAAGAAAGGATTTACTCGAATTCAGTCTTGTTCGTCTGCTAGAGCCCATCAAAATATGTTCATATTTGGCTGATAAAATCGGGGTTTCAATGTATTATAATAGATATTCAGCATTCGAAGAAGTTTCTTGGGAACGAGTGTAGAACGACTTTGTTTCTACTTACTTGAAGTCAGCGGCGTAGCCAGAAATTCGGTTTGGTGGGGGTTTGGTGAAAATCGATCATACTGTCCAAACGGCATAATTCCGAAAGTGTAATTTTTGAAGTTTTAAAATTATGCAGAATTATTTTTTCAGAAAATAGTGACAGAGTTCGTGTCTTTAGCGAAATTTTTGAGACTTTATTGTAGTCATGAATATTAACCTGAGAAAATTCACCATAAATACTTCTTGGACCGTCAAAATTATTTTATCAAATAATGCGCTGTTTAACGTTTGTAAAACTCATCGAAGATACCAAACCTCCGAAATTGGCGGTTTCAAAATGATGCTATCTTGACCCTAAATTACTGTTTTTAAACATTTGACCTATACATATAATTGGTCATACAACAAAAATCAAATGCTCATCAAAATCGATCAGAACCTGCTAGAGTCGAATGGAAATCGTCATTTTTCATAAATTTCTCTCCACATTCGGAAAGTGTTATCCTCGTTATTAATCATCTTACGTTTTCGTCTCAACTCGACGCATTCCCAAAATAAAAACCTGTTTTAATCCACCAAGTAGTGCAATTGTGCTTGTCTCATTTGTCCAGACTACGATTCCATGGCTGGTTATATTCAATACAATGGTGAAAATGAAAATTACATGTTCAGTACGATTTGCACATACATACAATGGATCGACAGCCACGATATTGAGATACTATGTGATACTGAAACATCGCTTGAAACCAGCGACAGATCATGGAGAAAGATCCGGGAGGTCTAGGTCCTGCCGAAATTTTTCAACCTGTTAAGAAATTTTAAACTAGTTTTAATTTTAAAGTAGCAACCCCTCACTGCATGCCCCCCTCGGGCCGGTATAATTGAAGATTTTTAGAGTGATTGCATAACCTTTCTATATGAGAAAGGCAAAAATGTACCAAAGTCTAAAGAAGTCAATTTTTGTCAAACATGTCAATGTTTCATGCATTTTAAAGTCATTTGGCATCAAAACTACAAATTTGATTTTGAAATTTTTTCATTTCAGTTTATATGGGAATTTGCTGCGTGATTGCACTCTTCAACTCGTAACCCCGGAACCGGAAGTCCAGTCAATAAAAAATTCAATGGCAGCCGATGGGAAGGTTGTACCTTTCATTTGAGCCTAACTTTATGCAAATCGGTCCAGCCATCTCTGAGAAACAGAGGTCACATTTTTTCCACATACACACATACACACACAGACATTTTCCGATATCGACGAACTCAGTCGATTGGCACATGACACGGCCCTCCAGGTTGGGATTAGATTGACGAATTTTAGAGTGAATGAGAAAGGCAAAAACATTTTTAGCAAATGTTGAAAGTTATGCATTTTTTGGTGAGCAGTTTTATGTTTCACATGCATTAAATCAATTTTAACTTCGCTTCCTATTAAATAAAGACCCTTATTACAGTACATCTCTACAAAAGCGAGCGCAATTTGAAAAGAAATCTGAGGATTATGATTGATTACAGAACTCTTGAATTTTCTATTGGAATGTTTTCAGGCAGGAATTTGACATTGATGCTATTAGACAACTGTGAAATCAAGACCAATAGATCAGTTACATATCAGGAGGACCCCATTCCGACAATTTATCAAAAGTCCTCATGATGTTTGCAACAACAGGTTATCAATGTACGGATCAGATAATTGTTATTGTAATATTGAATTAAATCAGTCTGCATCAATAAATTTTCAACTTCAATTCAATTTTTTTTTTTGGGTGCGGTGGGGGGGGGCGGTGCTTGTATGGTGGTCAACCCCAAAACCTTCTCTTGGCTACGCCGTTGCTTGGAGTAATTTATTTCGCTTCGCATTTTCCGATATGTTTCAGATCGATCCGATGGTTATAAGTTAGAAAAATTGCAGTCAGAAGGTTCGCACAAATGAACATTTTTGCACTGATAAGTTATCAAGTTCCTTCCAGACAACTTGGAAGTGTTCGGTGATTATTTCTAGCGGTTGTAGATACAAAAATGAAATACAAAATTCGTTTTATCGAAATACTGTTTGGCTTATTTCAATGGATTATTACTATATTGAACAATAAATAGGCGACAAAGAGTAATCCACAAACAACAAGCCATAACTTTTAAAGTATTCAAAATAGATATTTGAAGTCTTCAGTAAAGTTATTTGCAAAAGTAAGAGCTACAAATTTGCCGAAGACATCATTTCGATATAATCACTTCCAAGAAAATTTGTGAAAATATCTCACTCATAGGGTGATTAATCAGCAAAAGCGCAATACCAAAAGAAAGGGCATATTGCCTACATTATATTCTCCGAAGATACTATTGACCTAAAATAAGCCGTTTTGGCGTTAATAATAGATTACATGTTTTTGGTCATATTTCTGGCAATGGGAAATGATAAAAATCTTTCGTCCGCATTTAATGTTTAATATCTCTTTTGATAATAGTCCGATTTCAACAATCTATAGCTTGTTCGAAAGGTATTCGTTAAAGCTATCTAAAAACATGTTAATCAATATTGTCAATTTCGGCAGATAATTTAAAAAAAACTGCGAAAAACTCCATTTTTACGCATTCAAACATTCATATCTTGGAAACTAAACATCAGAATCAAAAACAAATTAATAGCGTTCATACTGTTTTTTAGTTCTTTCATTTAAATTTGGTTTGGATAAGATCGGTTCAGCCATTGCTGAGAAACACGAATGAGAATTTGCCCGTTACATACACACACACAGACACACACACAGACATTGTCCCAAATCGTCGAGCTGAGTCGATTGGTATATAAGACTCGGCCCTCCGGGCCTCGGAAAAAATCTTGAAAGTTTGAGCGAATTCTATACATTTCTTTTATAAGAAATGTAAAACCATCTCGATTTCCGAAACACGAGTGTCCCAAAGGCGTTGGTCCTCCCTCACGTATGTCCTGATAGCAGCATTGTTAGTTCGGTTGACTCTTTCGACTGGGTTTGCCTGTGAGTGATATCGTGAGTTGAGCCAGTGGGCAACTTTGAAACGATCAAATAGCTCCTTGAAATCTTTAGAAATGAAACTGCTTCCGTTGTCAGTGATTATCACTTCAGGAACCGAGTTTCTCAGGAACCATTGATCTTTCAAAATTGCACACATGGGTGCACTACTGACATTCCTCACAGGCTGAACCATTACCCATTTCGAAAAGTAGTCACAAACTACCAAAATGTGCTGACTACCGCGACGAGTGCGGGGGAGAGGGCCAATGAAATCCGCTGATACGATCTGCCAAGGGCGGGTGGCAATTTTCATGTTTCCCATGGCAGGTGCAATAGGGACGGAAGAAGCTTTGACTTCCTTGCACATTCCACACTGTTGAACGTACCGCCGTATTTCAACTGCCATCTTAGGCCAGTAGAATCTTTGACGGATCCGTGCAAGGGTTTTGTCGTAGCCTGGATGAAAGGAATCGTCGTGGTACTGTCGAAGAATATTTGGAACTTCGGTGGGCGGGGGAATCATTTTCCACTCGAAGTGAGTATCACAGGGATTATCGTTCACGATGATAAACTTAAAGAGTTTACCATCGTCGATCTTGAAGTCTACAAAATCATCGGGCCGGCGAGCCACTTTGTCGGACATTGACGCGTACCACGACGATTCTTGAACAGCTGCGATGCTTCGCGAGAGGGCGTCCGGAACCACGTTCTCCTTGCCCTTGCGATGCTTGACGGTCATATCGAATTGCTGCAGATTCAACGCCCATCGGCTGCATCGTGACCCGACCTTCCATTTTGTACTGAGTATATGGGTCAGCACGGAAGAATCGGTTATTAGGGTGAAATGGTAACCCTCAATATACCCACGGAATGCATCGATGGCGAGAATGGCTGCAAGCGCTTCCTTTTCTGCGGCATGGTAGTTCTTCTGGGGCGTTGTCAGTTTATGGGAGTAGAATGAAATGACCCGCTCTACCCCATCCTGTTCTTGTGTGAGAACCCCAGCTACCGCCACGTCACTAGCATCCGTTTGGATACAGAACTCCTTGCTGAAATCAGGACTGCCCAAGACTGGTGAAGATATCAGCCGCTCTTTGATTTCGCAAAATGCCTGTTCGGCGTCATCATTCCAACGGATGGTTTTCGTTTTGCTTTGCAGAAGGTTTGTGAGTGCAGCGGTCACCCCGCTAAAGTCTAAGATGAAGCGCCGATAGTAATTAGCCATTCCTAGGAATCTCCTTAGTTTTGTTACGGTATTGGGCCGTTCGTATTCGACAATAGGACGAACTTTTTCCGGGTTGGCTCGAAGACCGTCTGTATTAAGGAGATATCCCAGGAAGGGAATCTCAGACACTCCAAACTTAGACTTTTCTAGGTTTATGCTTAAGTTTGCTTCCCTTGAGCGACGTGCAATCTCCACTAGAAGGCGTTCATGGTGTTCGAATGTCTCCGTCACCACAACAATGTCGTCGAGATAGACGAAGACGTACGGTTCAAGCATCCCGTGGCCCAGGACATTGTCCATCAGTCGTGCTAACGTAGCAGGACTGTTGATCAACCCAAAAGGCATCCGTGTGTATTGGAATAGCCCTTTGCCCTGTACACAAAAGGCCGTGTACTTCCGCGATTCTTGGTCCAATGGAACCTGGAGAAACGCTTCAGACAGGTCTATCGTGGACAGGTATTTAGCCTTGGGAAGTTGACATAAAATTCGACCGGGATGAGGCAACGGATAAGCATCCCGAACAGTCCGCTCGTTAATCTTGCGCGCGTCCAAACAGAGCCGAACTTTGTTGCGCTTGATGACAGGCACGCAGTTAAGCGACCAATCCGAGTTGCTCCGTTCCAAAATCCCTAAACCCAACAGTCGTTCCAGCTCGACGGCTACCAGATCCTGCGTCTTAGGAGACATCACGTATGGAAACTGGCGGACTGGTGGTTTATTTTTCCATTCATCTCCCAACACGATACGATGCTGAGCTCGGTTGGTCAGGGTCAATTTCCCTTCTTGAGCAGGAAGGAAAAGTTTTTTGACGTTCTCGATTTGCATATTTGCAGAACTACGGTGTTCGGTAATAGATGTCGACGCAGTGGACTCAATCCCTCCACAGTTTTGCATCGCGGGCTGAATTTTGAATTTCCTCCAAAAATCCATTCCGCAGATACAATCTATGGACAGATTTGCAACTACCAAAGTAGGAACTATTTTCACACATCCTTGGAAAGCAAATGGAAGATGAGCCTGACCTTGAATTTGCAGTTCATCTCCACTTGCAGACCGTAGAATCACGTTTTTGGAGGGACGATGCAACTTTTTGTACTTCAATTGCGAAAAAAGGGTTTCGCTAATAAGCGTATGATTGCTACCGCTGTCCAGAAGAGCACGTACCGGGTAACCGTAAATCTTTACGTGTACGTACGGCCGGTTATCGTGGGGGACAGGGTAGGTAATTTGAAGAATTACCGTAGACTCTGGGTAAATATCTCTGGTGGCCTGCACCCAGTAAGGGGGAGGCGTACGTTGAAGAAAACGGTCTTGACTTACGCGTTGGGTGTCTGCGAACGACGATTTTGGTTCGCGTTTGGTCCGTTTTTTAAACAAAACGGGCAATAGTTAGTCGAAAAACCGCGAAGACCGCACGTACTGCAAAATATGCCCCGGGGCTGTCTACACATTGCTACGTGATGACCAATCCTCCCGCAATTGTAGCAGGTATTGGCCGGTGGGGGAATGTGCGTGTTTATCAATTCTTCCAACGTGAACTGCGGACGAGAATTGAACCCAGATGGCACCGCCACCGGGTCTGGTCGGGCGGTATTTTGAGACGAATTTTGACTCGTTTGGGTGTTCGGTAAGGATTGGTTGTTTTTGTTGGGAAGTTGATTGGGACGAGACGAATTAGTGGATGTGTGTGAATTGTTTCTATTTTGGTTGACCTGAGACACTGCTGCGGTTTGATCTATCACCTGTTGAGTCTGGGATTGGTTCTTGATTTTTTTTCTTCGAATTGTTTTCAGAGCTTTCGGCCACTTGGACATTCCTGTCCGTCCCGAAAACCCTGTTGTATGCCGAGAAATTTAATGCATCTAATTTCTGTCCAGCAGCAACAAGTGTTTCAAGGTCGACTTTTGGAATAAATGTCATTTGTCGCTTGTAGTCTACTCGCATATTCTGCTGTAGAATCTGTACTTTTTCGTAATCGGGAATTTGAACACTCATGGTTCTGAACAGTTTCTCGATTTCGAAATAGTACTCGTGGAAAGATTCATGTTTTTGTTGACGACGCTGGTAAATTTTCATTTTGATCAACGCGTCCAAATCAGGGTGCATGTTTTAATTCAAATACCAAATGCTGCCAATTCATCAATCTACCAGTGGTTCTTTGTGCCATATACCACTTGAGCGCTGAACCAACAAACAAATGCACAGCCGACTCGAAAAGCTCGACCTCCGACACATGCTCAGCTTGGGATAAAGCCTGTACAATTTCCAAAAACTCATTTAGCTTCAGCCCTTGATCGTCACCACTGTATTTAGTGATGTTCCATTTGGACACAGGAAGAGTGTGACGGTTGTGGTACGGTGCGGGGTACGGATTGTGTAGAACACCACTATACATGGGAGGTGAATTTCGTTTAGGGAAAGATGGGATAGCCGAAGCATGGTTGTACATCTCGGGATTTGCTCCAGTAGGATAAGAAATTCTCGTCGGATGATAGGGAATATTGTATGTATTGTTGGGAATTGGTATATTGTTAGAATGTAATGTACGATCTGGGATATTTTGAAAATTATGGTAACTAGATGAAGTATCGAATGAATTGGAAGGCTTTGTTGGCGGAAAATTATAGTTTTGAAATGTTCTGAAATTTGTATCGGGGTGTTGTGAATATGAAGTAAATTGAGCATGATCGGGAAGAGTTTGAGTTACAGCATCTTTTACTTCTCTTCGTCGTCAAGGTCATCCTGACTAAGAACGGAAACTCTCGGTCTAGGATTTTCATCTGCTTTGTCTGCGTCCAACAGAGCTAAAATATCATTTCCCTCTTGCTGATCACTCTGCAAAGACGAAGCAGAACCAAGAAAGAAATGTTCAAGAACCTCCGCTAATTCAACCACCGTATTTTGCAATTGACTGTGTAAGTTGGGCGACCCCCGCGAGTCCCTCAACACAGTCACTAAACGCATACCGACGTGTACCATTCTAGTGGAACAAACCTTCTTTTCCTCATCATCCTCCTGTTCCAAACACGATTTCAACTCGGTAAACTTATGCGTACAAACCTCGACTTCCACAGTAGGATATCCCACTACTCTTCGTGGGCATTTTCCCGACGGATCATCCCTTTCCACCTTCAACTGGTCTCGCAGCCACTTGCGTTTTCGTGAGCGATCGAGACCGATAGACAAACTGACAGAACGGGCAGTCAGTTCATAATTCAGTTCATCGTCGGCTAAAAACTCCACACTCATATCAAAATACCAACCTTGGATCAGCTCACTAGCTTGATCGAATGTGAGCTGTGCCATTGCCATTGTATAAAACCTATTTTAATCCACCTAGCGGTGCAATTGTGCCTTTCTCAATTATGAATCACGAGAATGTGTGCGTTGTTTATATTCATTAAAAGAGTTCGAGTTCTAAAATTTTGAAAAAAAAACAGCCACGGTAATATTGAACTGAAAAACCTGTTTTAATCCACCTAGCGGTGCAATTGTGCCTTTCTCATTTCTCTAAACTATGGCACGGAGGCTTTTTGTGTTCAACATAATTGTGGAAATGTCCATTACATTCTTAGTACACTTTGCACTTATACACAATGGCATGCCAGCCACGAACTTGATGAGCTACGTGTCGACGGTGAAACACTTGAAACAAAAAAATATCATACTCCATTAGCCTAATCAGCATTAGATCAATGTTATCTGCTTGCTAACTCATTTTGTCATGCGGGGCTGGGTATGTGAAGAGGGCGAAAGTCCCATGAACGAACGACTCCCCAGCTTAAATTATTAGGCTTTGTGATACAGTGGTGGTTTAAAGATGACGGGGTTGAAAGGGAGGGGTATGAGGGCTGGATGGGGTGGTGGTCTGAGGGGTGATTTAAGGAGATTTTTAAAGGAGGGGCGCGAACAGTAGAGGGGGGGGGGGGTGTAACCCCTCTCCGTAAACCATCAACTACGCCTCTGTTAAAATCCAGAAACCCTAAACGAGTCGAAAAAAAAATTAGGTTGACGTTTTTCAGAGTGATTGCATAACCTTTCTATATGAGAAAGGCAAAAATGTGCCAAAATCCAAAAAAGTGAATCGTAGTCAAATTTTTTTTTCGAGTTTGCATCAAATCTCGACGTTTCATGCACCTTGAACACATTTAGCATCAAAAATAAAAATTCTATTTTTAATTTTTCCTATAGTTTATATGAGAAATTTCTGTGTGGCCGTACTCTGAAACCCGTAATTCCGGAACCAGAATTCCGATCGATCCAAAATTCAATAGCAGCCGATGGGAAGGTTGCACCTTTCATTTGAGACTAAGTTTGGGCAAATCGGTCCAGCCATCTCTGAGAAAAATGAGTGACATTATTTGACACATACGCACATACATACACACACACACATACACACACATACACACACACATACATACATACACACACACATACAGACTTTTTCCGATCTCGACGAACTGAGTCGAATGGGATATGACACCCGGCCCTCCGGGCCGGGATTAGGTTGACGTTTTTCAGAGTGATTGCATAACCTTTCTATATGAGAAAGGCAAAAATGTGCCAAAATCCAAAAAAGTGAATCGTAGTCAAATTTTTTTTTCGAGTTTGCATCAAATCTCGACGTTTCATGCACCTTGAACACATTTAGCATCAAAAATAAAAATTCTATTTTTAATTTTTCCTATAGTTTATATGAGAAATTTCTGTGTGGCCGTACTCTGAAACCCGTAATTCCGGAACCAGAATTCCGATCGATCCAAAATTCAATAGCAGCCGATGGGAAGGTTGCACCTTTCATTTGAGACTAAGTTTGGGCAAATCGGTCCAGCCATCTCTGAGAAAAATGAGTGACATTATTTGACACATACGCACATACATACACACACACACATACACACACATACACACACACATACATACATACACACACACATACAGACTTTTTCCGATCTCGACGAACTGAGTCGAATGGGATATGACACCCGGCCCTCCGGGCCGGGATTAGGTTGACGTTTTTCAGAGTGATTGCATAACCTTTCTATATGAGAAAGGCAAAAATGTGCCAAAATCCAAAAAAGTGAATCGTAGTCAAATTTTTTTTTCGAGTTTGCATCAAATCTCGACGTTTCATGCACCTTGAACACATTTAGCATCAAAAATAAAAATTCTATTTTTAATTTTTCCTATAGTTTATATGAGAAATTTCTGTGTGGCCGTACTCTGAAACCCGTAATTCCGGAACCAGAATTCCGATCGATCCAAAATTCAATAGCAGCCGATGGGAAGGTTGCACCTTTCATTTGAGACTAAGTTTGGGCAAATCGGTCCAGCCATCTCTGAGAAAAATGAGTGACATTATTTGACACATACGCACATACATACACACACACACATACACACACATACACGCACACATACACACACATACATACATACACACACACATACAGACTTTTTCCGATCTCGACGAACTGAGTCGAATGGGATATGACACCCGGCCCTCCGGGCCGGGATTAGGTTGACGTTTTTCAGAGTGATTGCATAACCTTTCTATATGAGAAAGGCAAAAATGTGCCAAAATCCAAAAAAGTGAATCGTAGTCAAATTTTTTTTCGAGTTTGCATCAAATCTCGACGTTTCATGCACCTTGAACACATTTAGCATCAAAAATAAAAATTCTATTTTTAATTTTTCCTATAGTTTATATGAGAAATTTCTGTGTGGCCGTACTCTGAAACCCGTAATTCCGGAACCAGAATTCCGATCGATCCAAAATTCAATAGCAGCCGATGGGAAGGTTGCACCTTTCATTTGAGACTAAGTTTGGGCAAATCGGTCCAGCCATCTCTGAGAAAAATGAGTGACATTATTTGACACATACGCACATACATACACACACACATACACACACACATACACACACACATACACACACATACATACATACACACACACATACAGACTTTTTCCGATCTCGACGAACTGAGTCGAATGGGATATGACACCCGGCCCTCCGGGCCGGGATTAGGTTGACGTTTTTCAGAGTGATTGCATAACCTTTCTATATGAGAAAGGCAAAAATGTGCCAAAATCCAAAAAAGTGAATCGTAGTCAAATTTTTTTTTCGAGTTTGCATCAAATCTCGACGTTTCATGCACCTTGAACACATTTAGCATCAAAAATAAAAATTCTATTTTTAATTTTTCCTATAGTTTATATGAGAAATTTCTGTGTGGCCGTACTCTGAAACCCGTAATTCCGGAACCAGAATTCCGATCGATCCAAAATTCAATAGCAGCCGATGGGAAGGTTGCACCTTTCATTTGAGACTAAGTTTGGGCAAATCGGTCCAGCCATCTCTGAGAAAAATGAGTGACATTATTTGACACATACGCACATACATACACACACACACACACACACACACATACACACACATACACACACATACATACATACACACACACATACAGACTTTTTCAGATCTCGACGAACTGAGTCGAATGGGATATGACACCCGGCCCTCCGGGCCGGGATTAGGTTGACGTTTTTCAGAGTGATTGCATAACCTTTCTATATGAGAAAGGCAAAAATGTGCCAAAATCCAAAAAAGTGAATCGTAGTCAAATTTTTTTTTCGAGTTTGCATCAAATCTCGACGTTTCATGCACCTTGAACACATTTAGCATCAAAAATAAAAATTCTATTTTTAATTTTTCCTATAGTTTATATGAGAAATTTCTGTGTGGCCGTACTCTGAAACCCGTAATTCCGGAACCAGAATTCCGATCGATCCAAAATTCAATAGCAGCCGATGGGAAGGTTGCACCTTTCATTTGAGACTAAGTTTGGGCAAATCGGTCCAGCCATCTCTGAGAAAAATGAGTGACATTATTTGACACATACGCACATACATACACACACACACACACACATACACACACACATACATACATACACACACACATACAGACTTTTTCCGATCTCGACGAACTGAGTCGAATGGGATATGACACCCGGCCCTCCGGGCCGGGATTAGGTTGACGTTTTTCAGAGTGATTGCATAACCTTTCTATATGAGAAAGGCAAAAAGGCAAAAAATAACAAATTTATCGCAAACCACAAATAGTTTTAACACCGGCTATAAAAGTAAACAAAAACCCGACAAAAAACAAATGTAATGGTATTAGTAAATGTCAAATTCAATCCGATCAATGCTACCTGTGTATGAAATATGTTCAAAGCAAACGATCAATTTTTCTACTCAAGCACTAGCAAACGACGGCGTGCCAGATATACAATTTTTCATCACTCGCAACAATTCGCAATTCCACTAATCATAATTAACTTTCAGGATCAACTTCAAGTTTGGATATCGACCCAATGACTTCGCGAATAATGAAGTGAACAATGTGAATTGAATTTCTCCGGGAGACACAACGAAAAAGGGATTTGCTTCTGGTCTTGGAAACAAATCACTTTTTCTTTTATTTTGCGTTGGGCGCCAATTGTTACGTATCGGTTTCGTAACGTTTACTTGTGGTGGTGGGGCCACACTGTACTCACCAGCTATTAGGGTCGTTTCACGGTTGTCTCCTGGAGAAATTCACACTGGGCGGACTTTTCTTCCCACACTATGATCACTGAGCGAATCGTAATTAATTTTCGGCGGAAACAAGTACCTAAAGGAACGCACTGTAAATAAAATGGACGACACAACTTGTATATACAGACCATACACTTTTTATTTAACACTACTATTCTTTTTTTTTTTTGATTTCTTGACTTGAGCCAGAAGGGCTATTAATACAAACAAACAAATTTATTACTTGCTTTTTATTCGACGAAAACTTTCTTCTGTCGATACCGTTGCGATCGTGATGACGTTGGTCGACTTGCAGCTGGCTCGATGAGGCGCGGGCTTCGACGGTGGTGCAGTAACGTACGGACGATGGCGACGGGGGACTCCAGATGAAGCAGCAACTCGGCCTATTCGTAGCGGAGGCCTGCGTTTCACTACGGGGCCCGGGGAGTGGTACAATGCGCACTTTTAAAACACGAGTGTCTAACACTAAATCGAGTGGGATGTTTAGCTTTTACGGTCACTACCACCAAAACCCTACCGGTACTTAGGGAATGGTGTCTTCAACGGCGTTCTTTGACTTCGCCAAACACTGACCTTTTGTTGCACTCGCGACGTACTCGTACTTCTGTAGTACTATAAAAACCGGTAACCACACTTATCCCACTCGACTGGCCGAACAAAACTTTGCGTTCGTGTGGCGGTTCTGAACGGCGGGAAATTAGATCCTAAGGATCGACTGGCACAAATACCGAAAACTTTCAACGAAACGCGCGGTCACTTTGTGGTCGGTGACTATCGCTGCTGCGGGTCTTCACTCCTCCGGGCCGGTTAACTATTAGAGACTGCATTCCTTTTTCGCGGTAGATTTTATCCTTGCCCTGTCCGTTTTCCAAAATATACCCACCGCGCCTCCTCGCATCCCACCCCGCATTTGATGACGGTGATGATGAGATGACAGGACGATGACGGGTGACATTTACAAAAAATTTATCGTTTTGGTTGGTGTCACGAAATATTTTTAGTACAAAAGCTATCAAGAATATTTAATGTGCGGTACTTGTTTCCTTGATTATTTTTTTAAATATTGAACAATTATAACAAAAAAATATAATGACAAAATGAATAATAAACAAGCAAAATTAATAACAAATATAAATAAATAAATAAGCAAATAAATAAATATATGAATAAATAGATATAAAAATAAATAAATAAATAGACAAAAGTTAAATAAATCTCTGAACAAATAAATAACGAAACCTACATTTGACACCAACCTTCGCTATTAAGCAGAACTTAAACGAGACTCAAACATGCAAGCACGGAGTAGTAACGGTTTGACGTTTAAATTCTACTTAGACATTTACGAACAATAATTTTAAAGTATAAACAAAGAACAGGCGTCGTCAAATACACGAGATAGACCGTACACTGTTATTTATTTATACGACAAAAAAAATAACAATATTTACAAATATATACAAGCTGGGCTCAGTGACCAAAGCGACGATATTGTGATCTAAGAAATCACACGTCACAGGGTATGAGGGCTGGATGGGATGGTGGTCTGAGGGATGATTTAAGGAGATTTTTAAAGGAGGGGAGTGAACAGTAGAGGAGGGGGGGAGTGTAAACCCTCTCCGTAAACCATCAACTACGCCCCTGTTAAAATCCAGAAACCTTATGCGAGTCGAAAAAAAATTAGGTTGACGTTTTTCAGAGTGATTGCATAACCTTTCTATATGAGGAAGGCAAAAATGTGCCAAAATCCAAAAAAGTGAATCGTCGTCAAATTTTTTTTTCGAGTTTGCATCAAATCTCGACGTTTTATGCACCTTGAACACATTTAGTATCAAAAATAAAAGTTCTATTTTTAATTTTTCCTATAGTTTATATGAGAAGTTTCTGTGTGGCCGTACTCTGAAACCCGTAATTTCGGAACCAGAATTCCGATCGATCCAAAATTCAATAGCAGCCGATGGGAAGGTTGCACCTTTCATTTGAGACTAAGTTTGGGCAAATCGGTTCAGCCATCTCTGAGAAAAATGAGTGACATTATTTGACACATACGCACATACATACACACACACACATACACACACATACATACATACACATACACATACTGACTTTTTTCCGATCTCGACGAACTCAGTCGAATGGGATATGACACTCGGCCTTCCGGGCCGGGATTGGGTTGACGTTTTTCAGAGTGATTGCATAACCTTTCTATATGAGAAAGGCAAAAATGTGCCAAAATCCAAAAAAGTGAATAGTCGTCAAATTTTTTTTCGAGTTTGCATCAAATCTCGACGTTTCATGCACCTTGAACACATTTAGCATCAAAAATAAAAATTCTATTTGCCTTTCTCATATAGAAAGGTTATGCAATCACTCTGAAAAACGTGAACCTAATCCCGGCCCGGAGGGCCGAGTGTCATATCACATTCGACTCAGTTCGTCGAGATCGGAAAAAGTCTGTATGTGTGTGTGTATGTATGTATGTGTGTATGTGTGTATGTGTGTGTATGTATGTATGTGCGTATGTGTCACTCATTTTTCTCAGAGATGGCTGGACCGATTTGCCCAAACTTAGTCTCAAATGAAAGGTGCAACCTTCCCATCGGCTGCTATTGAATTTTGGATCGATCGGAATTCTGGTTCCGGAATTACGGGTTTCAGAGTGCGGCCACACAGAAACTTCTCATATAAACTATAGGAAAAATTAAAAATAGAATTTTTATTTTTGATGCTAAATGTGTTCAAGGTGCATGAAACGTCGAGATTTGATGCGAACTCGAAAAAAAATTTGACGACGATTCACTTTTTTGGATTTTGGCACATTTTTGCCTTTCTCATATAGAAAGGTTATGCAATCACTCTGAAAAACGTCAACCTAATTTTTTTTTTTCGACTCTCATAAGGTTTCTGGATTTTAACAGGGGCGTAGTTGATGGTTTACGGAGAGGAGTTACACCCTCCCCCTCTACTGTTCCCACCTTTAAAAATCTCCTTAAATCAGCCCTCAGACCACCACCCCATCCAGCCCTCATACCCCTCCCTTTCAACCCCATCATCTTTAAACCACCACTATATCACAAAGCATACCAATTTAAGCTGGGGAGTCGTTCGTTCATGGGACTTTCGTCCTCCTCACATACCCACCCCCGCATGACAAAATGAGTTAGCAAGCAGATAACATTGATCTAATGCTGATTAGGCTAATGGAGTATGATATTTTTTTGTTTCAAGTGTTTCACCGTCAACACGTAGCTCATCAAGTTCGTGGCTGGCATGCCATTGTGTATAAGTGCAAAGTGTACTAAGAATGTAATGGACATTTCCACAAGTATGTTGAACATAAAAAGCCTCCGTGCCATAGTTTAGAAAAATGAGAAAGGCACAATTGCACCGCTAGGTGGATTAAAACGGGTTTTTTTAATTTTTCCTATAGTTTTTATGAGATGTTTCTGTGTGGCCGCACTCTGAAACCCGTAATTCCGGAACCAGAATTTCGATCGATCCAAAATTCAATAGCAGCCGATAGGAAGGTTGCACCTTTCATTTGAGACTAAATTTGGGCAAATCGGTCCAGCCATCTCTGAGAAAAATGAGTGACATTATTTGACACATACGCACATACATACACACACACATACACACACATACATACATACACACATACAGACTTTTTCCGATCTCGACGAACTGAGTCGAATGGGATATGACACTCGGCCCTCCGGGCCGGGATTAGGTTGACGATTTTCAGAGTGATTGCATAACCTTTCTATATGAGAAAGGCAAAAATGTGCCAAAATCCAAAAAAGTGAATAGTCGTCAAAATTTTTTTCGAGTTTGCATCAAATCTCGACGTTTCATGCACCTTGAGCACATTTAGCATCAAAAATAAAAATTCTATTTTCAATTTTTCCTATAGTTTATATGAGAAGTTTCTGTGTGGCCGCACTCTGAAACCCGTAACTCCGGAACCAGAATTCCGATCGATCCAAAATTCAATAGCAGCCGATGGGAAGGTTGCACCTTTCATTTGAGACTAAATTTGGGCAAATCGGTCCAGCCATCTCTGAGAAAAATGAGTGACATTATTTGACACATACGCACATACATACACACACACATACACACACATACATACATACACACACACATACAGACTTTTTCCGATCTCGACGAACTGAGTCGAATGGGATATGACACTCGGCCCTCCGGGCCGGGATTAGGTTGACGTTTTTCAGAGTGATTGTATAACCTTTCTATATGAGAAAGGCAAAAAATGATAACAATCATGATTCTTGGAAAAATGTATCCCCAAATACAATTGTAAAATATTACAAAGTTCCAGATTCTGAGGTTTGCTTCAGTTGTAGAAGAAAGGGTCACAGATTCGCAAAATGCGACTTCAAAAGATCAATATTTTGCTATGTGTGTGGGTTACCTGATTTTCGTTACGATAACTGTCCATTTTGTGAGCAAAAGAATGCGAGACGGAGCACTTGAAGGAGGCAGTGTGTCCGAATGAACAAAAACCCTCCAACAGTGAGACTGAAATTTTTGAAGATTTTAAAGAAGTGAATGAAGCTGTGATTAATGTTGATGGTGATAAACGATTTTTTGTAAAAATATCAGTTGTGGGTGTTTAAATTATGGGTTTACTAGACTCAGGGAGCAACATAACAGTGATGGGTGATACGTGTGGAGATTTATTGGAATATTTTACGCTACGGAAGTTGACGAGCATAATGAATCTGTCAACCGCAAGTGGGGTAAAATTGGACATTTCAGGTTTTATAGAAATACCAGTAACACTGGGTAACAAAACAGAAATAGTGGCATGCGTGATTGTGCCGAAATTCGGAAGCAAGTGCATTTTAGGAATCGATTTTTTTGAAACGTTTAATATTAAAATCGTGATTAGCGAGAATAGGCAATATGAAATACTGACACTTGAATATAATGGGTTGCCTTTACCAGGAACTAGCAACGATATGAATCACAAAAACATATTTTAATCCACCTAGCGGTGCAATTGTGCCTTTCTCAATTATGAATCACGAGAATGTGTGCGTTGTTTATATTCATTAAAAGCTTTTAAATGCATATATTACATTTTATTATTATACATCACATGACAACTATATACAGGAAAATAAATCATTATTCGAGTTCTAAAATTTTGAAAAAGAAAAAACATCCACGGTAATATTGAACTGAAACAAGTCTCGATTGGTTTGCAGTTTTATTCAAAAAGCATCTAACGCGATCCATACTTTATCATCAAAAAAGGCCAGGTGGAATCATAGTGCGTATAGTCGTAAATTGGCGAGATTCCCGCGTCACATATTTAAAATACTGTAATGCAGCTAACAGTCTGCTCTTTCATGCAACGCATTCACATTTACACGATCTTCTTAAATTAAACCTATGCTATATTTCACCCTAAGGAGGAAAATTTGGTAAAAACCAAAATTTCTCACTAGGGTGAAAATTTGTTGGTATAAACCAGTCTTTGTACAGGAGGGCACGAATCCTTATTTCATACTATGTTGCGTTTCGGCTTCGCCTCATCAGAAACCGACACTAACGTATTGTCGGAATAGATTAGCGCCGGCTTGACGCAAATCCCTTAAAACTAAAACACACTATGTGTTTCAATCAAACGACTGATCAAACGTGATGTCCCGTTAGAGCAGAAGTTCTGTTTATGCCGATGAGACACAAGTGAAGCCGAAACTTGTCTTGGCTTAGCAGGCCTATGCGAAAGCACTATGCTATATTTCACCCTAAGGAGGAAAATTTGGTAAAAACCAAAATTTCTCACTAGGGTGAAAATTTGTTGGTATAAACCAGTCTTTGTACAGGAGGGCACAAATCCTTATTTCATACTATGTTGCGTTTCGGCTTCGCCTCATCAGAAACCGACACTAACGTATTGTTGGAATAGATTAGCGCCGGCTTGACGCAAATCCCTTAAAACTAAAACACACTATGTGTTTCAATCAAACGACTGATCAAACGTGATGTCCCGTTAGAGCAGAAGTTCTGTTTATGCCGATGAGACACAAGTGAATCCGAAACTTGTCTTGGCTTAGCAGGCCTATACGAAAGCACTATGCTATATTTCACCCTAAGGAGGAAAATTTGGTAAAAACCAAAATTTCTCACTAGGGTGAAAATTTGTTGGTATAAACCAGTCTTTGTACAGGAGGGCACAAATCCTTATTTCATACTATGTTGCGTTTCGGCTTCGCCTCATCAGAAACCGACACTAACGTATTGTCGGAATAGATTAGCGCCGGCTTGACGCAAATCCCTTAAAACTAAAACACACTATGTGTTTCAATCAAACGACTGATCAAACGTGATGTCCCGTTAGAGCAGAAGTTCTGTTTATGTCGATGAGACACAAGTGAAGCCGAAACTTGTCTTGGCTTAGCAGGCCTATGCGAAAGCACTATGCTATATTTCACCCTAAGGAGGAAAATTTGGTAAAAACCAAAATTTCTCACTAGGGTGAAAATTTGTTGGTATAAACCAGTCTTTGTACAGGAGGGCACAAATCCTTATTTCATACTATGTTGCGTTTCGGCTTCGCCTCATCAGAAACCGACACTAACGTATTGTCGGAATAGATTAGCGCCGGCTTGACGCAAATCCCTTAAAACTAAAACACACTATGTGTTTCAATCAAACGACTGATCAAACGTGATGTCCCGTTAGAGCAGAAGTTCTGTTTATGCCGATGAGACACAAGTGAAGCCGAAACTTGTCTTGGCTTAGCAGGCCTATGCGAAAGCACTATGCTATATTTCACCCTAAGGAGGAAAATTTGGTAAAAACCAAAATTTCTCACTAGGGTGAAAATTTGTTGGTATAAACCAGTCTTTGTACAGGAGGGCACAAATCCTTATTTCATACTATGTTGCGTTTCGGCTTCGCCTCATCAGAAACCGACACTAACGTATTGTCGGAATAGATTAGCGCCGGCTTGACGCAAATCCCTTAAAACTAAAACACACTATGTGTTTCAATCAAACGACTGATCAAACGTGATGTCCCGTTAGAGCAGAAGTTCTGTTTATGCCGATGAGACACAAGTGAAGCCGAAACTTGTCTTGGCTTAGCAGGCCTATGCGAAAGCACTATGCTATATTTCACCCTAAGGAGGAAAATTTGGTAAAAACCAAAATTTCTCACTAGGGTGAAAATTTGTTGGTATAAACCAGTCTTTGTACAGGAGGGCACAAATCCTTATTTCATACTATGTTGCGTTTCGGCTTCGCCTCATCAGAAACCGACAATAACGTATTGTCGGAATAGATTAGCGCCGGCTTGACGCAAATCCCTTAAAACTAAAACACACTATGTGTTTCAATCAAACGACTGATCAAACGTGATGTCCCGTTAGAGCAGAAGTTCTGTTTATGCCGATGAGACACAAGTGAAGCCGAAACTTGTCTTGGCTTAGCAGGCCTATGCGAAAGCACTATGCTATATTTCACCCTAAGGAGGAAAATTTGGTAAAAACCAAAATTTCTCACTAGGGTGAAAATTTGTTGGTATAAACCAGTCTTTGTACAGGAGGGCACAAATCCTTATTTCATACTATGTTGCGTTTCGGCTTCGCCTCATCAGAAACCGACACTAACGTATTGTCGGAATAGATTAGCGCCGGCTTGACGCAAATCCCTTAAAACTAAAACACACTATGTGTTTCAATCAAACGACTGATCAAACGTGATGTCCCGTTAGAGCAGAAGTTCTGTTTATGCCGATGAGACACAAGTGAAGCCGAAACTTGTCTTGGCTTAGCAGGCCTATGCGAAAGCACTATGCTATATTTCACCCTAAGGAGGAAAATTTGGTAAAAACCAAAATTTCTCACTAGGGTGAAAATTTGTTGGTATAAACCAGTCTTTGTACAGGAGGGCACAAATCCTTATTTCATACTATGTTGCGTTTCGGCTTCGCCTCATCAGAAACCGACACTAACGTATTGTCGGAATAGATTAGCGCCGGCTTGACGCAAATCCCTTAAAACTAAAACACACTATGTGTTTCAATCAAACGACTGATCAAACGTGATGTCCCGTTAGAGCAGAAGTTCTGTTTATGCCGATGAGACACAAGTGAAGCAGAAACTTGTCTTGGCTTAGCAGGCCTATGCGAAAGCACTATGCTATATTTCACCCTAAGGAGGAAAATTTGGTAAAAACCAAAATTTCTCACTAGGGTGAAAATTTGTTGGTATAAACCAGTCTTTGTACAGGAGGGCACAAATCCTTATTTCATACTATGTTGCGTTTCGGCTTCGCCTCATCAGAAACCGACACTAACGTATTGTCGGAATAGATTAGCGCCGGCTTGACGCAAATCCCTTAAAACTAAAACACACTATGTGTTTCAATCAAACGACTGATCAAACGTGATGTCCCGTTAGAGCAGAAGTTCTGTTTATGCCGATGAGACACAAGTGAAGCCGAAACTTGTCTTGGCTTAGCAGGCCTATGCGAAAGCACTATGCTATATTTCACCCTAAGGAGGAAAATTTGGTAAAAACCAAAATTTCTCACACCCTAGTGAGAAATTTTGGTTTTTACCAAATTTTCCTCCTTAGGGTGAAATATTGCATAGTGCTTTCGCATAGGCCTGCTAAGCCAAGACAAGTTTCGGCTTCACTTGTGTCTCATCGGCATAAACAGAACTTCTGCTCTAACGGAACATCACGTTTGATCAGTCGTTTGATTGAAACACATAGTGTGTTTTAGTTTTAAGGGATTTGCGTCAAGCCGGCGCTAATCTATTCCGACAATACGTTAGTGTCGGTTTCTGATGAGGCGAAGCCGAAACGCAACATAGTATGAAATAAGGATTTGTGCCCTCCTGTACAAAGACTGGTTTATACCAACAAATTTTCACCCTAGTGAGAAATTTTGGTTTTTACCAAATTTTCCTCCATAGGGTGAAATATAGCATAATGCTTTCGCATAGGCCTGCTAAGCCAAGACAAGTTTCGGCTTCACTTGTGTCTCATCGGCATAAACAGAACTTCTGCGCTAACGGGACATCACGTTTGATCAGTCGTTTGATTGAAACACATAGTGTGTTTTAGTTTTAAGGGATTTGCGTCAAGCCGGCGCTAATCTATTCCGACAATACGTTAGTGTCGGTTTCTGATGAGGCGAAGCCGAAACGCAACATAGTATGAAATAAGGATTTGTGCCCTCCTGTACAAAGACTGGTTTATACCAACAAATTTTCACCCTAGTGAGAAATTTTGGTTTTTTCCAAATTTTCCTCCTTAGGGTGAAATATAGCATAGTGCTTTCGCATAGGCCTGCTAAGCCAAGACAAGTTTCGGCTTCACTTGTGTCTCATCGGCATAAACAGAACTTCTGCTCTAACGGGACATCACGTTTGATCAGTCGTTTGATTGAAACACATAGTGTGTTTTAGTTTTAAGGGATTTGCGTCAAGCCGGCGCTAATCTATTCCGACAATACGTTAGTGTCGGTTTCTGATGAG
The DNA here is from genome assembly GCF_030247195.1 of Topomyia yanbarensis. Lineage (NCBI taxonomy): Eukaryota > Metazoa > Arthropoda > Insecta > Diptera > Culicidae > Topomyia > Topomyia yanbarensis. The sequence continues at coordinate 216,561,142 of NC_080672.1, read as the reverse complement.
GCGAAGCCGAAACGCAACATAGTATGAAATTAAACCTGTTTTAATCCACCTAGCGGTGCAATTGTGCCTTTCTCATTTCTCTAAACTATGGCACGGAGGCTTTTTATGTTCAACATAATTGTGGAAATGTCCATTACATTCTTAGTACACTTAGCACTTATATACAATGGCATGCCAGCCACGAACTTGATGAGCTACGTTACGACGGTGAAACACTTGAAACAAAAAAATATCATACTCCATTAGCCTAATCAGCATTAGATCAATGTTATCTGCTTGCTAACTCATTTTGTCATGCGGAGGTGGGTATGTGAGGAGCCCCTGTTAAAATCCAGAAACCTTATGCGAGTCGAAAAAAAAATTTGGCCGGGATTAGGTTGATGTTTTTCATGCACCTTGAACACATTTAGCTTCAAAAATAAAAATGCTATTTTTAATTTTTCCTATAGTTTATATGAGAAATTTCTGTGTGGCCGCACTCTGAAACCCGTAATTCCGGAACCAGAATTCCGATCGATCCAAAATTCAATAGCAGCCGATGGGAAGGTTGCACCTTTCATTTGAGACTAAATTTGGGCAAATCGGTCCAGCCATCTCTGAGAAAAATGAGTGACATTATTTGACACATACGCACATGCATACATACACACACATACACACACATACACACACATACACACATACATACACACATACAGACTTTTTCCGATCTCGACGAACTGAGTCGAATGGGATATGACACTCGGCCCTCTGGGCCGGGATTAGGTTGACGTTTTTCAGAGTGATTGCATAACCTTTCTATATGAGAAAGGCAAAAATGCGCCAAAATCCAAAAAAGTGAACCGTCGTCAATTTTTTTTCCAGTTTGCATCAAATCTCGACGTTTCATGCACCTTGAATACATTTAGCATCAAAAATAAAAATGCTATTTTTAATTTTTCCTATAGTTTATATGAGAAATTTCTGTGTGGCCGCACTCTGAAACCCGTAATTCCGGAACCAGAATTCCGATCGATCCAAAATTCAATAGCAGCCGATGGGAAGGTTGCACCTTTCATTTGAGACTAAATTTGGGCAAATCGGTCCAGCCATCTCTGAGAAAAATGAGTGACATTATTTGACACATACGCACATACATACACACACACACACACATACACACACATATACAGACTTTTTCCGATCTCGACGAACTGAGGCGAATGGGATATGACACTCGGCTTTCGGGCCGGGATTAGGTTGACGTTTTTCAGAGTGATTGCATAACCTTTCTATATGAGAAAGGCAAAAATGTGCCAAAATCCAAAAAAGTGAACCGTCGTCAAATTTTTTTTCCAGTTTGCATCAAATCTCGACGTTTCATGCACCTTGAACACATTTAGCATCAAAAATAAAAATTCTATTTTTAATTTTTCCTATAGTTTATATGAGAAAATTCTGTGTGGCCGCACTCTGAAACCCGTAATTCCGGAACCAGAATTCCGATCGATCCAAAATTCAATAGCAGCCGATGGGAAGGTTGCACCTTTCATTTGAGACTAAATTTGGGCAAATCGGGCTAGCCATCTCTGAGAAAAATGAGTGACATTATTTGACACATACGCACATACATACACACACACATACCCCAGAAGTAATACCGAGAGGTGGTTCCTGGGAGGAATGATGGCGGAGCCCAATGGAGTTTAGTCGGTATTAATGGCTGGTCACCATTCGAGTCCGACACGCCCCCAGTGCACCCCGTGTGGTAGATTGGACCCTACCGTTAGCACGTGTACTGGGCTAGGACATAAAGGTCTTCTCCATTATAAAAAAAAAAAAAATACACACACACATACACACACAAACATACACACACACATACAGACTTTTTCCGATCTCGACGAACTGAGTCGAATGGGATATGACACTCGGCCCTCCGGGCCGGGATTAGGTTGAAGTTTTTCAGAGTGATTGCACAACCTTTCTATATGAGAAAGGCAAAAATGTGCCAAAATCCAAAAAAGTGAACCGTCGTCAAATTTTTTTTCCAGTTTGCATCAAATCTCGACGTTTCATGCACCTTGAACACATTTAGCATCAAAAATAAAAATTCTATTTTTAATTTTCCTATAGTTTATATGAGAAATTTCTGTGTGGTCGCACTCTGAAACCTGTAATTCCGGAACCAGAATTCCGATCGATCCAAAATTCAATAGCAGCCGATGAGAAGGTTGCACCTTTCATTTGAGACTAAATTTGGGCAAATCGGTCCAGCCATCTCTGAGAAAAATGAGTGACATTATTTGACACATGCGCACATACATACACACATACACACACATACACATACATACACACACATACAGACTTTTTCCGATCTCGACGAACTGAGTCGAATGGGATATGTTTTTCAGAGTGATTGCATAACCTTTCTATATGAGAAAGGCAAAAATGCAATGATACAGAGCTAAGTAAAGATCAACTTTAGAAAAGGTGAAACATTTGTTTAAAACGAACACTAGTAATGAGTATTTAGAGCCTTGTTCGGTGCTTGAGCATGAAATTAAGCTCTCAAATGAAAAGACAATCCACCTAAACCCACATCCTTGGTCGCCAACAATTCAAAGAGAATTGAATGAAGAAGTTAATAGACTCTTAAAAATGGGAATAATCGAAGAATACAATTCAGATTGGACACTCCAAGTGGTGCCAGTAAAAAATCTGACGGTAGCATGCGGTTATGTTTGGATGCCAGAAAATTGAATCAGGTTACCGTGAAAGATGCTTACCCGTTATCAAATGCCATGCGAGTGTTAAGCAACTTATCTAAATGTAATTATTTTTCGGTGATTGATTTAAAAGAATCATTTTTACAGGTTAAATTATCAAAACAATCACGAAAATATACAAGCTTTAAAATTTTAGGAAAAGAGTTGTATCAATTTAAAAGACTTCCCTTTGGATTAGTAAATAGCAGTGCAATAATGAGTAAAGTCATAGACAAGGTATTGAAACAAGGAAAATTCGAACCATACATTTTTGCATATTTAGATGATATAATTATTGCAACAACAACTTTTGAGGAACACGTTAAATTTTTAAAAATTCTTGCGGAGTGTTTGAATGAAGCAAATCTTACAATAAATATTGATAAAAGCAAATTTTGTGTAAACTCCGTGAAGTAGTTAGGTTTTATTCTTTCCGCTGAAGGAATGCAACCAAACCCTGAGAGGGTAGCAGCAATTGCCTATTACATCCGCCCATCAACCCCACGGGAGATACGAAGGTTTGTTGGGATGGCTGGTTATTGGAGCAATTTGATTCCAGATTTTAGTGGTTGCACAGCTCCTATAACAGATTTATTGAGAGGTAAGCCACGAAAAGTAAAATGGACAGTCGAGGCAGAAAAATCGTTCAACAAAATTAAACGATTTTTGATGTCAGAGCCAATACTAGCAAACCCAGATTGGTCAAAGGAATTTACAGTTCAAACTGATGCCAGCGATGCAGCAGTTGCGGGCATCCTGACGCAAAATTTAAATGGGAAAGAACTATCATCGCATATTTTTCAAAAAAAACTTAATGCAACTTAAAAACTGAGAAGGAGGCGTTGGCCGTTATTTTATTTTTAGAATATTTTCGGAGTTATTTAGATAGCTCTCATTTTGACTTAATAACTGATTGTTCAGCATTAACATTTGTGTGTAGAAACAAATGGAGACCTAGTTCACGTTTGTCGAGATGGTCAATAAAACTCCAAGAACACGACATGACAATTAAACTTAGAAAAGGAAAGGAAAATGTTGTATGCGATGCAATGAGTAGGGCTACTGAAGCAATTTTTGCGAATTCAACTTCCGATTAGTATAGTGACCTGAAAGCAAAAATCCTGAACCAGAATCGTATCCAGATTTTAAACTTGAAGAAGGGGACATACAAAAATTCGTCTCTAGTAGAAATGAATTTGAGGATGGAAGTTATAGATGGAAAACTGTTGTCCCACCCGATTTTAAAGAAAACCTTATAATTCAGACACATGAAAAGTTGATGCACCTCGGTTCAGATAAAGTTATTGATCGATTGAAATTAAAGTATTACTGGCCTAAGATGCAATGAGATGTACAGAGCCTACTAAAAACTTGCCAAACCTATACACAATCCAAATATTCTACAATTCCTACGATTCACCAGGAGTAATCATGGTAATAGTGATCTTCTTATTGTATTAGATGTTTTTAGCAAATGGACGAAGCTATTTCCGGTAAAAAAAATTTCCAGCAAATCACTGTGTGACATAATGCTGAACCAGTGGTTTCTTTGCTTTGGAATTCCAGAAGCGGTAATTTCAGACAATGCCACCACTTTCAATTCTAATGATTTTCAAAATTTATTGAAGGAGTATAAAATTCAACACCTTCCGAATAGTAGACGACATTGTCAAAATAATCCGGTTGAGAGGGTAAATAGAACAGTGTTAGCTTCAATTCGCACATGCACTCAAACAAATCACAAACTCTGGGACTCAAAACTGACTCAAATAGAATTTTCACTGAACAACTCAATTCATGCTTCCACCGGATACACCCCATTTTTTATCACTCATGGTTATGAGTTGATAACAGAAGGGACAGACCATCTTAAAACGCGCGAAACTTCGACTGAACATCTGAAAAATTTGATTGAGAGAAGAGAACAAATCGTGGGTCCATTATTTAATAAAGTAAATGAAAACAATAGGAAAGAATACCAAAGATGCAAACGAAATTATGACATGCGACACAAAGGTGCAACAAATGCTTATGAGGTAGGGCAACAAGTTTATAAAAAAATTTTAAGCTCTCCAATGCAGCAGAAAATTATGCGGCAAAACTAGGACCCGTGTACATCCCCTGTAAAGTAAAAGCCAGGAGAGGAGCAACTTCCTATGAACTAGAAGACGAAAGTAGGAAATTTTTAGGAGTTTTCGCGGAACAAGATCTTATTCCCGCTTAATTAGCAGATTTTACATTTACAAGGCAAATCAATTGTTAGGTGAAATGATAGTGCCTGGCATCTAAAAAAAAGAATCACCCCCCCATTTTGGACCCTTCTGGAGCGGCAGTTCCTCCACAAGGATACAACAAATGAAGTTCCTGCCATCTTATCGATCTTTCTCATTTGAGATATCTGGGGAAGCAACATTCCTGCGAATGACCTGCAAATAAGTATAAGTATAAATAATAATAATAATAATAATAATAATAATAATAATAATAATTTAAATATTGAATGAAATTTTTTTCTCGAGCACAGCAGTGTATTGAGTGTAATCCTTAAATATGCTATCACCCTTATTTTCACCGATTGAAGATACGCCTAATCAACCTTGAAACCATCTGAATTGTATAAGTATTTCGAAACGTATGTTGGTAATTTGAAACGATTATTTTTATAAGACAAGTTTACATTAACCATTAATTATTGATTGAGCAACTAGACACATTGACCTTCATATGGGAAAATGGTAAAATGTAGAGCTTGGTAAAACTCACATTTTCACGTGGCGGTGGGGAATTGTAACCTTTGCGCGTTTTTTTAATTTACTAGCAAAGTTACAATTTGCATTGCCAAACACCACATGCTATTGACGCATTCAACTATAGGGCAATTTCAGCATTTTTTATAGCAATCACAACTCCTAACAACATCACAACACAAACATAAATTTCGATCTCCCTATTATGCAACGGTCAGCACCAGGGCCGCCGAGAGGGGAGGGGGACCGGGGTGTTTCCCCCCGGGCCCGGAGTTTTGAAGGGGGCCCGGATTTTTAACAGAAACTAAAATTTTGACAAATACTTTTTCGACAAAAATTTATTTGAGAATGCAATTGAAAATTCAATATCTTGTGCATGAGGTAACTAAAATAGCGAAAATTCTAAACTACTGCATATTTGAAATCAACTATATTTATACCAACCTACTTCTCGCATCGAAACAAGATCAGAATCGAGCGGGCATAGCGGAATTTGTACATTGAATGTCATGTACGCAGCTCACCTGGGTTCGAATCCCAACACAGGAATAGAGATTTTTTTTATAGGAAAATTCCTAATATGAATGAAGAAGCGAATGACCTTAAGATTAAAATGTCTATAATCGAAACAAAAATATGATCAGACTTATAGGGGTTAAACAATTAAATGGTTTGATTAGAAGTCATGAGATGGTCTTCAAATTTCGCCACTATATGGGGCTGAGACTAGGTGTAAAATTAAAATCTAAAATTCGATCCGCGTCGCGAAAATGTGGCATAATTTTAAACGACTGCAGCGTTGTTAATTGTTGATGGAATTGCATCATTTACACCAATCGGTTCAGAGAAGTCCATCTTGAAAATTGATTGCAACTTTAAATTGGTATTTCAACTGTACACTATTGAAAAATCCGTATTATTGTAAATGCTTTGGAAAAATGTATGAAGACATACCAAGTTTTCACTCACGTTTTATTAATTGTTTATAGATTTTCATGATTCGAACCAGGGCCGAAAATTCTCATACCCATTCAATGAACGATGAAATTCACTGAATTCACCTTCATCTTTTCGCTGCCTCCTTCGTTACTAAATTCACACAAAGCGAAACAATAATTCTATGGATGCGAGTAGCAGAAGTAGTGACTTTCGTTTTCCTTTGACAATACGAAAATTCCATCTCGTTTTAATTTCAAATCAGTAATTTTGATTTTTATTTTAATTTTCTTTAAATGAAATTATAGCAATGTGCATCATAAAATGCAACTAGAACGCCGCAAATACAGGAAATACGCACACCACTGCCCCTTCAGTCGTCCAATATCATCGCTAGCTTGTTATTCTCCCAAATCGAACAACGACAAATAAATATCGTTACTAGTTTCTTTTCGTTTGGCCAGCGCTATGTGCAATATCGAAGAGACCAATGTCGTTCTCAATTTCAAAGCGAAAACGAATGTGTGAAGGAAATAATGAAATTGAATTTACCCGCATGCTTTGTCGTTGGCCGTTGTCTCATTTTCGGTTTCGTAATGTTCTAGTGGTTTAGAAAGTAGCATCGCTCGCTCGTCATTTTCGTCGGATTTTGGTAAACGAAAAAAACATTTTTCGACTCTGATTCGAACACTAATCGATTTAGAAAATTGCCAGTAAAAAATTGTTATCAAATTTATCTGTGTGTTTTATTAGCACACTATTGAAAAATCCGTAAATCCGCAGGGAAAACATATACAATTTTCACAAACTTGCGCAACTCTTTCCCTAACACAGACCTCATTTCGACACTCATAAACGTCTTACACATTTCATCGCATGGAACGAGGTAGGTTATTGCTACTGCTGCTGGTAGGGTCTCAGATACATCTTTCATTTGATACGAGCCATGGAAGGGGAGCGTTTCTGTTTGCTGGAAGGATTTTGCTCGCATTTCCAAGCGACGATGGCGGAACAAATGGCGAATTGCTGGTTTATGCAGTGCGTTTAGTCGTATAGGCAACCATGCCACTAAGCGAAAGCCACCCCAAAAAGAATGATGAAAATATTTTTATTTGTCGTACAAAAGGATAGTCTTCTATCTGCACCAAAAAGTTGATAAAAGCGATCACCTTGTTTCAGTGCTTATTTGACATGAGCTGCGAAAGGAAAATGTTCGTGTGTGTACGTAGCAGAAGCGAATCGCCGGCAAGGTTCGAATCGTTTCAAAGGATTCTCGTTCCGTATCACAAAACATAGTTATCAGCAAACAGTCCTTATTAGGACGAATACATAATGGAAAAAGAATTCAATTAGAAAATTCCTTTCATTAATTTGTATTAATTGTGCGCTTGTTAATTCTGTACCATTCCCTAGTAACAAATTAGGTTTTAAGGTTGTTTTATAGCCACTCATAAAACTTAGATTGCACTTGTAGTGTGCTATAAAACTTCAATTGTTACTTGGGTTACCAGTGAATCATAACATAAACAAATATTCATACATTATGCAAAAATCCCTTTTATTAGCTTGTCTTAAATCTGTGCTTGTTAATAATCAATTCTGTATCTTTATCAGTGAACAACAACAAGTAACAAGTGGTCGTGTCTTGTAGACAACCCTCTAATTTTTTTGATTTATTGAATTTCCAATCTTCGAAAGCGTTGGATTAGTATCGAAAGTAATTATTGAAAAAAACCCTGCTTAGGGTTACCACACCGGTTTTTGGAGACGAATTTCGTGTCTTCGTTCAGGTAAATCCGAATTGGCCCGGAAGAATCCATTGGATTATTTTGCAATTTTGCGTTGCCCTTTTCTTTACCAGGAATCGTCCAGCACACAGTCCTCATAAACATCATCATTGGGTTGCAGGCCCTAATTGTTAAGGAGGGCCCCTCTTGGTATTGACAAAAATTATTATAAAAGTTCCATTTGGGTTTACTTTACCCCATTGAACCTTCAGTTCAATGGATCATTGTTCCTCACAAAGATTTTCGAAAGAAACTGAAGTGTGATTTCACAACCCGTGTTTGTTTATTGAGGAGCAGAGCAAAGCTCGCTCGGGTTATCCTTCACAGCGAGAGTGGCTGGTGCTTTTAGATTCTTTGTAGGAAGGAAGGAGAGCGAAGTACTATACCCAACTACATAAATCGAAAAACTGTTAACAAATGCAAAAACATACAACTAAATGTGAACGGCACAGAAAGGTGGAGTGCTTTAGCAAAACATTACACACTAAGGTGAATGTGAAGAAAATAAGATATTTTTCCTCCTAGTGCTACGAGCTGCATAAGAAATAAAACAGTGCATATTTATTTGTTTTTAAGCGTTTCATACAATAAAAATCACTGGAAGCGCTCCAAACTTCTGTCGAGTGATCACTTTAATTCGAAATTGTAATTGATACCCATGTGTCTCTTGAAGTCTATCCCCTGCTCAGTAAAACTCTACTGGTGAAAGTACCACTAGAGGCGGTAACCCTACCTCTATTTGAGAGCTCAATTGGTCAAATGAATCATCAAATACTCTTGACATACCTAAATAATTCGAAATAATCCAAAAATTTAAATTTACAATTTAATATATTTTGTTTGCCGTTCATTGTTACAAAATCCATAAAAAATCATATTCAGATACGAGATGATACCGAAACATTTTTGTCTAGGGGTCGTACTCAAATGATGTAGCTTTTTTTCGGAGATTTTCTTGCAAAGCGGCCAGGAATGGAAAAAAGATAAATATGTTTTACAATTCTTTCAAATACGGCCTTTTATCAACATTTTCATTATAACAGCAAATTGCGTACACATCAAGCCCCTTTTATGAGGAATATAGTGTTAATAGTTTTGTTTTGAATTTTATATGTCATGGAGCATGAAGAGATGATCTCTCAGTTCACAATCCTGCAGCTGCCAATGATTCTAAGAAGCATACGTTCAACTAAATTACTAAATTGTGTTTGATTGATTTCGAAGAGAAAATTTAACTCTGCTACCAAACTAAATCAACTAGTTAGCAAGATTAGCTAACTAATGTAGCAAGTTAAATCCGCATACAAAATCTTTTCGTTTTGGAGCAGAAATCAGTTACAACATTCTTGTAAAATATTTTAAGGTGTGCTAACACACCAACACAAATAAAGAATAATTCATGTTTTTATAGGATTATGAATGTTTTCGAAACCAGCATAGCGTAAAATCCTACCCCAACCCTTATTTGAAATTTGATCCATGTTTCTCATTTTTTTTTTTTAATTTTTACATGGATTTTTTTTTTATTTTGTTAAAATTTCATTTATCTTTTTTTTTCAAGTTGTGGATTGTATTTGTATTTCTACAATTTTAAGATTCTGCCTTTTTTATGTATTTCCATTCTTTTATTTTATCCATCTTTTTACGTTCCTTACTTTTGCTTTTTTCTATTGCTATCACTATCACTTACTTTAATTTATAGTTTTTTCTCTGTTATTTCATTTTATTCACAATTTTTCGAGAAAATTCTGCTCTCTTTATTTAATTTTTCTAATTGTTTCATATTTTAATACCCTGCTTTTGTATTTGTTTCTTTTTTCATTCCATCCAATTTTTAGAATTTGTCTATTTACTACATTTATTCTTATCATAGCCTTTTTCTATTTCCGTTTTTTCATATTTTTTTGCATTTCCATAAGCAATTTTACTTATTCAAATTCATTCCAATTTGTCTTATTGTTTAATTTTTACCTTTCTCCTATTTTCTTCCTTATGTTTTTAACTTTTCGTTTTTCGTAGTTTTATTTTTCCCACTGATTGTTTAATATAATTTTATTTATTTCTTATACCTTTTTCTTAAGATTTTATTCGTTATTGTTATTTCTTCATTGTTTCTATTTAACCTGTTTTGAAAGTACTTTTTCTGTTGACCATTTTCTTGATTTTTTTTATTTTCCTAAAAAAACATTTGATCTTTTTTAACACTATGCGCACTTTTCCTTGACTTTACATTTAGTTCGTTATTTTAATTTATTTCAAATTTCATTTCTAGTGTTTTTCTATTCTTTAAATAATTTAATCCATTTTATTCGTTTTCTTAGTGTTAATTTCTCCATTTTTTGTGTTTCTATAGTATACCAAGTTGGCTTTTTCCTACTATCTTTGTTTTTCTTTTTGTCTGTTTGCTCCGTTTTTGTTCATTATCCAATTTTCTTTACTTTTTGTCTTTTCATCATTCCACTTTTCCAGTTTTTCAAAATTTGCCGGTTCGTCCATTTATTTTAATTTCTCTATGGTTATTTTATTCTTGTCTTTTATATACACTCCTGTAATTTTATGCATTCTTAACGTTCTATTTACTTTTTCTATTGCTTTAAATATGTCTTGTTTTAAATGTTAAATAAATTTTATTATTCTTGATTTATCGAGTTTTTCAGTTTTATGCATTTTTTATATTAATGTTTGTATTCTTTTTAGTAGTTTTTCTTTCATTTTTATTTATTCCTAAAATTTTTCCTACTTTCTTATCGATTTTTCATTATTTTCAACATTTGTTCAATAATGTTCGAATATGTTTTTTCTAGTTACCTGTTTTCTTTTATCAATTTTTTATAGATTTTTTTTGGTTTTTCTAGATTAAACATTTTTTGACAATTGACATTAATGTTTATTTGTTTGATTTTGTTGTTTGGAGCTCTTTTTTACATTCTTTTAATATTTAGTTTTCCTGTTGTTTTTCTTTTATCTATTGCCGTTGATCGCCGTTTAGATATTTTTAATTTTTGTAATAACTACATTTTTAATTTTTCCATTTCCGTACTTTTATAAATACTATTGACAAAAATGACGCTTTTCAAAGTCACCAAAACTGTCGAAAAGGTATTAAGGCCCGTACGTTGGACCCCCCGGGCCCGTATTTTTTCTCTGCGGCCCTGGTCAGCACGGTTGACATCTCCATCGTACCAGTAAAACGAACCCATAAAATTAAATGCTGCAGAGGAACTGTTAAAAGCTAATTTGAAGCTATTACTCGCCCTCATTTTGCCCGAAACCGTTGGAAGTACGCTACATATACTCCAACAGAAGAAGTTACAGATTACTCTAGGTTGTGGAAAGTGTGAATAATATCCCAGTGAAAGAGGGATCAGTATTAAGTTTGAATTTGTGCAGTAAGGCAAAGTGAGAGAAGGGAAAGAATCCTGACCGACGCTAGTCGAACTAAACGTCAAGGATCAGAGCGCGCAAATAGGTCGTTTGATTAGCGGGTGTAATTATCACCAAGAGAAGACGCATTACAACGAATCATATAAAAGGCGGGGTGCAGGCACGTAGCCAGAGGGGGGGCTAGGGGGCTAAAGCCCCTCCCGAAATTTTTCAAAATTGAATTTCAAAAACCGGCGACTTTTAACAAAATTTGTTGCTCATTTGGTTTGAACAAATCTTTGAGAAAAAGTTGAAGAAGGCTATTTCTAACCACCAAAGGCAATGATCACGAAATTCAGTCACTTTATGCTTTTGCTCGAGCCAGTGCGACGCGAACGACAAAAATAGTAACTTTTATATTGTGTGTCTTGCCTAAAGAATAAAAGAAACTGTTACTATAATTGTTGCTGTAGTAATCTGTCGAGAAGCAAGAAGTGGTGCTCCAGCCAAATACGGTGATTATAAAATTATTGATGATTCGCTTAGGAACGTTTCCTGAAGGTGCAAATGGAGGTTGGACTTTCGGAAGCGAGTTCTACCATGTCAGGCATTTAGCGCTCAACAAATTAGCCCAGACGAAACCATTCATTTCGAACAACTTAAAACACATGGTTGAGTGTGACAATGCTATAATTAAGATCCTCCTATATATGGACGTTGAGAACATCAATGTTCCGCTACAAGATCGGATACCGCTTACTCGCAGATTAATGTCACATTTGGGAGAAATGGAATCCATTCGGAAGGATAATTATTGAGAGCGAGAAGCAAGGAAGAAATCAGATATTCGCAAACATAAAGGCAAAATTGACGAATTGACATAAAGTTTTGCAAAAGTTTCACAGGAAACGGATAATTTGCTGTGATTTGAAAACAGATAACTCTAAATAAAGCCTCTTTTGCAAATTAGATGTAAGTGCGATGTGTTCTCTTCCATGTGTCGGAAGCAAGTGATGCTGAAATTATTAAACTCACCTGTGTTTATAGTTTCTAGTTATTTTGGTGGTGTCAATGATATATTTGCCTAATTTTACGTAAATTGGAAGCATTCACTAATCAGTGCTAAGTAATTTTCTTTCGATTAGTGAACAAGTTCTGAGCAGTTTCGCTCAGTAGATTAAATTCTGGGTAGTTTTCATTAGTAGATTAAATCATTGAAATATATTTTACATTGTCCAAAAACCCATGAAATCCGAAATAATACATTCAAATGTTCAAATATAATATTTACTTAATCTAGGTAATCTTCTCAAGTTCCAACGGTTTTGCAAAATTCTGAACGTCAATGAGCTAATAATCTTATTCTTGCATTGTAGTGGAATCAGTAGTTTTTTGCACTCACTTTACATTTTGACTTTTACTATAGTTTCGGGGATCTAGGAAAATCAGCCTACGATATTTTTAATTCGTAAGTCCAATGATATAAAAGTATCTAAAAAGAATCTACTTAAATAAATAAATAGATAGTTATTCTCAGTTGCCTGATAATATTGTCGAAGATAGTGTTTAACCCATTCCCCACGAGAGTCAAATGAAAAACCTGTTTTAATCCACCTAGCGGTGCAATTGTGCCTTTCTCATTTCTCTAAACTATGGCACGGAGGCTTTTTATGTTCAACATAATTGTGGAAATGTCCATTACATTCTTAGTACACTTTGCACTTATACACAATGGCATGCCAGCCACGAACTTGATGAGCTACGTGTCGACGGTGAAACACTTGAAACAAAAAAATATCATACTCCATTAGCCTAATCAGCATTAGATCAATGTTATCTGCTTGCTAACTCATTTTGTCATGCGGGGATGGGTATGTGAGGAGGGCGAAAGTCCCATGAACGAACGACTCCCCAGCTTAAATTGGTATGCTTTGTAATATAGTGGTGGTTTAAAGATGATGGGGTTGAAAGGGAGGGGTATGAGGTGGTGGTCTGAGGGGTGATTTAAGGAGATTTTTAAAGGAGGGGAATGAACAGTAGAGAGGGGGGGTGTAACCCCTCTCCGTAAACCATCAACTACGCCCCTGTTAAAATCCAGAAACCCTATGCGAGTCGAAAAAAAATTAGGTTGACGTTTTTCAGAGTGATTGCATAACCTTTCTATATGAGAAAGGCAAAAATGTGCAAAATCCAAAAAAGTGAATCTTCGTCAAATTTTTTTCGTGTTTGCATCAAATCTCGACGTTTTATGTACCTTGAATACATTTAGCATCAAAAATAAAAATTCTATTTTTAATTTTTCCTATAGTTTTTATGAGAAATTTCTGTGTGGCCGCACTCTGAAACCCGTAATTCCGGAACCAGAATTCCGATCGATCCAAAATTCAATAGCAGCCGATGGGAAGGTTGCACCTTTCATTTGAGACTAAGTTTGGGCAAATCGGTCCAGCCACCTCTGAGAAAAATGAGTGACACATACGCACATACATACATACACACACATACACATACACACACACATGCAGACTTTTTCCGATCTCGACGAACTGAGTCGAATGGGATATGACACTCGGCCCTCCGGGCCGGTATTGGGTTGACGTTTTTCAGAGTGATTGCATAACCTTTCTATATGAGAAAGGCAAAAACATGTGTTTTTCTCAGGATTGTTATAATTACGACATGATCAGTATCATTTAAACAGAAAATTTCATAAAGTTGAGTTAACGCATACTTCGGATGAAGTCACAGAACTAGTAATAGTAGCCTGATCATGAAAATAGGAGTTGAAGTTCACTTTGTTCGGACATTCTTTGCAACGATAAACTTGGATTTCACACTGATATATTCCTATCCATGGAGACAACCTTGACGTTGGTTTCGTTCTCCTGTTTAGCAAATGTGTGTAAAGTTTCGTTAGGCGGGTTTTTGGATATTTTTGTACTCATTCCAATTTAGCGTCTTCTACACCTTGTAAACGTGTAGTCTAGAATGCGTAGCATTTTCAATCAGCTCTAAATATTTTGATCTCTTGAAGAAATCTTGAAGAATCTTGAGAGAAATTTCTAACTTATAAACTAATAATAATCAAATTTAATTCATCGATGCACTATAGCTTTTCTTGTAACAGACAACATATTCTTAGGGTTTTTTAGTGTCTATTGTCTTAGTTATGGAATTGTTTTCACTAAGAACATTTCATAATTACATTCAGTTTACTGTGAATATCTCAAGTCATCAGAATTTATACATTTATGCAATAATTTTCAAGCCCCTCCCGAAACAAAATCCTGGCTACGGGCCTGGCGGGGTGCGATGATGCTGTAAATTGAACGCCATTGTAGTCCATCCGCCACAATTGAACTGCGCAGGTTTTCCTTGGTTCAACACAAACAAAGAACCAGTCCGTAGCGACAAGGCGGAAGAGGCTGAGAGCGATGTGAATGTTGCAACAATATCCACGAAATAGACTAAATCCGTTGCTGTATCCTTTGGCACCAACCAACGCAGAGGAAGGTTGATTGTGCCTGTGCCAAGCTTGGCCTGAGGCTGGGCCTCAGACATTTCTGTGCTCGACCACCGAGGGATACTTCCAGGACACACTTACACTCACACACTTAACACTAGGATAACTAACTAACAAAACACCGTACTTTGACGAATTTTATTATGCGCAAATTATATCTAACTTATGTGTATTTCATCCTACAACCAGGTTCCAAAAAATAAAGCAGCATTGACTAACCAAACCGATCTTGTGAATGAATCTGTCGAAACACCGTGTGAGTTGCCGAAATCGAACCAGAATTGTGGAAGGGTAGGTTACAATCCACCACCCCATCGGTAAGTGAGCATTGTCAACCTCATAAATTTTCATGTTCTCAACAAGAAGCTCATGTTCTGATTCGCTCAATCATATAATTGGTAACTATCTCTGGGATAAAAACCAGCGTTCTACTGGCTAGCCGTCTTTTGTCCATTGTCGTTAAGTAATTTATAGTTGTTGTTCATATTATTATTGTTGTTAATATTACTCTTTACATTATCGTTAATATTATAATTATTATAGGTATTACTATTATTGTTATCGCTATTTTTTGATTTTCTTGTCATGGACCTGGTGTTGACAGTAAGTACGTTTAAGGCTTTCAATTCGTCTGAGGTTGCAACAATTCTGGATAAGGCATCTGCTATAGCGTTGCTTTTACCAGGAATGTATTCTATATTAAAGTCTAATTCTTCTAAATCTAGTCTCATTCTAGTGAGTTTGGAGGTTGGGTTTTTCATAATAAATAAAAATACTAATGGTCTATGGTCTGTTCTGACCGTAAATTTTCTTCCGTTTAGGTAAGGTTTGAAATAATTTATTCCCCAGTGTATTCCTGTTAGTTCCTATAGTATTGTCGATTTATTTTTCTCTCCTGGAGTGAAGCTTTTGCTCGCGAAAGCTATGGGTAAGTCGTTTCCGTTTTTAATTTGGGATAAAACTGCTCCGCATACTACGTCTGATACGTCAGTTGTTAGTATAAACGGTTGAGCAAAGTCGGGGTTGAAGTAGTTTTGGTGAGATTAGGTGTGAGGTGAGATTTGTGTTAAAGGCGTTTTGGCATTCATTTGTCCAAACGAACTGTTTGTTTTTCTTTAGAAGTTGATTTAGTGGGTGTGCTATTGTTGCAAAGTTTGGCACAAATTTGCAGTAATAGTTACAAAAAGCTACAAATCGTCTACAGTTGTCACTATTTTTGGATATAGGGTAGTTGTTAATAGTGTGGAATTTGGAACTATCTGGTAGTATTCTATTATCTGTAATTTTGTGTCCTAGATACGTCACTTCTGTATTGAAGAATTTGCATTTTTGGCGATTTAATTTTAGATTATATTTTCTGATTCTGTCGAAGACTTTTGCTAAATTTTGCAAGTGGTGTTGGAAGGAACATCCAATAACAATTATGTCATCGATATAGACGAATGCATGTTCTGGTGTTAGTCCAGCCATTGCGATTGTTATCATTCTCTGAAAACTGTTTGGGCTAATATTTAATCCGAAAGGTAAGCGTGTGAATTGGTGAACAGCCCCACAATTGTAAACACCTAAAATTGCGCAACCAACAATTCAAAGGTTGACCTGAAAGAACTCGCCACTAGCGAATTTGCAAACGCAGCGGCTTAAGTCGCGCTGCACATAGAATAACGAATGTGAGTCATTGTGTTGCTCGTGGAATTAATGATTGTTTATAGGTAACCGCGGTAAATAATTGATTCCCAATGGCACCCACTGCAGGTGTTTTTATGATTGTATAGAATTTGGCTGTGCCAATATTAATTAAAGTAATTATTTACATAGGCGTGGCGTTTTCATGATTGTGAGCGCATCGATACAAATGCATAATTATGTTCGGGAAATAGAGCGTTCAACTACTTACGAATAGCTTTAGTTAGAACAGGAGAACACGAGGTTCTAGCGAGAGCCGAAGGCTCACTAACACTAAACCAATTAGGAAGTACTTACGTTCGGAAAACCTTCGGAAAATAATAGAAGACAGCAAGAGTTACTTTAGGATAGAGGAGAATAGGAATACATTAACATAAAAATTACATACGAAGGAGATAGATAGAAAGCCACGCGACACTAATACAAATATAATGTCAATCGCATGCTGAACAGGGATAGATAGTCAATAATTGTAATTTTTCTGAAGTAATCAAGAAATTTACTATATAAACTTCAGAAGATTTAGAATCGAGGCTTTTTCCCTTTTTTTCAATTAATTCGATCGAGGCTGGGCCCCATGTACTGTGCGTACCTCTGGCTGCCAACAACCGAGATCAATTTTAAGTAGTAGATTTATTAGGCGCGAAAAAATCGCACAGTAGGGTAGTTTAGGAAGTGAAGAAAAAGTAGGGAAAATATATAGTGTTTTTGTTTTTACAATCCGTTGTGTTTTTCTTTATTTCCGCGGATCCGGTAACTAATTGTGCCGCGTTGCGTAAGCATTTACGCCGCATTGGTAATGACTACTCTGTGTTGAGAAAGCGCTAAATTTTGTAGAGTTTTATTCTAACGCTATTTGGTGAAAACCAGACATTAAGTCTAATGTTGAAAAGTATTTGGCTCTGCCAAGTTGATCTAAAATTGTGTCGATTCTAGGTAGGGGAAATTTGCTGCCAGGATTTTTTTGTTGAGTTGTCTGAAATCTATTACTAGTCGCCATTTCTTGGTTTCATCATTTGATTTCTTTGGTACTAATAAGATTGGACTGTTATAGAATGATTTTGAAGGTTCCATTATTTCGTCTTTTAGCATTTTAGTAATTTGGGTTTCTATCTCCGTATTTTGGGAATGGATTGTTTTATAATTGGGTATGTATACGGAGGTATTGTCCTTTAAGTTAATGTTTTGGTTGTAAAAATTGTTAGTCGACAGTGGTTCGTCAGCGAGTTTGCGCTTGGCCTTGGTCAGGCATGCATGAGTGCGGTTCAGTATTTGCTAAATACATGTTTTGTCTATTCTGCGGGAATCGATTTGTTCCAGATCGAGTCTGTTGAGGTTGGTAATGACCACGGCCTCGTTGGTTATTATACACGTTTCTATGTGGATAAGTATAATTGTTATTATACGATCGCTGCGGACCGTTATAGCGCTGATTGGTATTAAAATTTCGCTGAATTGCGTCGTTCCTCCCGTTTCCTCTTTGGGAACGGTAGTACTGCTGTGTGTTATAGTAACTTGGGGTTTTGGAAGGAGTTTCGTTTAACTCGGTTGTCCCATCTGTTCGTATTTTTATTTATGTTTAGTAGGGTGGCGGATTCTTTTTCATTACAAGTTTCGTTTTCAACCATTAAGTCGATTGCGTCGCTTAATGTATCAAATTTGGCGACTCTTAACATCATTCTAGTTTCTTGGTTGCGTTCGCCATTTATTAAAGATTGTATATCTGCTTTCTTTGCTTTATTTTTAGCTACTCCACCCGGAAAGGCTTCTCGGATGTATGCGTTGGCGAGCTGATTGCTCAGTTCGTCGACGCTTTTAGCCAAAGTTCGCGGGTCGCTGTTATATTTTATATTTTTTAAATTGTTTTCTGCGGAATCCGAACTGCTTTTGTCTGTGCAGTTCAATTGAATTTGCAAGGCGATCTCAACTAGGCCGGCTGGGGAACGCTGTAAAAAGGTCTCTCGCTTTGCCTGTGAGCTTGGTGAGTACTATTTGTATCGCCGTGGGTTTCTGAGCTTTGGTCACGATCTTATTTATGAAATTTACAGCATCTACGAAACCTTTAGCTCCTTCTTTATTACCGTCGTATAGTGGAATTAAAGAGGCTAGCTTCGCTGCCGTTTTAATATCAAAATTTGCCATAATTTTTAAATTATTTAGCCGATTCGTGAAAATGATAGCTAAAATTGACCCTTTTAGTCTAAATTTCATTTTAAATTTGTGCAATCTCTTGTTTATTGCAGTTGTAATGTCAAAATTTAACGTTCTCGATGATTTTTTAAAATAAAATAATTATTCTGAGGTTAATGTATCCTCATTTATTAGTAGATATTCTTGTATTGCCCTGTATTGGCTTTGCATAATTTTTCTTTTTCAATTAAATTGGAATAGGGAAATTTCTTGGTGATAGATTTTTTAAAATTATTGTCGATCTTTATTAATGTTTCTAGTGGTTTTTCCATATCATGTTACATGTTTTTTTGTATTGTTAAATTTGCTGTTTTTTATCTAATGTATGTTCATTCTAGGCCTGATCTAGAGTTGCAAGCGATTTCCTTGCCTTCTTAAACGCTTGGCGCTTGACGTATCTTGTGTACGTTTGGTAAATGGTAAATATTAGTTGTATGGAGCAAATGGTCAGTAATAACCCGTATTTCGTATCTTGGTTATCTTGCCAATTTGCGTGTTGTTCTATACTATTATTTATTTGCGGATCTCCGCTTACTGTCGGGGATTTACTTGTTCTAGACCCCATTTTTTTCGAAATTTAATATATAGTAATTTAGCATCTAATAATTAAAAATTTAATATGCAGTATATAATAATTTGATATCTACCTGTGATATATGTTTTTAGGGTTGTTGGGAGGATACTTCAGTTTTGTGTAATAAATAGTTGAAACATGAAAAAAACCTGTTTTAATCCACCTAGCGGTGCAATAGTGCCTTTCTCATTTCTCTAAACTATGGCACGGAGGCTTTTTATGTTCAACATAATTGTGGAAATGTCCATTACATTCTTAGTACACTTTGCACTTATATACAATGGCATACCAGCCACGAACTTGATGAGCTACGTTACGACGGTGAAACACTTGAAACAAAAAAATATCATACTCCATTAGCCTAATCAGCATTAGATCAATGTTATCTGCTTGCTAACTCATTTTGTCATGCGGGGGTGGGTATGTGAGTAGGGCGAAAGTCCCATCAACGAACGACTCCCCAGCTTAAATTGGTATGCTTTGTGATACAGTGGTGGTTTAAAGATGATGGGGTTGAAGGGGAGGGGTATGAGGGCTGGATGGGGTGGTGGTCTGAGGGGTGATTTAAAGAGATTTTTAAAGGAGGGGAGTGAACAGTAGAGGGGGGTGTAACCCCTCTCCGTAAACCATCAACTACGCCCTTGCTAAAATCCAGAAACCTTATGCGAGTCGAAAAAAAATTAGGTTGACGTTTTTCAGAGTGATTGCATAACCTTTCTATATGAGAAAGGCAAAAATGTGCAAAATCCAAAAAAGTGAATCTTCGTCAAATTTTTTTCGTGTTTGCATCAAATCTCGACGTTTCATGCACATTGAACACATTTAGCATCATAAAATAAAAATTCTATTTTTAATTTTTCCTATAGTTTATATGAGAAATTTCTGTGTGGCCGCACTCTGAAACCCGTAATTCCGGAACCAGAATTCCGATCGATCCAAAATTCAATAGCTGGGAAGGTTGCACCTTTCATTTGAGACTAAATTTGGGCAAATCGGTCCAGCCATCTCTGAGAAAAATAAGTGACATTATTTGACTCATACGCACATACATACACACACATACACACACACATACACACATACACACACATAACTCCGCTAGCGAATGACGGATCTCAATAGTAGCATGTCTGTAATAACATACGTACATGGAACTATTGAGAACCAGAGCTACAGGTCCAAAGCCCTGGTAAAGGAGGATGGTTGTGATGATCTGGGCCGAGATCACCACGTAAAGCAAGGTAGGGCATAACCCCAATTCCAAGGCGTGAAGCGACCCGTGCCGAGGGATGAGTGATCGAGGGGGTGAAAAAGATGCTCGATCGTTAACGGAGCCTGTGGGGTACCTGGGCAACCCCCACAGTAAGCGTCCCTTACCACGTTAATGCGGAGCTCTGGCGTGGCGGACATTTATTCTCGCGCGACTCGTGGGTACTTACATGGAGAACAAAAACAAAAACAACAAACAGTCGGAGGTGCCAAACCCCTTCGCTAGAGGTGGTTTGGCGAGGTCTCCCCCCGTGGGGAGAGTAGTGGAGCGATGAGTGCTGCATCTGAAAGCACCAGTGACCCCCCAGCAGCGGTAGGCAATAGCCTTACCAATGCATCGGAGGGGCCACTATCTGCGATGCGCAAAGTAGCGAAGCAACTCGATGCAATAATCGAGTTCGCTAGCGCAAAGCAGAATATAGCCAAGGAGTTGAAGTTGAGCCTCCTGGAGCTCCGGAAAGCTGTTCGTGTCGCAAGACAGGAACAGCAGGCCTATGCTAAGAGGGTGGAATGTCGGGAGAGGCCCGACAGAGAAACCCAGACAGTGGCCTCCAATAGGGAGGAAAGAGAGAAGGTCGATAGAGGTTCACAAACAGTGGCCTTTACCTTCTACGGAGCAGCAACGTCGATCGGAGCGGCGACCGAGTTCCCCTCGAAGGGAAAAGGCAAGGGCAATCGCAAGACGGCATCGAACGCGAAGCGCCCTAGGAAGTCGCCAGGCGAGTGTGCCAAAACCGACACCACTCGGCGTGCAACCGTTAAGGTCAAAAGCCGTATGGGCGAGGTAAGCGAGGGCGAGAGTGACCTCGCTGTGGAGAGCGATGGTACCAGCAACCCGGCACGACCGGGGCAGGGGGGCTCAAACCCCTGGACGCTGGTCACCAAGAAAAAGCCGGCACCAAAACCGGAGGTACCGCGGCCTGCGAAGAAGGCCAAGGACAGAGGCGAAGCCTTGTGGTTAAAAACCGACAAGGACAAATACGCCGATGTCCTAAAATCGATGAAGGTGGCCGAAAGCCTCTCGGCCCTTGGGCAGGATGTGCGTAGCGTAACACGCACCAACACGGGAGAGATGCTTCTGGTGCTGAAGCGAGGCGCACAATCAAGTGCAGTATACAAGGCCTTGGCCCAAGAGGTCCTTGGTGAGGGCGCCCAAATCAGGTCGCTAGGTGCGGAAACAACTCTCCAGTGCAAGCACTTGGACGAGTTCACGACCGCAGAAGACGTCGTCGCAGCCGTTAAGGAGCACTGCGACGTCACAATCGAGCAGGCCTCTGTGCGATTGAGAGATGGACCCTCTGGCACCCAAGTAGCCTACCTCAGGCTACTGAAGGCGGATGCCAAAAAGGTAACCGAGAAAGGGAAGCTGAAGATCGGCTGGTCGGTATGCCCTATTAGTATACCCCAGCCGCCTTCAGTGGATAGGTGCTATCGGTGCCTTGAGTCCGGCCACAAAGCATACGAATGCAAAGGCATAGATAGGAGCAAACTATGTCGTCGCTGCGGCGAGGAGGGACATAAAGAGCGGGGGTGCACTAAGGCACACAAGTGCCTTATCTGCACCGCTAAGAAGCAAGCCCATAAACATTCTATGGGCGGACCTTCGTGTCCCTTCGGCGAGTTAAATAAGAAGAAGCCGTGAAAGTCACACAGCTAAATCTTAACCACTGTGCAGCAGCCCAACAGCTGCTGTGGCAGTCGGTCTCGGAGTCGAGGACAGATGTCGCCCTCTTATCAGACCCGTACAGCATCCCTGCCGGCAACGGCAATTGGGTGTCGGACGGGTCTGGAATGGTGGCAATCTGTACAACGGGACGGTTCCCGGTTCAAGAGGTAATACACCCTTCCGCCGAGGGTGTGGCGATTGCCAAGATCAATGGTGTGTTCTATTGCAGCTGCTACGCCCCACCAAGGTGGCCAATAGAACAGTTCTATCAGATGATCGACAGGCTCTCGTCGGACCCAGTGGGCCGGAAACCGGTAGTAATAGCGGGAGACTTTAACGCTTGGGCTGTACACGCTGTACAAATAGCAGGGGTCAAGCGCTAATGGAAGCGCTTGCGAAACTCGATACTGTGCTAGCTAATAATGGCTCCGCTAGTACATTCCGTAGAAACGGAGTGGAGGCGTGGATTGATGTGACCTTTGCCAGCCCGAGTCTGGCTCCAGGCATGGAATGGAGGGTAGACGAAGGCTACACCCATAGCGATCATTTAGCAATCCGCTTTAAGATCAACTATGGTGTGCAGCATCCGAGGGCGGGAGATCCCTGTCAGGTACGCGGATGGAAGTCCAATCACTTCGACAGCGAAGCTTTCACCGCGGCCCTGGGACTGGAGGCCAACACCGACAGTCTAAGCGGGGATGCGCTGGTAGCTGTTCTATCACGCGCGTGCGACGCCACTATGCCGAGAAAAACACTGCCAAGAAACGGAGGATGCCCGGTATACTGGTGGAGTGCCGAGATTGCAGCTCTACGGTCAGCCTGTCTCAGAGCTAGACGTAGGATGCAAAGAGCTCGCACCGAGGATGCAAGAGAGAACCGCCGTGAAGTGTTTCGAGCTGCGAAATTAGTCCTTAACAAGGCTATTAAAAGCAGCAAGAGAGCGTGTTTCGACAACCTGTGTGAGAGTGCCAACGCGAATCCGTGGGGTGACGCCTACCGGATTGTGATGGCCAAGACCAAAGGGGGCTCCTCACCCCCAGAACGGTCTCCGGACCGGTTGGCAACGATTATCGAAGTACTCTTCCCGTCTCGAGCCACAAGCCCCTGGCCACCTGCACTACGAGACAGTGCGGGCACGGTCGAAATGGTGGCTCTCGTGACGAATGAAGAAATACTCGCAGTGGCTAAATCCCTAGCAATGAACAAAGCTCTAGGGCCGGATGGAGTTCCAAACAACGCTCTCAAGGCAGCGATCATAGCGAACCCGGACATGTTCAGGCTAGCTATGCAGAGATGCCTTGACGAGTGCCGTTTCCCCGATAGATGGAAAAGGCAGAAACTGGTGCTGTTGCCGAAGCCCGGGAAGCCGCCAGGCGACTCATCGGCGTACAGACCAATCTGTCTGATAGACACGACTGGCAAACTGCTTGAGAGGATCATCCTCAACAGGCTCACCCCGTACGCGGAAGGTACGGACGGTCTGTCAAGCAACCAGTTTGGCTTTCGGAAGGGTAAGTCCACAATGGACGCTCTCAACTCAGTGATAAATACTGCCGAGATAGCGATCCAACGAAAAAGGCGAGGTATTCGATACTGTGCGTTAGTGACACTTGACGTGAAGAACGCATTCAACAGCGCAAGCTGGGATGTCATCGCGCTCTCGTTACACCGGCTTAGCCTACCGGTAGGTCTGTACCGGATCCTGGAAAGTTACTTCCAAAACCGCGTACTGCTATACGAGACCGATGCCGGTCAGAAAAGGGTTCCGATTACCGCCGGAGTCCCGCAGGACTCGATCCTAGGCCCGGTACTATGGAACCTCATGTATGACGGGGTTCTGAGACTGAAGTTCCCTCCTGGGGTCAAGATCGTCGGCTTTGCCGACGACGTAACCTTGGAGGTCTACGGGGAGTCAATTCCTGAGGTAGAACTAACCGCAGAACACGCGATTAGCACGGTGGAGGAATGGATGAGCGCGAGAGGCCTGGAGCTCGCTCATCATAAGACGGAGGTAGTTATCGTCAACAACCGCAAGTCGGCACAACATGCAGTTATCCATGTGGGAGAAGTCGCGATCACTTCATAGCGAAGTCTGAAGTCTCTCGGAGTCATTATGGACGATAAGCTGACCTTCGGCAGCCATGTCGACTAAACGTGCAAGACAGCGTCGACTGCTGTTGCGGCACTATCGAGAATGATGTCCAACAGCTCAAAGGTGTGCGCCAGTAGACGTAGGTTACTGGCAGGTGTTGCCGTATCTATTCTCAGGTACGGCGGCCCGTCATGGTCAAGAGCAGTTACCTACAGAAACTGGAGAGCACCTACCGCGTGATGTGCCTCAGAGTGATATCTGCCTACCGCACGGTATCACACGATGCATCCTGCGTGATAGCGAGCATGATGCCAGTCGGGCTGGTCATTCGGGAAGATGAGGAGTGCTTTGAGCTACGTGGAAATAGGGGAGCCCGCGAGCGCACTAGGGTGACCTCGGTCGCCAGATGGCAGCGTGAGTGGGACAACTCCTCGAAAGGTAGGTGGACCCACCGGCTGATACCTAGCATATCGAGCTGGGTGGGAAGACCCCATGGGGAAGTTCACTTCCACCTGACACAATTCCTGTCAGGCCATGGCTGTTTTCGTCAGTACCTCCACAGGTTCGGGCACGCGGAGGTCCCAGTCTGCCCGGACTGCCCAGGTGTAGATAAAACTGCCGAACACATACTGTTCGTATGTCATCGGCTTGACGTCGAAAGAAGAGCAATGCTTGACGTCTGTGGCTGGGACACAACCCCTGATACCCTTATTCAGCGGATGTGTCAATCGGTGGAGAAGTGGAACGCAGTCTCGGCTGCTACCATCCAGATTGCCAGTAGGCTACAGGTAATCTGGCGAACCGAGCAACAGACGACGGGCACGGCTAACTAGTGATTGGTTAGCTGGAGCGAAAAAGGCCAAACGCAAAATAAGAGAGTGAATGGTCTGTTCATGCCGAGGCAGGTTGGCGCAGCGAATGGCAACCGCGTAAGGGGTAAACCCAGCCACACCGAAGCAAGACAGAAGAGTGAGTGTATAGGCGTATAAGTGGACTGCCTCATGCCAAGACGGGAGGGTCGTAGCGTAGTATGTTGGAACTAAGCTATCGATGCCTCATGGCGTGGCAGAGGAGTGAAAGGGTGAGCATCCAAGTCAGTCTCACACTGCATGTTAAGGGTGAGCATAAAAGTCAGCCTCACAGTTTGGTAGAGGCTAGCATAAAAGTCAGCCTAGCAAGGAATGAAAAAGGTGAGCACAAAAGTCAGCCTCGCATGGTATGTCAGAAGTGGGGCCTAAGAAAAATGTCCCACATGGGATACCAGGGGGAGTGACAAAGGTACAATAGAGTGGCACGATTGAGAGTGAATCAGGTGATAGGGTGAGCACCCAAGTCAGCCTCACATGGTATGGGTAGGGCGAGCACAAAAGTAAGCCTAGCAAGGAATGAGTAAGGTGAGCACACAAGTCAGCCTCGCATGGAACGTAAAAGGTGAGCACAAAAGTCAGCCTCATGTGGGAGTGTTTGAGAGTGAATCAAAGTGCGATTGAGAGAGCACCCAAGTAAGCCTCATACAGGGATGTATGAACGCGTGAGTGAGAGTGAATGAGTACATTTAGTACAGCCATCCCCCCAGAAGTAATACCGAGAGGTAGTTCCTGGGAGGAATGATGGCGGAGCCCAATGGAGTTTAGTCGGTATTAATGGCTGGTCACCATTCGAGTCCGACACGCCCCGAGTGCACCCCGTGCGGCAGATTGGACCCTACCAATAGCACGTGTACTGGGCTAGGACATAAAGGTCTTCTCCATTGTAAAAAAAAAAATAAAAATAAACACATACACACACATACACACACATACATACACACATACACACACACAACTCCGCTAGCGAATGACGGATCTCAATAGTGGCATGTCTGTAATAATATACGTACATGGAACTATTGAGAACCAGAGCTACAGGTCCAAAGCCCTGGTAAAGGAGGATGGTTGTGATGATCCGGGCCGAGATCACCACGTAAAGCAAGGTAGGGCATAACCCCAATTCCAAGGCGTGAAGCGACCCGTGCCGAGGGATGAGTGATCGAGGGGGTAAAAGAGATGCTCGATCGTTAACGGAGCCTGTGGGGTACCTGGGCAACCCTCACAGTAAGCGTCCCTTACCACGTTAATGCGGAGCTCTGGCGTGGCGGACATTTATTTCTCGCGCGACTCGTGGGACTTTACATGGAGATAACTAAAAATAAAAACAAACAGACGGAGGTGCCAAACCCCTTCGCTAGAGGTGGTTTGGCGAGGTCTCCCCCGCCCCGTGGGGAGAGTAGTGGAGCGATGAGTGCTGCATCTGAAAGCACTAGTGACTCCCCAGCAGCGGTAGGCAATAGCCCTACCAATGCAGCGGAGGGGCCAATATCTGCGATGCGCAAAGTAGCGAAGCAACTCGATTCAATAATCGACTTCGCTAGCGCAAAGCAGAATATAGCCAAGGAGTTGAAGTTGAGCCTCCTGGAGCTCCGGAAAGCTGTTCGTGTCGCAAGACAGGAACAGCAGGCCTATGTTAAGAGGGTGGAATGTCGGGAGAGGCCCGACAGAGAAACCCAGACAGTGGCCTCCAATAGGGAGGAAAGAGAAAAGGTCGATAGAGGTTCACAGACAGTGGCCTTTACCTTCTACGGAGCAGCAACGTCGATCGGAGCGGCGACCGAGTTCCCCTCGAAGGGAAAAGGCAAGGGCAATCGCAAGACGGCATCGAACGCGAAGCGCCCTAGGAAGTCGCCAGGCGAGGGTTCCAAAACCGACACCACTCGGCGTGCAA
Organism: Topomyia yanbarensis; assembly: GCF_030247195.1. NCBI lineage: Eukaryota > Metazoa > Arthropoda > Insecta > Diptera > Culicidae > Topomyia > Topomyia yanbarensis. The sequence continues at coordinate 216,533,799 of NC_080672.1, read as the reverse complement.
CCGTTAAGGTCAAACGCCGTTTGGGCCAGGTAAGCGAGGGCGAGAGTGACCTCGCTGTGGAGAGCGATGGTACCAGCAACCCGGCACGACCGGGGCAGGGGGGCTCAAACCCCTGGACGCTGGTCACCAAGAAAAAGCCGGCACCAAAACCGGAGGTACCGCGGCCTGCGAAGAAGGCCAAGGACAGAGGCGAAGCCTTGTGGTTAAAAACCGACAAGGACAAATACGCCGATGTCCTAAAATCGATGAAGGTGGCCGAAAGCCTCTCGGCCCTTGGGCAGGATGTGCGTAGCGTAACACGCACCAACACGGGAGAGATGCTTCTGGTGCTGAAGCGAGGCGCACAATCAAGTGCAGTATACAAGGCCTTGGCCCAAGAGGTCCTTGGTGAGGGCGCCCAAATCAGGTCGCTAGGTGCGGAAACAACTCTCCAGTGCAAGCACTTGGACGAGTTCACGACCGCAGAAGACGTCGTCGCAGCCGTTAAGGAGCACTGCGACGTCACAATCGAGCAGGCCTCTGTGCGATTGAGAGATGGACCCTCTGGCACCCAAGTAGCCTACCTCAGGCTACTGAAGGCGGATGCCAAAAAGGTAACCGAGAAAGGGAAGCTGAAGATCGGCTGGTCGGTATGCCCTATTAATATACCCCAGCCGCCTTCAGTGGATAGGTGCTATCGGTGCCTTGAGTCCGGCCACAAAGCATACGAATGCAAAGGCATAGATAGGAGCAAACTATGTCGTCGCTGCGGCGAGGAGGGACATAAAGAGCGGGGGTGCACTAAGGCACACAAGTGCCTTATCTGCACCGCTAAGAAGCAAGCCCATAAACATGCTATGGGTGGACCTTCGTGTCCCTTCGGCGAGTTAAATAAGAAGAAGCCGTGAGAGTCACACAGCTAAATCTTAACCATTGTGCAGCAGCTCAACAGCTGCTGTGGCAGTCGGTCTCGGAGTCGAGGACAGATGTCGCCCTCTTATCAGACCCGTACAGCATCCCTGCCGGCAACGGCAATTGGGTGCCGGACGGGTCTGGAATGGTGGCAATCTGTACAACGGGACGGTTCCCGGTTCAAGAGGTAATACACCCCTCCGCCGAGGGTGTGGCGATTGCCAAGATCAATGGTGTGTTCTATTGCAGCTGCTACGCCCCACCAAGGTGGCCAATAGAACAGTTCTACCAGATGATCGACAGGCTCTCGTCGGACCTAGTGGGCCGGAAACCGGTAGTAATAGCGGGAGACTTTAACGCTTGGGCAGTGGAGTGGGGCAGCCGCTGTACAAATAGCAGGGGTCAAGCGCTAATGGAAGCGTTTGCGAAACTCGATACTGTGCTAGCTAATGATGGCTCCGCTAGTACATTCCGTAGAAACGGAGTGGAGGCGTGGATTGATGTGACCTTTGCCAGCCCGAGTCTGGCTCCAGGCATGGAATGGAGGGTAGACGAAGGCTACACCCATAGCGATCATTTAGCAATCCGCTTTAAGATCAACTATGGTGTGCAGCATCCGAGGGCGGGAGATCCCTGTCAGGTACGCGGGTGGAAGTCCAATCACTTCGACAGCGAAGCTTTCACCGCGGCCCTGGAACTGGAGGCCAACACCGACAGTCTAAGCGGGGATGCGCTGGTAGCTGTTCTATCACGCGCGTGCGACGCCACTATGCCGAGAAAAACACTGCCAAGAAACGGTAGATGCCCGGTATACTGGTGGAGTGCCGAGATTGCAGCTCTACGGTCAGCCTGTCTCAGAGCTAGACGTAGGATGTAAAGAGCTCGCACCGAGGATGCAAGAGAGAACCGCCGTGAAGTGTTTCGAGCTGCGAAATTAGCCCTTAACAAGGCTATTAAAAGCAGCAAGAGAGCGTGTTTCGACAACCTGTGTGAGAGTGCCAACGCGAATCCGTGGGGTGACGCCTACCGGATTGTGATAGCCAAGACCAAAGGGGGCTCCTCACCCCCAGAACGGTCTCCGGACCGGTTGGCAACGATTATCGAAGTACTCTTCCCGTCTCGAGCCACAAGCCCCTGGCCACCTGCACTACGAGACAGTGCGGGCACGGTCGAAATGGTGGCTCCAGTGACGAATGAAGAAATACTCGCAGTGGCTAAATCCCTAGCAATGAACAAAGCTCCAGGACCGGATGGAGTCCCAAACAACGCTCTCAAGGCAGCGATCAGAGCGAACCCGAACATGTTCAGGCTAACTACGCAGAGATGCCTTGACGAGTGCCGTTTCCCCGATACATGGAAAAGGCAGAAACTGGTGCTGTTGCCGAAGCCCGGGAAGCCGCCAGGCGACCCATCGGCGTACAGACCAATCTGTCTGTTAGACACGACTGGCAAACTGCTTGAGAGGATCATCCTCAACAGGCTCACCCCGTACGCGGAAGGTACGGACGGTCTGTCAAGCAACCAGTTTGACTTTCGGAAGGGTAAGTCCACAGTGGACGCTCTCAACTCAGTGATAAATACTGCTGAGATAGCGATCCAACGAAAAAGGCGAGGTATTCGAGGCGTTAGTGACACTTGACGTGAAGAACGCATTCAACAGCGCAAGCTGGGATGCCATCGCGCTCTCGTTACACCGGCTTAGCCTACCGGTGGGTCTGTACCGAATCCTGGAAAGTTACTTCCAAAACCGCGTACTGATATACGAGACCGATGCCGGTCAGAAAAGGGTTCCGATTACCGCCGGAGTCCCGCAGGGCTCGATCCTAGGCCCGGTGCTATGGAACCTCATGTATGACGGGGTTCTGAGACTGAAGTTCCCTCCTGGGGTCAAGATCGTCGGCTTTGCCGACGACGTAACCTTGGAGGTCTACGGGGAGTTAATTCCCGAGGTAGAACTAACCGCAGAACACGCGATTAGCACGGTGGAGGAATGGATGAGCGCGAGAGGCCTGGAGCTCGCTCATCATAAGACGGAGGTAGTTATCGTCAACAAACGAAAGTCGGCACAACATGCAGTTATCCATGTGGGAGAAGTCGCGATCACTTCACAGCGAAGTCTGAAGTCTCTCGGAGTCATTATAGACGACAAACTGACCTTCGGCAGCCATGTCGACTATACGTGCAAGAGAGCGTCGACTGCTGTTGCGGCACTATCGAGAATGATGTCCAACAGCTCAAAGGTGTGCGCCAGTAGACGTAGGTTACTGGCAGGTGTTGCCGTATCTATTCTCAGGTACGGCGGCCCGTCATGGTCAAGAGCACTGAGGGTAACCAGTTACCTACAGAAACTGGAGAGCACCTACCGCGTGATGTGCCTCAGAGTGATATCTGCCTACCGTACGGTATCACACGATGCGTCCTGCGTGATAGCAAGCATGATGCCAGTCGGGCTGGTCATTCGGGAAGATGAGGAGTGCTTTGAGCTACGTGGAAATAGGGGAGCCCGCGAGCGCACCAGGGTGACCTCGGTCGCCAGATGGCAGCGTGAGTGGGACAACTCCTCGAAAGGTAGATGGACCCACCGGCTGATACCTAGCATATCGAGCTGGGGGAAGTTCACTTCCACCTGACACAATTCCTGTCAGGCCATGGCTGTTTCCGTCAGTACCTCCACAGGTTCGGGCACGCGGAGGTCCCAGTCTGCTCGGACTGCCCAGGTGTAGATGAAACTGCCGAACACATACTGTTCGTATGTCATCGGTTCGACGTCGAAAGAAGAGCAATGCTTGACGTCTGTGGCTGGGACACAACCCCTGATACCCTTATTCAGCGGATGTGTCAATCGGTGGAGAAGTGGAACGCAGTCTCGGCTGCTACCATCCAGATTGCCAGTAGGCTACAGGTAATCTGGCGAACCGAGCAACAGACGACGGGCACGGCTAACTAGTGATTGGTTAGCTGGAGCGAAAAAGGCCAAGCGCAAAATAAGAGAGTGAATGGTCTGTTCATGCCGAGGCAGGTTGGCGCAGCGAATGGCAACCGCGTAAGGGGTAAACCCAGCCACCCCGAAGCAAGAGAGAAGAGTGAGTGTATAGGCGTATAAGTGGACTGCCTCATGCCAAGACGGGAGGGTCGTAGCGTAGTGTGTTGGAACTAAGCTATCGATGCCTCATGGCGTGGCAGAGGAGTGAAAGGGTGAGCATCCAAGTCAGTCTCACACTGCATGTTAAGGGTGAGCATAAAAGTCAGCCTCACAGGTTGGTAGAGGCTAGCACAAAAATCAGCCTAGCAAGGAATGAAAAAGGTGAGCACAAAAGTCAGCCTCGCATGGTATGTCAGAAGTGGGGCCTAAGAAAAATGTCCCACATGGGATGCCAGGGGGAGTGACAAAGGTACAATAGAGTGGCACGATTGAGAGTGAATCAGGTGATAGGGTGAGCACCCAAGTCAGCCTCACATGGTATGGGTAGGGCGAGCACAAAAGTAAGCCTAGCAAGGAATGAGTAAGGTGAGCACACAAGTCAGCCTCGCATGGAACGTAAAAGGTGAGCACAAAAGTCAGCCTCATGTGGGAGTGTTTGAGAGTGAATCAAAGTGCGATTGAGAGAGCACCCAAGTAAGCCTCATACAGGATGTATGAACGCGTGAGTGAGAGTGAATGAGTACATTTAGTACAGCCATCCCCCCAGAAGTAATACCGAGAGGTAGTTCCTGGGAGGAATGATGGCGGAGCCCAATGGAGTTTAATCGGTATTAATGGCTGGTCACCATTCGAGTCCGACACGCCCCCAGTGCACCCCGTGCGGCAGATTGGACCCTACCAATAGCACGTGTACTGGGCTAGGACATAAAGGTCTTCTCCATTGTAAAAAAAAAACACATACACACACACATACAGACTTTTTCCGATATCGACGAACTGATTCGAATGGGATATGACACTCGGCCCTCCGGGCCGGGATTAGGTTGACGTTTTTCAGAGTGATTGCATAACCTTTCTATATGAGAAAGGCAAAAATGTGCCAAAATCCAAAAAAGTGAACCGTCGTCAAATTTTTTTTCCAGTTTGCATCGAATCTCGACGTTTCATGCACCTTGAACACATTTAGCATCAAAAATAAAAATTCTATTTTTAATTTTTCCTATAGTTCTCATATAAATTTCTGTGTGGCCGCACTCTGAAACCCGTAATTCCGGAACCAGAATTCCGATCGATCCAAAATTCAATAGCAGCCGATGGGAAGGTTGCACCTTTCATTTGAGACTAAATTTGGGCAAATCGGTCCAGCCATCTCTGAGAAAAATGAGTGACATTATTTGACACATACGCACATACATACATACACACACATACACACACATACACACACATACACACATACATACACACATACACACACACATACAGACTTTTTCCGATCTCGACGAACTAAGTCGAATGGGATCTGACACTCGGCCCTCCGGGCCGGGATTAGGTTGACGTTTTTCAGAGTGATTGCATAACATTTCTATATGAGAAAGACAAAAATGTGCCAAAATCCAAAAAAGTGAACCGTCGTCAAATTTTTTTTCCAGTTTGCATCAAATCTCGACGTTTCATGACCTTGAACACATTTAGCATCAAAAATAAAAATTCTATTTTTAATTTTTCCTATAGTTTATATGAGAAATTTCTGTGTGGCCGCACTCTGAAACCCGTAATTCCAGAATCAGAATTTCGATCGATCCAAAATTCAATAGCAGCCGATGGGAAGGTTGCACCTTTCATTTGAGACTAAATTTGGGCAAATCGGTCCAGCCATCTCTGAGAAAAATGAGTGACATTATTTGACACATACGCACATACACACACACGTACACACACACATACACACACATACACACATACATACACACATACACACACACGTACTGACTTTTTCCGATCTCGACGAACTGAGTCGAATGGGATATGACACTCGGCCCTCCGGGCCGGGATTAGGTTGACGTTTTTCAGAGTGATTGCATAACCTTTCTATATGAGAAAGGCAAAAATGTGCCAAAATCCAAAAAAGTGAACCGTCGTCAATTTTTTTTTCCAGTTTGCATCAAATCTCGACGTTTCATGCACCTTGAACACATTTAGCATCAAAAATAAAAATTCTATTTTTAATTTTTCCTATAGTTTATATGAGAAATTTCTGTGTGGCCGCACTTTGAAACCCGTAATTCCGGAACCAGAATTCCGATCGATCCAAAATTCAACAGCAACCGATGGGAAGGTTGCACCTTTCATTTGAGACTAAATTTGGGCAAATCGGTCCAGCCATCTCTGCGAAAAATGAGTGACATTATTTGACACATACGCACATACATACACACACACATACATACACACATACACAGACACGTACTGACTTTTTCCGATCTCGACGAACTGAGTCGAATGGGATATGACATTCGGCCCTCCGGGCCAGGATTAGGTTGACGTTTTTCAGAGTGATTGCATAACCTTTCTATATGAGAAAGGCAAAACGCTTTTAATCCACCTAACAGTGTGATGAGACATTTCTTATAACTCTTATCACTCTGTTCGGATATTATATCTTTTGAGAACATTTAGAACATAATGCTTCGCGATGTTTGCCTTTCTCATATAGAAAGGTTATGCAATCACTCTGAAAAACGTCAACCTAATCCCGGCCCGGAGGGCCGAGTGTCATATCCCATTCGACTCAGTTCGTCGAGATCGGAAAAAGTCTGTATGTGTGTGATTGTGTGTGTGTATGTGTGTGTGTATGTGTGTATGTGTGTATGTATGTGTGTGTATGTGTGTGTATGTATGTGCGTATGGGTCAAATAATGTCACTCATTTTTCTCAGAGATGGCTGGACCGATTTGCCCAAATTTAGTCTCAAATGAAAGGTGCAACCTTCCCATCGGCTGCTATTGAATTTTGGATCGATCGGAATTCTGGTTCCGGAATTACGGGTTTCAGAGTGCGGCCACACAGAAATTTCTCATAAAAACTATAGGAAAAATTAAAAATAGAATTTTTATTTTTGTTGCTAAATGTATTCAAGGTGCATAAAACGTCGAGATTTGATGCAAACACGAAAAAAATTTGACGAAGATTCACTTTTTTGGATTTTGCACATTTTTGCCTTTCTCATATAGAAAGGTTATGCAATCACTCTGAAAAACGTCAACCTAATCCCGGCCAAATTTTTTTTTCGACTCGCATAAGGTTTCTGGATTTTAACAGGGGCGTAGTTGATGGTTTACGGAGAGGGGTTACACCCCCCCTCTACTGTTCACTCCCCTCCTTTAAAAATCTCCTTAAATCACCCCTCAGACCACCACCTCATACCCCTCCCTTTCAACCCCATCATCTTTAAACCACCACTATATTACAAAGCATACCAATTTAAGCTGGGGAGTCGTTCGTTCATGGGACTTTCGCCCTCCTCACATACCCATCCCCGCATGACAAAATGAGTTAGCAAGCAGATAACATTGATCTAATGCTGATTAGGCTAATGGAGTATGATATTTTTTTGTTTCAAGTGTTTCACCGTCGATACGTAGCTCATCAAGTTCGTGGCTGGCATGCCATTGTGTATAAGTGCAAAGTGTACTAAGAATGTAATGGACATTTCCACAATTATGTTGAACATAAAAAGCCTCCGTGCCATAGTTTAGAGAAATGAGAAAGGCACAATTGCACCGCTAGGTGGATTAAAACAGGTTTTTGATAAGTTATACTACATGGGATAGTGGCAGGACTCAGAGAATCGCTCAAATCAGCATAGGACAACATCAGTGCTAGAAATCTCAAACCAAATCAATGGGAAAGCGAAAAAATGGCCCATAAAATAGACATACCAACGAATTATTGTTAATGCTCTGTTAATAAAATATCTAAATTGTGGTGGGAAAACTGAATTTTCCTAAAGGGGTTATATATTGTACTGAGCCAAAAAAATCGAAATTTTTTGAATCGATTTGAAGTTTATATTTTACTCAATTTTCCAACGTGACTGAGAACTAAGAAATCAAAGCTTTTTCTTGAAAAGGGCGATACTAGCAGTGATACCATTCAAAGAAAATCAACAGTGAATATTTCCAGACTTGGTTTTATTTCCTATTTAAGAACTATTGTGTTTTACATTTCTTATAAAAGAAATGTATAGAATTCGCTCAAACTTATAAGATTTTTTCCGAGGCCCGGAGGGCCGAGTCTTATATACCAATCGACTCAGCTCGACGATTTGGGACAATGTCTGTGTGTGTGTGTGTGTGTGTGTGTGTGTGTGTGTGTGTGTCTGTGTGTGTATGTAACGGACAAATTCTCATTCGTGTTTCTCAGCAATGGCTGAACCGATCTTATCCAAACCAATTTTAAATGCAAGAACTAAAAAACAGTATGAAAGCTATTAATTTTGATTCTTATGTTTAGTTTCCAAGATATTAATGTTTGAATGCGTAAAAATGGCGTTTTTTGCAGTTTTTTTTTAATTTTCTGCCGAAATTGACAATATAGATTAACAATTTATATGTTTTTAGACAGCTTTAACGAATACCTTTCAAACAAGCTATATATTGTTGAAATCGGACTATTATCAAAAGAGATATTTAACATTAAATGCGGACGAAAGATTTTTATCATTTCCCATTGCCAGAAATATGACCAAAAACATGTAATCTATTATTAACGCCAAAACGGCTTATTTTAGGTCAATAGTATCTTCGGAGAATATAATGGAGGCAATATGCTCTTTCTTTTGGTATTGTGCTTTTGCTGATTAATCGCCCTATGAGTGAGATATTTTCACAAATTTTCTTGGAAGTGATTATATCGAAATAATGCCTTCAGCAAATTTGTAGCTCTTACTTTTGCGAATAACTTTACTGAAGACTTCAAATATATATTTTGAATACTTTAAAAGTTATGGCTTGTTGTTTGTGGATTACTCTTTGTCGCCTATTTATTGTTCAATATAGTAATAATCCATTGAAATAAGCCAAACATTATTTCGATAAAACGAATTTTGTATTTCATTTTTCTATCTACAACCGCTAGAAATAATCTCCGAATACTTCCAAGTTGTCTGGAAGGAACTTGATAACTTATCAGTGCAAAAATGTTCATTTGTGCGAACCTTCTGACTGCAATTTTTCTAATTTATAACCAACGGATCGATCTGAAACATATCGGAAAATGAGAAGCGAAATAAATAACTCCAAGCAACGGCGTAGCTAAGAGAAGGTTTTGCGGTTTAACACCATACAACCCCCGCACCCCCCACCACACCCAAAAAAATATTGAATTGAAGTTGAAAATTTATTGATGCAGACTGATTTAATTCAATATTACAATAACAATTATCTGATCCGTAGTTTGATAACCTGTTGTTGTAAACATCATGAGGACTTTTGATAAATTTTCGGAATGGGGTCCTCCTGATATGTAACTGATCTATTGGTCTTGATTTCACAGTTGTCTAATAGCATCAATATCAAATTCCTGCCTGAAAACATTCCAATAGAAAATTTCAGAGTTCTGTAATCAATCATAATCCTCAGATTTATTTTCAAATTGAGCTCGTTTTTGTAGAGATGTACTGTAATAAGGGTCTTTATTTAATAGGAAGCAAAGTTAAAATTGATTTAATGTCTATGAAACATAGAACTGCTCACCAAGAAATGCATAACTTTCAACATTTGCTAAAAATGTTTTTGTCTTTCTCATTCACTCTAAAATTCGTAAATCTAATCCCGACCCGGAGGGCCGTGTCATATGCCAATCGACTGAGTTCGTCGAGATCGGAAAATGTCTGTGTGTGTATGTGTGTGTGTATGTGTGTATGTGGAAAAAAAATGTGACCTCTGTTTCTCAGAGATGGCTGGACCGATTGCAGTTTGTCTCAAATGAAAGGTACAACCTTCCCATCGCCTGCTATTGAATTTTTTATTGATTGGACTTCCGGTTCCGGGGTTACGAGTTGAAGAGTGCAATCACGCAGAAAATTCCCATATAAACTGAAATGAAAAATTTTCAAAATCAAATTTGTATTTTTGATGCCAAATGACTTTAAAATGCATGAAACATTGAGATGATTGACAAAAATTGACTTTTTTGACTTTGGTACATTTTTGCCTTTCTCATATAGAAAGGTTATGCAATCACTCTAAAAATCGTCAATCATACCGGCCCGAGGGAGGTATGCAGTGAGGGGTTAACTAGTATTAAAAGTATTAAAATACTAAAACTAGTTTAATACTTCTTAACAATTTGAAAAATTTCGGCAGGACTTGGACCTCCCGGATCTTTCTCCATGATCCGCCGCTGGTTTCAAGCGATGTTTCAGTATCACATAGTATCTCAAGATCGTGGCTGTCGATCCATTGTACGTATCTGCAAATCGTACTGAACATGTAATATTCATTTCCACCATTGTATTGAACATAACCAGCCATGGAATCGTAGTCTGGACAAATGAGACAAGCACAATTGCACCACTAGGTGGATTAAAACAGGTTTTTATTTTGGGAATGCGTCGAGTTGAGACGAAAACGTAATATGATTAATAACGAGGATAACACTTTCCGAATGTAGAGAAATTTATGAAAAATGACGATTTCTATTCGACTCTAGCAGTTCCTGATCGTTTTTGATGAGCATTTAATTTTTGTTATATGACCAATTATATGTATAGGTCAAATGTTTAAAAACAGCAATTTAAGGTCAAGATAGCATCATTTTGAAACCGCCGATTTCGGAGGATTAGTATCTTCGATGAGTTTTACAAACGTTAAACAGCGCATCAGTTGATAAAATAATTTTGACGGTATATCATCCAAGAAGTATTTATGGTGAATTTTCTCAGGTTAATATTCATGACTACAATAAATTCTCAACAAATTCGCTAACTCTTTTACTATTTTCTGAAAAATTAATTCTGCATAATTTTAAAACTTCAAAAATTACGGTTTCGGAATTATGCCGTTTGGACAGTATGATCAATTTTCACCAAACCCCAACCAAACCGAATTTCTGGCTACGCCGCTGACTTCAAGTAAGTAGAAACAAAGTCGTTCTACACTCGTTCACAAGAAACTTCTTCGAATGCTGAATATCTATTATAATACATTTAAACCCCGATTTTATCAGCCAAATATGAACATATGTTTGATGGGCTCTAGCAGACGAACAAGACTGAATTCGAGTAAATGCTTTCATGTTTTCTGTCTCATGAAGATGGAAATATGCAAAAATAAAAAGTTCTTCTTAATCAGAAATAGTTATCAGACTACATCAAGGGACGGGAAGAATATTTTAACAGCTTCAGTTTATTATAAAGAAAAAAAAATTGCCCGATTTAGTCAATGTCCCCATTTTGTCAGCCTAAAATACACCATGAGATTGATAAAAATGGGTCTTTATTGTATGTATTACTCACTGTGTTTCACATTAATAGATATATTTCATTTTTGGAAATTTTTTTATTGCCTCGAACTACAACAAGAGGTTATTTTATAGACTTCTTCCAAAATTTGGCGAACCTATTCCAATTCGTATACTAATTAATGGGTGTACTTGAGGGTTTATATGTTGCAGATAGAGAAAATACTGAAATTTTCAGCTTTTTTCCTACACAATATTACGAAAGTTTATAAAACAATTTTTCCTAATAAGTTTGTGAAAATTATAAACTATTTGAAATTTTTTAATAGTTTAATTTTTTATTTAACCGTGATTTTTTAATAAATAGTGACCATCGCTTCACAACGTAGTCTATTTTTCATGGCTTGCGGTGAGCACGATCTCTCGAATTGCTGAACTGCAAATTATGGAAAAGAAATTAATTTTTAGTATTCTTTACAGATTAAACTCGCCGCCCAGCCGATTTTCAGAGCACTGTGCACCCAGTGCATTAACGCAAGTGACGAAAGGTTATCGAAAAGTTTCGTGAAAATGAAAATTCCAGTAATGATGATGATTTTCCCAAACGGTTCGTTTTCGAGGGGTTTTTCTTTGTTCTTTGACATTAGGATTAGCGATAATAATTCAAATCAAGGATACTACTGGGAAGTCACCTTTAGAAAAAGTCGATGTCGAAGTAAAATTTGGAACTATGCACGCATGCACTTCAGAGATAGCGTGATATCAGGAGCTGCGATATTTCATTTCAACGCTTTTTTGTGAAAAGGGCGATACTTACAAATGTAAACATATGGCTTTTTTCATACATGCGAATGAGGGCTTTGAAACGCAACAAAAAAGCCAAAAAATTGTGATTCTACGATATTGCTTTCTTGAACTACAGCAAAAAATACAACGGGCGAAACTGTATTTTTGTTTATCTATTTAAAGTTTCGCCCTCCACGCTCCATGCAAACAAACAGGGCGATACTTTTGTTGCTAGCAGTTTAGAGGCGAAACAGTTATTTTCGTATTTTTTTTAGGCTTATCAAGCTGATACCAGCTGTAAATATTAACAATGATCGCTATTAAAAAAACACGGACGAAATCGGTGGTGTAGAACGGTAGTTATTGTAAAAAAAACGTAAGGGCGACACTTCAATGCTGATAGGTGTGACCGAAAAAGTAAACAATCGACAAAGGGGCGATACTATCATTTTGTCAATTTCAATAGCAAAAACAAATTTTAGTTTAATAATTTCAAATACTTTATGAAGTTTTGGGTTTCGATCACTGAATCATGCAATTTAGGATGTAAAAACACAATAGTTCTTAAATAGGAAATAAAACCAAGTCTGGAAATATTCACTGTTGATTTTCTTCGAATGGTATCACTACTAATATCGCCCTTTTCAAGAAAAAGCGTGGATTTCTTAGTTCTCAGTCGCGTTGGAAATTTGAGTAAAGTATAAACTTCAAACGATTCAAAAAAAAATTTCGATTTTTTTGGCTCAGTACAATAAATAACCCCTTCAGGAAAATTCAGTTTTTCAACCACAATTTAGATATTTTATTAACAGAGCATTAACAATAATTCGTTTGTATGTCTATTTTATGGGCCATTTTTTCGCTTTCCCATTGATTTGGTTTGAGATTTCTAGCACTGATGTTGTCCTATGCTGATTTGAGCGATTCTCTGAGTCCTGCCACTATCCCATGTAGTATGTGTTATCAAAAACATCGCGAAGCATCAAGTTCTAAATGTTCTCAAACGATATAATATCCGAAGAGAGTGATAAGAGTTATAAGAAATGTCTCATCACACTGTAAGGTGGATTAAAAGCGTTTTTTACATCCTAGATTGCATGATTCAGTGATCAAAACCCAAAACTTCATAAAGTATTTGAAATTATTAAATTAAAATTTGTTTTTGCTATTGAAATTGACAAAATGATAGTATCACCCCTTTGACGATAATTTACTTTTTCGGTCCCACCTATCAGCATTGAAGTATCGCCCTTACGTTTTTTGCCTTTCTCATATAGAAAGGTTATGCAATCACTCTGAAAATAGTCAACCTAATCCCGGCCCGGAGGGCCGAGTGTCATATCCTATTCGACTCAGTTCGTCGAGATCGGAAAAAGTCTGTATGTGTGTGTGTATGTGTGTATGTATGTATGTGTATGTGTATGTGTTTTTTTTTACAATGGAGAAGACCTTTATGTCCTAGCCCAGTACACGTGCTATTGGTAGGGTCCAATCTACCGCACGGGGTGCACTGGGGGCGTGTCGGACTCAAATGGTGACTAGCCATTTATACCGACTAAACTCCATTGGGCTCCGCCATCATTCCTCCCAGGAACTACCTCTCGGTATTACTTCTGGGGGGATGGCTGTACTAAGTGTACTCATTCACTCTCACTCACGCGTTCATACATCCTGTATGAGGCTTACTTGGGTGCTCTCTCAATCGCACTTTGATTCACTCTCAAACACTCCCACATGAGGCTGACTTTTGTGCTCACCTTTTACGTTCCATGCGAGGCTGACTTGTGTGCTCACCTTACTCATTCCTTGCTAGGCTTACTTTTGTGCTTGCCCTACCCATCCATGTGAGGCTGACTTGGGTGCTCACCCTATCACCTGATTCACTCTCAATCGTGCCACTCTATTGTACCTTTGTCACTCCCTCTGGCATCCCATGTGGGACATTTTTCTTAGGCCCCACTTCTGACATACCATGCGAGGCTGACTTTTGTGCTCACCTTTTTCATTCCTTGCTAGGCTGACTTTTGTGCTAGCCTCTACCAACCTGTGAGGCTGACTTTTATGCTCACCCTTAACATGCAGTGTGAGTCTGACTTGGATGCTCACCCTTTCACTCCTCTGCCACGCCATGAGGCATCGATAGCTTAGTTCCAACATACTACGCTACGACCCTCCCGTCTTGGCATGAGGCAGTCCACTTATACGCCTATACACTCACTCTTCTGTCTTGCTTCGGGGTGGCTGGGTTTACCCCTTACGCGGTTGCCATTCGCTGCGCCAACCTACCTCGGCATGAACAGACCATTCACTCTCTTATTTTGCGCTTGGCCTTTTTCGCTCCAGCTAACCAATCACTAGTTAGCCGTGCCCGCCGTCTGTTGCTCGGTTCGCCAGATTACCTGTAGCCTACTGGCAATCTGGATGGTAGCAGCCGAGACTGCGTTCCACTTCTCCACCGCTCGACACATCCGCTGAATAAGGGTATCCGGGGTTGTGTCCCAGCCACAGACGTCAAGCATTGCTCTTCTTTCGACGTCGAACCGATGACATACGAACAGTATGTGTTCGGCAGTTTCATCTACACCTGGGCAGTCCGGGCAGACTGGGACCTCCGCGTGCCCGAACCTGTGGAGGTACTGACGGAAACAGCCATGGCCTGACAGGAATTGTGTCAGGTGGAAGTGAACTTCCCCATGGGGTCCTCCCACCCAGCTCGATATGCTAGGTATCAGCCGGTGGGTCCACCTACCTTTCGAGGAGTTGTCCCACTCACGCTGCCATCTGGCGACCGAGGTCACCCTGGTGCGCTCGCGGGCTCCCCTATTTCCACGTAGCTCAAAGCACTCCTCATCTTCCCGAATGACCAGCCCGACTGGCATCATGCTCGCTATCACGCAGGACGCATCGTGTGATACCGTACGGTAGGCAGATATCACTCTGAGGCACATCACGCGGTAGGTGCTCTCCAGTTTCTGTAGGCAACTGGTTACCCTCAGTGCTCTTGACCATGACGGGCCGCCGTACCTGAGGATAGATACGGCAACGCCTGCCAGTAACCTACGTCTACTGGCGCACACCTTTGAGCTGTTGGACATCATTCTCGATAGTGCCGCAACAGCAGTCGACGCTCTCTTGCACGTATAGTCGACATGGCTGCCGAAGGTCAGCTTGTCGTCTATAATGACTCCGAGAGACTTCAGACTTCGCTGTGAAGTGATCGCGACTTCTCCCACATGGATAACTGCATGTTGTGCCGACTTGCGGTTGTTGACGATAACTACCTCCGTCTTATGATGAGCGAGCTCCAGGCCTCTCGCGCTCATCCATTCCTCCACCGTGCTAATTGCGTGTTCTGCGGTTAGTTCTACCTCAGGAATTGACTCCCCGTAGACCTCCAAGGTTACGTCGTCAGCAAAGCCGACGATCTTGACCCCAGGAGGGAACTTCAGTCTCAGAACCCCGTCATACATGAGGTTCCATAGCACCGGGCCTAGGATCGAGCCCTGCGGGACTCCGGCGGTAATCGAAACCCTTTTCTGACCGGCATCGGTCTCGTATATCAGTACGCGGTTTTGGAAGTAACTTTCCAGGATCCGGTACAGACCCACCGGTAGGCTAAGCCGGTGTAACGAGAGCGCGATGGCATCCCAGCTTGCGCTGTTAAATGCGTTCTTCACGTCAAGTGTCACTAACGCACAGTATCGAATACCTCGCCTTTTTCGTTGGATCGCTATCTCGGCAGTATTTATCACTGAGTTGAGAGCGTCCACTGTGGAAAGCCAAACTGGTTGCTTGACAGACCGTCCGTACCTTCCGCGTACGGGGTGAGCCTGTTGAGGATGATCCTCTCAAGCAGTTTGCCAGTCGTGTCTAACAGACAGATTGGTCTGTACGCCGATGGGTCGCCTGGCGGCTTCCCGGGCTTCGGCAACAGCACCAGTTTCTGCCTTTTCCATCTATCGGGGAAACGGCACTCGTCAAGGCATCTCTGCATAGCTAGCCTGAACATGTTCGGGTTCGCTATGATCGCTGCCTTGAGAGCGTTGTTTGGAACTCCATCCGGCCCTGGAGCTTTGTTCATTGCTAGGGATTTAGCCACTGCGAGTAGTTCTTCATTCTTCACTGGAGCCACCATTTCGACCGTGCCCGCACTGTCTCGTAGTGCAGGTGGCCAGGGGCTTGTGGCTCGAGACAGGAAGAGTATTTCGATAATCGTTGCCAACCGGTCCGGAGACCGTTCTGGGGGTGAGGAGCCCCCTTTGGTCTTGGCCATCACAATCCGGTAGGCGTCACCCCACGGATTCGCGTTGGCACTCTCACACAGGTTGTCGAAACACGCTCTCTTGCTGCTTTTAATAGCCTTGTTAAGGGCTTATTTCGCAGCTCGAAACACTTCACGGCGGTTCTCTCTTGCATCCTCGGTGCGAGCTCTTTGCATCCTACGTCTAGCTCTGAGGCAGGCTGACCGTAGAGCTGCAATCTCGGCACTCCACCAGTATACCGGGCATCTACCGTTTCTTGGCAGTGTTTTTCTCGGCGTCGCACGCGCGTGATAGAACAGCTACCAGCGCATCCCCGCTTAGACTGTCGGTGTTGGCCTCCAGTCCCAGGGCCGCGGTGAAAGCTTCGCTGTCGAAGTGATTGGACTTCCACCCGCGTACCTGACAGGGATCTCCCGCCCTCGGATGCTGCACACCATAGTTGATCTTAAAGCGGATTGCTAAATGATCGCTATGGGTGTAGCCTTCGTCTACCCTCCATTCCATGCCTGGAGCCAGACTCGGGCTGGCAAAGGTTAAATCAATCCACGCCTCCACTCCGTTTCTACGGAATGTACTAGCGGAGCCATCATTAGCTAGCACAGTATCGAGTTTCGCAAACTCAAAGTGCTTGCACTGGAGAGTTGTTTCCGCACCTAGCGACCTGATTTGGGCGCCCTCACCAAGGACCTCTTGGGCCAAGGCCTTATATACTGCACTTGATTGTGCGCCTCGCTTCAGCACCAGGAGCATCTCTCCCGTGTTGGTGCGTCTTACGCTACGCACATCCTGCCCAAGGGCCGAGAGGCTTTCGGCCGCCTTCATCGATTTAAGGACATCGGCGTATTTGTCCTTGTCGGTTTTTAACCACAAGGCTTCGCCTCTGTCCTTGGCCTTCCTCGCAGGCCGCGGTACCTCCGGTTTCGGTGCCGGCTTTTTCTTGGTGACCAGGGGGTTTGAGCCCCCCTGCCCCGGTCGTGCCGGGTTGCTGGTACCATCGCTCTCCACAGCGAGGTTACTCTCGCCCTCGCTTGCCTCACCCAGGCGGCGTTTGACCTTGACGGTTGCACGCCGAGTGGTGTCGGTTTTGGCACCCTCGCCTGGCGACTTCCTAGAGCGCTTCGCGTTCGATGCCGTCTTGCGATTGCCCTTGCCTTTTCCCTTCGAGGGGAACTCGGTCGCCGCTCCGATCGACGTTGCTGCTTCGTAGAAGGTAAAGGCCACTGTCTGTGAACCTCTATCGACCTTCTCTCTTTCCTCCCTATTGGAGGCCACTGTCTGGGTTTCTCTGTCGGGCCTCTCTCGACATTCCACCCTCTCAACGTATGCCTGCTGTTCCTGTCTTGCGACACGAACAGCTTTCCGGAGCTCCAGGAGGCTCAACTTCAACTCCTTGGCTATATTCTGCTTTGCGCTAGCGAAGTCGATTATAGAATCGAGTTGCTTCGCTACTTTGCGCATCGCAGATATTGGCCCCTCCGATGCATTGGTAGGGTTATTGCCTACCGCCGCTGGGGGGTCACTGGTGCTTTCGGATGCAGCACTCATCGCTCCACTACTCTCCCCACGGGGGGGAGACCTCGCCAAACCACCTCTAGCGAAGGGGTTTGGCACCTCCGTCTGTTTGTTTTTATTTTTGTTTATCTCCATGTATAGTCCCACGAGTAGCGCGAGAAATATATGTCCGCCACGCCAGAGCTCCGCATTAGCGTGGTAAGGGACGCTTACTGTGGGGGTTGCCTAGGTACCCCACAGGCTCCGTTAACGATCGAGCATCTTTTTCACCCCCTCGATCACTCATCCCTCGGCACGGGTCGCTTCACGCCTTGGAATTGGGGTTATGCCCTACCTTGCTTTACGTGGTGATCTCGGCCCGGATCATCACAACCATCCTCCTTTACCAGGGCTTTGGACCTGTAGCTCTGGTTCTCAATAGTTCCATGTACGTATGTTGTTACAGACGTGCTACTATTGAGATCCGTCATTCGCTAGCGGAGTTAGCGAAAGATTCACTTTTTTGGATTTTGCACATTTTTGCCTTTCTCATATAGAAAGGTTATGCAATCACTCTGAAAAACGTCAACCTAATCCCGGCCCGGAGGGCCGAGTGTCATATCCCATTCGACTCAGTTCGTCGAGATCGGAAAAAGTCTGCATGTGTGTGTGTATGTGTCAAATAATGTCACTCATTTTTCTCAGAGATGGCTGGACCGATTTGCCCAAACTTAGTCTCAAATGAAAGGTGCAACCTTTCCATCGGCTGCTATTGAATTTTGGATCGATCGGAATTCTGGTTCCGGAATTACGGGTTTCAGAGTGCGGCCACACAGAAATTTCTCATAAAAACTATGAGAAAAATTAAAAATAGAATTTTTATTTTTGATGCTAAATGTATTCAAGGTGCATAAAACGTCGAGATTTGATGCAAACACGAAAAAAATTTGACGAAGATTCACTTTTTTGGATTTTGCACATTTTTGCCTTTCTCATATAGAAAGGTTATGCAATCACTCTGAAAAACGTCAACCTAATCCCGGCCCGGAGGGCCGAGTGTCATATCCCATTCGACTCAGTTCGTCGAGATCGGAAAAAGTCTGCATGTGTGTGTGTATGAGTGTATGTGTCAAATAATGTCACTCATTTTTCTCAGAGATGGCTGGACCGATTTGCCCAAACTTAGTCTCAAATGAAAGGTGCAACCTTTCCATCGGCTGCTATTGAATTTTGGATCGATCGGAATTCTGGTTCCGGAATTACGGGTTTCAGAGTGCGGCCACACAGAAATTTCTCATAAAAACTATAGGAAAAATTAAAAATAGAATTTTTATTTTTGATGCTTAATGTATTCAAGGTGCATAAAACGTCGAGATTTGATGCAAACACGAAAAAAATTTGACGAAGATTCACTTTTTTGGATTTTGCACATTTTTGCCTTTCTCATATAGAAAGGTTATGCAATCACTCTGAAAAACGTCCACCTAATCCCGGCCCGGAGGGCCGAGTGTCATATCCCATTCGACTCAGTTCGTTTTTCTCAGAGATGGCTGGACCGATTTGCCCAAACTTAGTCTCAAATGAAAGGTGAAAACTTCCCATCGGCTGCTATTGAATTTTGGATCGATCGGAATTCTGGTTCCGGAATTACGGGTTTCAGAGTGCAGCCACACAGAAATTTCTCATAAAAACTGTAGGAAAAATTAAAAATAGAATTTTTATTTTTGATGCTAAATGTATTCAAGGTGCATAAAACGTCGAGATTTGATGCAAACACGAAAAAAATTTGACGAAGATTCACTTTTTTGGATTTTGCACATTTTTGCCTTTCTCATATAGAAAGGTTATGCAATCACTCTGAAAAACGTCAACCTAATCCCGGCCCGGAGGGCCGAGTGTCATATCCCATTCGACTCAGTTCGTCGAGATCGGAAAAAGTCTGCATGTGTGTGTGTATGTGTGTATGTGTCAAATAATGTCACTCATTTTTCTCAGAGATGGCTGGACCGATTTGCCCAAACTTAGTCTCAAATGAAAGGTGCAACCTTCCCATCGGCTGCTATTGAATTTTGGATCGATCGGAATTCTGGTTCCGGAATTAAGGGTTTCAGAGTGCGGCCACACAGAAATTTCTCATAAAAACTATAGGAACAATTAAAAATAGAATTTTTATTTTTGATGCTAAATGTATTCAAGGTGCATAAAACGTTGAGATTTGATGCAAACACGAAAAAAATTTGACGAAGATTCACTTTTTTGGATTTTGCACATTTTTGCCTTTCTCATATAGAAAGGTTATGCAATCACTCTGAAAAACGTCAACCTAATTTTTTTTTCGACTCGCATAAGGTTTCTGGATTTTAACAGGGGCGTAGTTGATGGTTTACGGAGAGGGGTTACACCCCCCCTCTACTGTTCACTCCCCTCCTTTAAAAATCTCCTTAAATCACCCCTCAGACCACCACCTCATACCCCTCCCTTTCAACCCCATCATCTTTAAACCACCACTATATTACAAAGCATACCAATTTAAGCTGGGGAGTCGTTCGTTCATGGGACTTTCGCCCTCCTCACATACCCATCGCCGCATGACAAAATGAGTTAGCAAGCAGATAACATTGATCTAATGCTGATTAGACTAATGGAGTATGATATTTTTTTGTTTCAAGTGTTTCACCGTCGACACGTAGCTCATCAAGTTCGTGGCTGGCATGCCATTGTGTATAAGTGCAAAGTGTACTAAGAATGTAATGGACATTTCCACAATTATGTTAAACATAAAAAGCCTCCGTGCCATAGTTTAGAGAAATGAGAAAGGCACAATTGCACCGCTAGGTGGATTAAAACTGGTTTTTACAATAACTACCGTTCTGCACCACCGATTTCGTCCGTGTTTTTTCAATAGCGATGATTGTTACTATTTACAGCTGGTATCAGCTTGATAATCCTAAAAGGAGGGCGAAACTTTAACTAAACAAACAAAAATACAGTTTCGCCCGTTGTATTTTTTTGCTGTAGTTTAAGAAAGCAATATCGTAGAATCAAAATTTTTTGGTTAATTTGTTGCGTTTCAAAGCCCTCATTCGCATGTATGAAAAAACCTTATGTTTACATTTGTAAGTATCGCCCTTTTCACAAAAAAGCGTTGAAATGAAATCGCAGCTCCTGATATCACGCTATCTCTGAAGTGCATGCGTGCATAGTTCCAAATTTTACTTCGACATCGACTTTTTCTAAAGGTGACTTCCCAGTAGTATCCTTGATTTGAATTATTATCGCTAATCCTAATGCCAAAGAACAAATAAAAACCTCTCGAAAACGAACCGTTTGGGAAAATCATCATCATCTCTGGAATTTTCATTTTCACGAAACTTTTCGATAACCTTCCGTCACTTGCGTTAATGCACTGGGTGCACAGTGCTCTGAAAATCTAGCGAAATCGTCTTAGGGCACCAGCGGGTGTAATTCAGAGCTATCTGCACGGCGAGTTAAATATGTAAAGAATACTAAAATTAATTTCTATTCCATAATTTTCAGTTCAGCAATTCGAGAGATCGTGCTCACCGCAAGCCATGAAAAATAGACTACGCTGTGAAGCGATGGTCACTATTTATTAAAAAATCATGGTTAAATAAAAAATTAAACTATTAAAAAATTTCAAATAGTTTATAATTTTCACAAACTTATTAGGAAAAAATGTTTAATAAGCTTTCGTATTATTGTGTAGGAAAAAAGCTGAAAATTTCAGTATTTTCTCTATCTGCAACATATAAACCCTTAAGTATACCAATTAATTGGTATACGAATTGGAATAGGCCCGCCAAATTTTGGAAGAAGTCTATAAAATAACCCCTTGAAAGCTACCTAAACATTGTTGTAATTCGATGCAATAAAAAAATCCCCAAAAATGAAATGTACCTATTAATGTGAAACACAGTGAATAATACATACAATAAAGACCCATTTTTATCAATCTCATGGTGTATTTTAGGCTGACAAAATGGGGACATTGACTAAATCGGGCTTTTTTTTCTTTATAATAAACTGAAGCTGTTAAAATATTCTTCCCGTCCCTTGATGTAGTCTGATAACTATTTCTGATTAAGATGAACTTTTTATTTTTGCATATTTCCATCTTCATGATAAGGAAAACATGCTCAAGAAAGGATTTACTCGAATTCAGTCTTGTTCGTCTGCTAGAGCCCATCAAACATATGTTCATATTTGGATGATAAAATCGGGGTTTCAATGTATTATAATAGATATTCAGCATTCGAAGAAGTTTCTTGTGAACAAGTGTAGAACGACTTTGTTTCTACTTACTTGAAGTCAGCGGCGTAGCCAGAAATTCGGTTTGGTGGGGGTTTGGTGAAAATCGATCATACTGTCCAAACGGCATAATTCCGAAAGCGTAATTTTTGAAGTTTTAAAACTATGCAGAACTAATTTTTCAGAAAATAGTAACAGAGTTCGTGTCTTTAGCGAATCTGTTGAGACTTTATTGTAGTCATGAATAATAAACTGAGAAAATTCACCATGATATGATTGTCGATTTTTAGAGTGATTGCATAACCTTTCTATATGAGAAAGGCAAAAATGTACCAAAGTCCAAAAAAGTCAATTTTTGTCATACATCTCAATGTTTCATGCATTTGAAAGCCATTTGGCATCAAAAATACAAATTTGATTTTGAAAATTTTTCATTACAGTTTATATGGGAACAGAGGTCACATTTTTTTCCACATACACACATACATACACACACAGACATTTTCCGATCTCGACGAACTCAGTCGATTGGCATATGACACTAGGCCCTCCGGGTCGGGACTAGATTGACGAATTTTAGAGTGAATGAGAAAGGCAAAAACATTTTTAGCAAATGTTGAAAGTTACGCATTTTTTTGGTGGGCAGTTCTATGTTTCATAGACATTAAATCAATTTTAACTTCGCTTCCTATTAAAAAAAGACGCCTATTACAGTACATCTCTACAAAAACGAGCTCAATTTGAAAATAAACCTGAGGATTATGATTGATTACAGAGCTCTGGAATTTTCTATTGGAATGTTTTCAGGTAGGAATTTGATATTGATGCTATTAGACATGCTATCAGGACCCCATTCGGACAATTTATCAAAAGTCCTCATGATGTTTACAACAACAGGTTATCAATCTACGGATTAGATAATTGTTATTGTAATATTGAATTAAATCAGTCTGCATCAATAATTTTTTTTGGGTATAGTGTGGTGGGGGGGGGGGGGGCGGTTATGGTGTTGAACCCCAAAACCTTCTCTTGGCTACGCCGTTGCTTGGAGTTATTTATTTCGCTTTTCATTTTCCGATATGTTTCAGATCGATCCGATGGTCATAAGTTAGAAAAATTGCAGTCAGAAGGTTCGCACAAATGAACATTTTTGCACTGATGAGTTATCAAGTTCCTTCCAGACAACTTGGAAGTGTTCTGTGATTATTTCTAGCGGTTGTAGATAGAAAAATGAAATACAAAATTCGTTTTATCGAAATAATGCTTAGCTTATTTCAATGGATTATTACTATATTGAACAATAAATAGGCGACAAAGAGTAATCCACAAACAACAAGCCATAACCTTTAAAGTATTCAAAATAGATATTTGAAGTCTTCAGTAAAGTTATTTGCAAAAGTAAGAGCTACAAATTTGCTGAAGGCATCATTTCGATATAATCGCTTCCAAGAAAATGTGTGAAAATCTCTCACTTATAGGGGGATTAATCAGCAAAAGCACAATACCAAAAGAAAGGGCATATTGCCTTCATTAAATTCTCCGAAGATACTATTAACCTAAAATAAGCCGTTTTGGCGTTAATTATAGATTACAAGTTTTTGGTCATATTTCTGGCAATGGGAAATGATAAAAATCTTTCGTCCGCATTTGATGTTAAATATCTCTTTTGATGATAGTCCGATTTTAACAATCTATAGCTTGTTCGAAAGGTATTCGTTAAGGCTATCTAAAAACATATAAATTGTTAATCAATATTGTCAATTTCGGCAGATAATTCAAAAAAACTGCAAAAAACGCCATTTTTACGCATTTAAACATTCATATCTTAGAAACTAAACATCAGAATCAAAAACAAATTAATAGCGTTCTTACTGTTTTTTAGCTCTTTCATTTAAAATTAGTTTGGATAAGATCGGTTCAGCCATTGCTGAGAAACACGAATTAGAATTTGTCCGTTACATACACACACACACACAAACACACACACACAGACATTGTCTCAAATCGTCGAGCTGAGTCGATTGGTACATAAGACTCGGCCCTCCGGGCCTCGGAAAAAATCTTGAAAGTTTGAGCGAATTCTATACATTTCTTTTATAAGAAATGTAAAACTGTGAAGTGCTAACCATGATTTTATACATATATATATTTTTTTGACAATTTTATTTTTATAGACAATTTTAGCCTAGATTTGAGCTAAAACCTGTTTACTGTTTGATTGTGTTGTGTATAAATTAGGTTTTGGTTAAATAGGTCATACTGTATGCTACTGAGGCATAAATCTAGACAATCGATATTATAGTAATCAAATAACAACCTCTGTATAGCTGCACTTGATGGCTTTGACAGGATAGTTTTTGTTCTATTTTAATTTAAAGACAATTGGAACAGCACAAGACACTATTTGTGTCGATTCTTTTCACTATTGCACAAACTCTTCACTTTTAACTGCACGCGTACTCACAAAAAACCGCTTTTAATCCACCTAACAGTGTGATGAGACATTTCTTATAACTCTTATCACTCTCTTCGGATATTATATCGTTTGAGAACATTTAGAACTTGATGCTTCGTGATGTTTTTGATAACACATACTATATGGGATAGTGGCAGGACTCAGAGAATCGCTCAAATCAGTATAGGACAACATCAGTGCTAGAAATCTCAAACCAAATCAATGGGAAAGAGAAAAAATGGCCCATAAAATAGACATACAAACGAATTATTGCTAATGCTCTGTTAATAAAATATCTAAATTCCTCAATCAATGCATTGTGGTGGGAAAACTGAATTTTCCTAAAGGGGTTATATATTGTACTGAGCCAAAAAAATCTAATTTTTTTAATCGATTTGAAGTTTATACTTTACTCAAATTTACAACGCGACTGAGAACTAAGAAATCAACGCTTTTTGTTGAAAAGGGCGATACTAGCAGTGATACCATTCAAAGAAAATCTACAGTGAATATTTCCATACTTGGTTTATTTCCTATTTAAAAACGCTTTTAATCCACCTAACAGTGTGATGAGACATTTCTTATAACTCTTATCACTCTCTTCGGATATTATATCGTTTGAGAACATTTAGAACTTGATGCTTCGCGATGTTTTTGATAACACATACTACATGGGATAGTGGCAGGACTCAGAGAATCACTCAAATCAGCATAGGACAACATCAGTGCTAGAAATCTCAAACCAAATCAATGGGAAGGCGAAAAAATGGCCCATAAAATAGACATACAAACGAATTATTGCTAATGCTCTGTTAATAAAATGTCTAAATTCCTCAATCAATGCATTGTGGTGGGAAAACTGATTTTTCTAAAGGGGTTATGTATATTGTACTGAGCCAAAAAAAATCGATTTTTTTAATCGATTTGAAGTTTATACTTTACTCAAATTTCCAACGCGACTGAGAATTAAGAAATCAACGCTTTTTCTTGAAAAAACCCACCATTCCACTATGGGTCACAAGGGCGGTTTTTCGGTACAAAAATCAATAACTTCCAAACCGTTCATTTTAGAGAAATTATGTCTGAGAGAATATTTTTGGAAATTAAATTTTCTTACTTTTAAAGCAAAATGTAGCTATGGTGGTCCTCTCAAACATTATTTTCGAAAAATTATGTTTAGAACTAAATGGTGTAGCAAGGTACTTACTTCAGCAAAGTTGTAGAAAAATGTTTTTCAAGTAACATTTTCAAATGCTTCAAAGTTATAGCATTATAGCATTATCGGTTTTCATGTTATAATTATTTTTCTTCTTTATCTTAGCGTGTCATTTTAGTGTTTCTGAAAAAGTCAGTTTTTTAACTATAACTTTTTAAATAGTTAGTCTATCTTCATACTCTCTATGAAGCAATTTTAGTACTTTTCATTGCGCATATTTCTGCTGAAGAATGTGAATCGATATCATTTTTCGTTATCGAATTACGATCATTTTTTTAAATAAAAATGATAGTTTTCAATGACCTCTAACTCAGAAGGTTGCAAAAACTAGCAGCTAAATTTGTACTCTTTCGAAAGTGCATCAAAAATACTGTAAAATATCTCAAAATCAACTTTTGCTTTTTTGTCATTCAGCGAAAAATGTTGACATCAACATTATGATTAAATGACATCAGCATACGGCTGTTTTTAAGAGTCTGCTCATTGCCATTTAGAACCTGCTTTACTAGATCAAAAAGTCGAGTTGTTGAATGATTTTTTGAGTTTGTCAAATATATGTACACAAATATTGAAAACGTTAGGCTCAGACAGATATTTATTTTACTATTCTACGTAATTACTTTATTATCATCGTCATCCTCATAATTATTATAATCACAATCATCAACATCATCAGCATCGTCGTCGTTATAGTTATCTGAATCGTGTCTCTTTTCTCAAAGTGCTAACTCATTTAATATTGAACTTATTTCAGTGCGTTTCTGTATCGGGATCTTCTAACTGCAAGAACCGGATTAGACGAGTCCATTGCTCTAAAGAAAACATCTTCCATGTTCGCGACTCTTGAACAATTTCTACCATGACTCAGTCGATCGTTCCGAGCCTCAGCTCCTTGTTCGCTCATGAAACTTGTTGGTAATGGAAGTGTTGACAAAATATAAAATGTAGCGCATTTTGCCTTAAAAAGCAAATGAATTAAGGATTACCCTTCATTCTGTTCTAAGTAAGCGACGAATTTCTGTGAATGCTGGTTTGGGAGGAAGTGCAGTTTGAATCTTTTGTAGGAACTGTTAACGGCTTCTCAAAATATTTCGAATTTTTATCGAGCACTTTCATCTCAATTCGATTACTGTCTTTCCAAAATTGATCAAACCTTTTACATGTTTTAATTGTTACAGCTTTTGCATTCTGAGTGAACTTATTTGTTTCATTTTGTCCCACATCAAATTATCTCATTATTTCCTCAAACACAACTTTTATTTTATTTTTATTTTCACCTTTGGCCACTTTCCAGAGATCGAACAACTTTATTTTATGCATTTTAACAGCACTAATAATACAAAGCACTACACGCGTTGATCAAAGCAGTCGTCGGCTACTGCGATTCGATTCATGAATGAGATTGATACCAATTAAACTGTCACGACTCGTGGTGTTGTTGTTTATATTTGACATCGAAGGGCAAAAATGCTGACTTTGATTTTGAAATATTTTATAGTATTTTTGATGCACTTTCAAAAGAGTACAAATTTAGCTGCTAGTTTTTGCAACCTTCTGAGTTAAAGGACATTGAAATCTATCATTTTTATTTAAAAAAATGATCGTAACTCGATAACGAAAAATGATATCGATTCACATTCTTCAGCAGAAATATGCGCAATGAAAAGTACTAAAATTGCTTCATAGAGAGTATGAAGATAGACTATTTAAAAAGTTATAGTTAAAAACTGACTTTTTCAGAAACACCCTAAGTTAAAGCATAAAAATAATTATAACATAAAAACCGATAGTGCTATAACTTTAATTCATTTGAAAATGTTAACTGAAAAACATTTTTCTACAAGTTTGCTAAAGTAAGTACCTTGCTATACCATTTTGTTCGAAAAATAATTTTTCGAAAAGAATGTTTGAGAGGACCGCCCTAGCTACATTTTACTTCAAAAGAAAGCGAATTTAATCCCCAAAAATATTCTCTCAGACATAATTTCTCTAAAATGAACGGTTTGGGAGTTATTGATTTTTGTACCGAAAAATCGCCCTTGTGATTCATAGTGCATTCAAAGAAAATCAACAGTGCATATTTCCAGACTTGGTTTTATTGCCAATTTAGAACTATTGTGTTTTTACATCCTAGATTGCATGATTCAGTGATCGAAACCCAAAACTTCATGAAGTATTTGAAGTTATTAAATTAAAATTTGTGTTTGCTATTGAAATTGACAAAATGATTGTATATATAGTATATAGTCCCTTTGGCGATTGTTTACTTTTTCGGTCCCACCTATCAGCATTGAAGTATCGCCCTTACGTTTTTTTACAATACCAATTTTACAATTGGTGGGGGTTTGGTGAAAATCGTTCTTAATGTCTAAACGGCATAATTCCGAAACCGTAATTTTTGAAGTTTTAAAATTATGCAGAATTAATTTTTCAGAAAATAGTAACAGAGCAAATAAGTACCAAAGTCCAAAAAAATCAATTTTTGTCAAACGTTATTTTTTCGAGTTTACATCAAATCTCAATGTTTCATGCATTATAATGTCATTTGGCATCAAAAATACAAATTTGATTTTGAAAATTTTTCATTTCAGTTTATATGGGAATTTGTTGTATGATTGCACTCTTCAACTCGTAACTCCGGAACCGGAAGTCCAATCAATAAAAAATTCAATAGCAGCCGATGGGAAGATTGTACCTTTCATTTGAGACTAACTTTGTGCAAATCGATCCAGCCATCTCTGATTAACAGAGGTCACATTTTTTCCACATACACACATACACACACATACATACAGACATACATACACACAGACATTTTCCGATCTCGACGAACTGAGTCGATTAGCATATGACACTCGGTCCTCCCGGTCGGGATTAGATCGACGAATTTTAGAGTGAATGAGAAAGGCAAAAACATTTTAAGCAATTGTTGAAATTTATGCATTTTTCGTTGAGCAGTTCTATGTTTCATAGAATTAAATCAATTTTAACTTCGCTTCCTATTAAATAAAGACCCTTATTACAGTACATCTCTACAAAAACGAGATCAATTTGAAAATAAATCTGAGGATTATGATTGATTACAGAACTCTGGAATTTTCTATTGGAATGTTTTCAGACAGGAATTTGATATTGATGCTATTAGACAACTGTGAAATCAAGACCAATAGATCAGTTACATATCAGGACCCCATTCCGACAATTTATCAAAAGTCCTCATGATGTTTACAACAACAGGTTATCAATCTACGGATCAGATAATTGTTATTGTAATATTGAATTAAATCAGTCTGCATCAATAAATTTTCAACTTCAATCCAATTTTTTTTTTGGTGTTGTGGGGGGGGGGGGAGGGGGTTGTATGGTGTTAAACCCCAAAACCTTCTCTTGGCTACGCCGTTGCTTGAAGTTAATTATTTCGCTTTTCATTTTCCGATATGTTTCAGATCGATCCGATGGTTATAAGTTAGCAAAATTGCGGTCAGAAAGTTCGCACAAATGAACATTTTTGTACTGATAAGTTATCAAGTTCCTTCCAGATAACTTGGAAGTGTTCGGTGATTATTTCTAGCGGTTGTAGATAGTAAAATGAAATACAAAATTCGTTTTATCGAAATAATGTTTGGCTTATTTCAATGGATTATTACTATATTGAACAATAAATAGGCGACAAAGAGTAATAGCAGTAAACAAACAACAAGCCATAACTTTTAAAGTATTCAAAATAGATATTTGAAGTCTTCAGTAACGTTATTCGCAAAAGTAAGAGCTACAAATTTGCTGAAGGCATCATTTCGATATAATCACTTCCAAAAAAAATTGTGAAAATATCTCACTGATAGGGGGATTAATCAGCAAAAGCACAATACCAAAAGAAAGGGCATATTGCCTCCATTAAATTTTCCGAAGATACTATTGACCTAAAATAAGCCGTTTTGGCGTTAATAATAGATTACATGTTTTTGGTCATATTTCTGGCTATGGGAAATGATAAAAATCTTTCGTCCGCATTTAATGTTAAATATCTCTTTTGATAATAGTCCGATTTCAACAATCTATAGCTTGTTCGAAAGGTATTCGTTAAGGCTGTCTAAAAACATATAAATTGTTAAGCTGTATTGTCAATTTCGGCAGATAATTTAAAAAAACTGCAAAAAATGCCATTTTTACGCATTCAAACATTCATATCTTGGAAACCAAACATCAGAATCAAAAACAAATTAATAGCGTTCATACTGTTTTTGAATTCTTTCATTTAAAATTGGTTTGGATAAGATCGGTTCAGCCATTGCTGAGAAACACGAATGAGAATTTGTGATATTTTGACAAATTTTCTTGGAAGTGATTATATCGAAATGATGCCTTCAGCAAATTTGTAGCTCTTACTTTTGCGAATAACTTTACTGAAGACTTCAAATATCTATTCTGAATACTTTAAAAGTTATGGCTTGTTGTTTGTGGATTACTCTTTGTCGCCTATTTATTGTTCAATATAGTAATAATCCATTGAAATAAGCTAAGCATTATTTCGATAAAACGAATTTTGTATTTCATTTTTCTATCTACAACCGCTAGAAATAAGCACAGAACACTTCCAAGTTGTCTGGAAGGAACTTGATAACTTATCAGTACAAAAATGTTCATTTGTGCGAACCTTCTGACTGCAATTTTTCTAACTTATAACCATCGGATCGATCTGAAACATATCGGAAAATGAAAAGCGAAATAAATAACTCCTAGCAACGGCGTAACCAAGAGAAGGTTTTGGGGTTTAACACCATAAATCCCACCACCCCCCCCCCCCCCACCACACCCACAAAAAATTATTGGATTGAAGTTGAAAATTTATTGATGCAGACTGATTTAATTCAATATTACAATAACAATTATCTGATCCGTAGATTGATAACCTGTTCTTGTAAACGTCATGAGGACTTTTGATAAATTGTCGGAATGGGGTCCTGATATGTAACTGATCTATTGGTCTTGATTTCACAGTTGTCTAATAGCATCAATATCAAATTCCTGCCTGAAAACATTCCAATAGAAAATTCCAGAGTTCTGTAATCAATCATAATCCTCAGATTTTTTTCAAATTGAGCTCGTTTTTGTAGAAATGTACTGCAATAAGGGTCTTTATTTAATAGGAAGCGAAGTTAAAATTGATTTAATGTCTATGAAACATAGAACTGTTCTCCAAAAAAATGTATAACTTTCAACATTTGCCAAAAATGTTTTTGCCTTTCTCATTCACTCTAAAATTCGTCAATCTAATCCCGACCTGGAGAGCCGTGTGTCATATGCCAATCGACTGAGTTCGTGGAGATCGGAAAATGTCTGTGTGTATGTATGTGTGTATGTGTGTATGTGGAAAAAATGTGACCTCTGTTTCTCAGAGATGGCTGAACCGATTTGCACAAGGTTAATCTCAAATGAAAGGTATAACCTTCCCATCGGCTGCAATTGAATTTTTTATTGATTGGACTTCCGGTTCCGGAGTTACGAGTTGAAGAGTGCAATCACACAGAAAATTCCCATATAAACTGAAATGAAAAAAATTCAAAATCAAATTTGTATTTTTGATGCCACATGACTTTAAAATGCATGAAACATTGAGATGTTTGACAAAAATTGACTTCTTTGGACTTTGGTACATTTTTGCCTTTCTCATATAGAAAGGTTATGCAACCACTCCAAAAATCGTCAATCATACCGGCCCGGATGGAGTATGCAGTGAGGGGTTGCTACCAGAGCTTGGAAAACGAATGAGCTGAAAAAAAACGAACACTCTTCATTCGTTCTTCGCTTCACGAACATACACCCTATTGAACCATTCACCACTGAGCTGCGGAGTTGACGGCTTTGGTTCACCACCACCGAGGCTGGTGAATCATTGCTGTTCTATAGTGTAGGTATATGAGCATAGCGTAATAGTACCCGTTGCTCATTCTCTCTCCCATTCGAAGAGATATCAACTGCTATGCATCATTCGTTCTCCATAGCAAGCTGTACATAGGCACCCAGATTCTCTTTGCTTGCTGGGTGCGAATGTAGGTACGAAAAATGATGGCGCCCAGCTGCCCCGGAGAACAGCGCTCATAACGAGAATGTGTTTGTTGTCTTTTATTATTTTTATTCGAGATAGGTACATGTTCTGTGCGCTTTTCATATGTAATATTTTTACATTTCTTACAAAAGAAATGTATAGGATTCGCTCAAACTTTGACAACTTTTTCCGAGGCTCGGAGGGCTGAGTCTCATATACCAATCGACTCAGCTCGACAAATTGAGACAATGTCTGTATGTGTGTGTGTATGTGTGTATGTATGTATGTACAAAATGTCATGTAATTATCTCAGCAATAGCTGAGCCGATCTTAATGAAATTAGTTTCAAATGAAAGGCCTAACGTTGCCATTTGACACTATTATTTTTAATTTTCGATATGTTGTTTACTTTCTGAGATATGGGCGATTTTGTCAAAACACAGCAGGTTTTTTGCAAATAACTTTCGAAAAATACAATATTGTCCCAAAAACTGCACATAAATAGAAAAATTGTAAACATACCTTTCTAACAAGCTATAGATTGTCTAAATCCGTGCACGAGCGGCGGAGATATTAGACATTTTGTATTTTTAGTCCTCGCTTACCAATTTCCACTAATTAAAAATGAGATTGTTTCATACAGAGTATTGCTTTACTGGTGTTTTAGGGGCAAAACTAAACCGATTTTGAATATCGGGGTATGAAAACACATCTACGTGATTCAAGGAATTCGATGTTGAGAACATTTTGTGAATTACCTTTATAATAAATGAACTATTTCTCAAAAATCAATATATAAGTTCACTTCAAAGACAAAATAATGTGTTGATAAAGAAACAGTGAGTTCTAGTATTTATTCCTTGGATTAGGCATTGCGTTCAATCATGAGGTAAATGTTGGATGGTATATCAATACACAGATCAACAAGTAATTCACCTAGTAGTGAGATAAAAGATTTCTAATATAATTATACTTGTGGCGTCACCGAAAGTAACTGTATGTTTGAAGCCCAAAAATCTAGCGAAAATTTAGCTCTTTTGCAAGATTTAGGTTATAATGGTTATGGAGCAAAAATCACTACTTACATTATTTATGATAAGAATGTAAGAATCAATATATCATAATAATATACCTATAAAATAATGTCACTGCATTAACCATCATTTGCCATTCCTCACACGCCCCCCCCCCCTCATCTCTCTCACTCTCTCTCTCACTCTCTCTCTCTCTCTCTCTCTCTCTCTTTCTCTCTCTCTCTCTGTCTCTCTTCTATCGCATCTATCTAGCTATTTCTGTATGCATTTCTAAGTTGTGTGATAAGATCTTCTGCCAATCTGAAATATTTATTAATTGTAATTGCGAAGGTTTGAGAAAACAAAACTATTTTTTATCTGCTGCTACATCAACTCAACTTTAATTCAATTGTATTCAAAGCCTGTATCTATCTATCTGCTCGTGGAGGACCAACGCGCCCTTGGAATTTTCGAACGAAAAGTGTTGCGTACCATCTATGGTGGCGTGCAGATGGAAGACGGAACGTTGCGCAGGCGATATCCACAAATTAGATCCAGGAAAAGAAGTCCCCGAAGTACCCACTCTCGAGGGGGGATACAACTACAATGTGTCTTCTAACTTATCGTCGTCCATATTTGGATATACTGAGTAGTTTGAACCATTTCCTTTTTACAATATTGGTCTGTATAGGACTTATTTATCCATATTTCCTGCACGAGAATTCCGAACGAAACAATACAAACACGGCTTTCATGCAATCGACATAGCCTAGACATTTCACACTATTTACTTCAATACAAATAAAAACTTTGAAATATCTACCTGTCTCATTCACGAATCGCATTCTCCCTCTGTCGTTCTCTGTTCAAGGGGCTTGAAAGCACATGTAACCTTGTCTCACTTTACTATATTCAATTACGCGTTAAAATACTGGACCAGTACATTCTGTTCTGCACATAATTTTTTTTTCGGGAATATGTGACCAAAAAGCAAACTTTGAATTCGTCAAGTAAAGAAGCATGAAAACAAAAAGAATAAAACCAAAAAAAGATGGAAGACCTAGAAAGTCCATTGCATATTTATTAGCCTTTTCTCAGAAGATGGGATTTTCAAAAACATTTCAAAACTTTCTGATGCAATGGTTTTCAAATTCGTACAATCCGATTTATTCATTTTCTTTATTCAAAAATGTGTTTGGCTTCAAATATATGACCATTTCATTTTAATTAATTATTTCATTCCGCATCTTTGTGTTCGTTTTGTTAATCTGCGTTCATTTTACTTATTTTATTCGTTTCATTCTTTGGATTCACTCTGATCAGTTTATTCTTTTTGTGCATTTTACTGATATCATTCATTGTTTTCATTGTATGCATTTTATTAATTTTTTCCAGTTTATTCATTTTGTTCGGTTACTTCATTTTAATAATCTGACTACTTTTTCAGTTTTAATCATTTCATCCAAATAATTTATTTGATTCAATTTATTTCTTCATATTAATTTATAACCTTTTACTGTTGTTCAATTTTTCATTTTAATCAATGCATTTAATTCTGCTCATTTTCTTCTTTTTATTCATTTTATCACTTCAGCTCATTTTGTTTATTTGATTCGTTTGTTTTATTTATGCATTTCATTTATTTTTTACTTTATTCATTTTGTTCATCCATTCTTTTTATTCATTTGATCCACTTCATTAATTTGATTCATTGTATTCACTGGATGAATTAAATCAATTTGATTCATTTAATTCAATTGATTCATTTGATTCATTTGATTCATGTGATTCATTTGATTCATTTGATTTATTTGATTCATTTGATTCATTTGATTCATTTGATTCATTTGATTCATTTGATTCATTTGATTCATTTGATTCATTTGATTCATTTGATTCATTTGATTCATTTGATTCATTTGATTCATTTGATTCATTTGATTCATTTGATTCATTTGAATAATTTGATTCATTTGATTCATTTGATTCATTTGATTCATTTGATTCATTTGATTCATTTGATTCATTTGATTCATTTGATTCGTTTGATTCGTTTGATTCATTTGATTCATTTGATTCATTTGATTCATTTGATTCATTTGATTCATTTGATTCATTTGATTCATTTGATTCATTTGATTCATTTGATTCATTTGATTCATTTGATTCATTTGATTCATTTGAATCATTTGAATCATTTGAATCATTTGAACCATTTGATTCATTTGATTCATTTGATTCATTTGATTCATTTGATTCATTTGATTCATTTGATTCATTTGATTCATTTGATTCATTTGATTCATTTGATTCATTTGATTCATTTGATTCATTTGATTCATTTGTTTCATTTGTTTCATTTGATTCATTTGATTCTTTTGATTCATTTGATTCATTTGATTCATTTGATTCATTTGATCCATTTGAATCATTTGAATCATTTGTTTCATTTTATTCATTTGATTCATTTGATTTATTTGATTTATTTGATTGATTTAATTCATTTGATTCATTTGATTCATTTGAATCATTTGAATCATTTGAATCATTTGAATCATTTGATTCATTTGAATCATTTGATTCATTTGATTCATTTGATTAATTTGATTCATTTGAATCATTTGAATCATTTGAATCATTTGAATCATTTGAATCATTTGAATCATTTGAATCATTCGATTCATTTGAATCATTTGATTCATTCGTTTTTTTGATTTATTTGATTGATTTAATTCATTTGACTCATTTGATTCATTTGATTCATTTAATTCATTTGATTCATTTGATTCATTTGATTCATTTGATTCATTTGATTCATTTGATTCATTTGATTCATTTGATTCATTTGATTCATTTGATTCGTTTGATTCATTTTATTCGTTTGATTCATTTTATTCATTTGATTCATTTGATTTATCTGATTCATTTTATTCATATCTTTAATTTTATGCATTTCATGTTCAGTCATTCGTTTTATTTCATTCAATTTGTTAGTATAAGTCAATTTATTCTATTAATCTTATGACTATTTCTAAATATAATCTTAATTTTTATGTAATAACCTAATCTAATTTGATTCGTGTATTTGGATCAAAATTATAATGATTTCCATTAATTTTTCTACTCATTTTATGAATTTAATTTATTCAATTTATTCGAGATTTTATTCGTGCAAGACTAGAAACTGTTTTCATCCCACCTCTAATTGGGTGCCTACTTCTCGTGAGTTCTGCAAACTAATCCAATAGTGAAATGTGTAAGAAATGTCTCATCTCACTGCTAGGTGGATTAAATCGGTTTTTAGTTTTGTCTTCAACCTGTTGAATCTGTCGAATTGTGAAAATACAAATAGGGTTAAGAGAAACATGGGTAGACTTTACCAAGCACGAAATTCAACAATTATTAACGTGTTCCATTTGGTACTTAATTTTTTTTATATTTTTATATTTGTTTCGATACCATCAGCTAATTTTTCATCTTCTTCATTTCGTTTTTCATCTTGCTCCCTTACGCTTATATTTGAAACTTTAAACGCGATTATCACGATATTTGCGGTGACTACGAGTGCCGAAAGAGTTTGCAACGGATTTCAAAACTTTATTTTTGCTTGTTCGTAATTTAACTGCCGTGTCCTTGAACGATTCCATTTTTTCGTCAAAATTTTCATATTAATGTTATGGATTTGTTAATAATTTTTTTCAGGTGAAAATGGTGTTTTTTTGGAAAAATCGTTCCCGTTTCCAAAAAGAAGAGAATTTTTTTTCAATCGTTCATGGACACCACAGATAGATACACTAATGATTTTTTATGGCTGATTTTGTGACACGTGAACCTGCCATGAAATCAGTACAGTTAATCCAAAAAAAAATGCATTAAAAAAATCAAAGCTCATGAAATACAATCGTTTTGTATTTTTAATTAGTACTAAGAACCTCAACAATATGGGAAGAAAAAATAACAGCATGTTATATGCCATTGTTTTTTGTTCTCATATTTTAAAATTCTCTTGGTCAAGCTCCCTAAGCCTTGGTCAAGGCTCCCGCGGTGGGTAGACTTGACCAGAAAAAACGATCACAGAAAAACTTTTGTAACTTTTGACAAAGTAAATTATCAATTCTGAAAAAAATCATTAATACGCAGAATACTTTTGCATATTACATTTCAACGAGTTTTGGAAGACATTCAATTATTAAACCAAAAACAATTTGTCTTATGGAATACAATATATTTTTAAATATTCATAAGCCAGTCGTTGTTCAAGTTCAACTCAGGGGTTTTTTAGTATTACACAGAACTAGAAAAATCGTAAAAATTTACGTGTTCTGCTCCTGACATATATGAGCATCAAAAATGTTTTAGATTTAATTTTAATTTCACATGACTATGAATTTCGTAAATCATGTTTGATTTAAATGTCAATGAATGCAATTTGTTAAATTGTGTCAAGTTTTTATTAACCAGTTGACAAATTTTGAATGATAGGATAGTAATGTTGATGGAATAGGAAAAAAATATAGTGTGATTTTTTTCCATTTAAACAAAATTTGAAAACATTTTTGATTGCCTGGTTGCAATAAAAATCTCGGGTAACGTAGAATAAAGGCATTAAAGTCAACTGTCAAGATTCATTTGGAGGATATTCCGAATAAAACTTTTTTCGCCAAGCTCGGAATAATTGCAGCGAACTAATCTGTTCAGATCACTAAAGCATTAAAGCGGGAAACTAATTTCTTCCCAAAGATTAAAAGGCATGTGTAATTTTGCTATTCCTGCTCAACTTTAGGCGAAGCTCGAAGTGATTTTTTGATTATTAAATATTCCACAACATGCCGTACATTTTAAACACTCCGTTAGTAGGTATCCAATTTAATCAAGAGTCATAAATCTTGCTCATCGAATTTTTGGTTAATATTATAATTGTTAACATTTAACCTGTCTGTACAACATTTAGGAAAAGAATGTAGTACATCATAGTTTGAAACACATATTGTCCTTGTTAAATGCGAATAACTTATAACCAAGCTTATAACCACTTCGTTTTGGTTCACAATTATAAAATTCCAAATATTCATAAGCTAGAGATACAATGTTAGAAAGAAATGAACCTATATGTGTTGGGCTGAATCATCTGAGGAACCAACATCCAAAAAACTGATAAATGCATATCGATGTTTGAATATCCACGATTTCCCTAAATTTATAATGGATCGTGAACACAAGTTCAATTTTTTCCCCTCAAACCTCAGCAGAATCAAATAAGCGGTACCTGTTGCCTAATGTCCGCTCCACAAGCCAGATGTTCTTAACTGACGTAGCGAAAGACGCTGAAAACCGCTAATATGGCTAGAAGAATTTTATATTCAGATTCAGCATTACACAATGAATCTGAATGGTTCAACAACTTGTATGTTCTTGAACCAATTTCACTAAATAATCAACCAAGCAAAGAGGAACCACTATTCAAGAGAGAAGAGAATACTGATATCCTCTCTCTCAATGCTACTCACAACTGTTCATCATTATAATGATACGTGCTTATGCAAGCGTGTGTGGATATATTCGTTCCTGTTTCTGTTTCCTCGTGTTGTTGCTTCGGTATCCATAGCGGCAATTCATTCTGTTGGGGTGAAGGCAAGCGTTTTACTGAACTGTATTATGGTTCGTTCGGATTGATTTGAATGAATGGTGAAAGCTCTGGTTGCTACTTTAAAATTAAAACTGGTTTAAAATTTCTTAACAAGTTGAAAATTTTCGGCAGGATCAGGATCTTTCTCCATGATCCGCCGCTGGTTTCAAGCGATGTTTCAGTATCACATAGTATCTCACGATCGTGGCTGTCGATCCATTGTATTTATGTGCAAATCGTACTGAACATGTAATATTCATTTCCACAATTGTATTGAACATAACCAGCCATGGAATCGTAGTCTGGACAAATGAGACAAGCACAATTGCACCACTAGGTGGATTAAGACAGGTTTTTTTGGGAATGCGTCGAGTTGAGACGAAAACGTAATATGATTAATAACGAGGATAACACTTTCCGAATGTAAAGAGAAATTTATGAAAATTACGATTTCCATTCGACTCTAGCAGGTTCTGATCGATTTTGATGAGCATTTGATTTTTGTTGTATGACCAATTATATGTATAGGTCAAATGTTTAAAAACAGTAATTTAAGGTCAAGATAGCATCATTTTGAAACCGCCAATTTCGGAGGTTTAGTATCTTCGATGAGTTTTACAAACGTTAAACAGCGCATCATTTGATAAAATAATTTTGACGGTAAATCGTCCAAGAAGTATTTATGGTGAATTTCTCAGGTTAATAATCATGACTACAATAAAGTCTCAACAAACGAACTCTGTTACTATTTTCTGAAAAATTAATTCTGCATAATTTTAAAACTTCAAAAATTATGGTTTCGGAATTATGCCGTTTGGACAGTATGATCGATTTTCACCAAACCCCCACCAAACCGAATTTCTGGCTACGCCGCTGACTTCAAGTAAGTAGAAACAAAGTCGTTCTACAC
Source organism: Topomyia yanbarensis (assembly GCF_030247195.1). Lineage (NCBI taxonomy): Eukaryota > Metazoa > Arthropoda > Insecta > Diptera > Culicidae > Topomyia > Topomyia yanbarensis. Next base: position 216,494,447 of record NC_080672.1, on the reverse strand, counting down.
TCGTTCACAAGAAACTTCTTCGAATGCTGAATATCAAGACTGAATTCGAGTAAATCTTTTCTTGAGCATGTTTTCCTTATCATGAGGATATGCGAAATATGCATAAATAAAAAGTTCATCATAATCAGAAATAGTTATCAGACTACATCAAGGGACGGAAACCATAACTCTCCGAGCTCTCGATCGAAGCAGTTCGTTTTCTGGTGCTGTGCATAAAGTGAACAAGAATATAAATTGTCAGTGAAGGTCAACTATTGTTTGAGGCAGTCTTTGTTCGCCGGTGCCCAGGCTGGTGAAGTGAATACCAGAATAGCCGGACACGCCGCTATATAAGCTAAGTATTATTTCTCTTTCTTTCATTTCCCTTTCTCCGATCGGTCTCTACTTTTCCCTTTCCCCTGAATACAAGTTTCATCTCTCGTTTACACCACGTGCTATTCTCGTGCCTTAATGGCCGAGGGCGAAGGAACATTGGATGGGAATGATATTCCCATGGATTTACCGGATAAACCCGATATTACTCCCTCCCCTGATTCCCCCAGTCCTCCCTGTATTAAAACATACCCAGCCAGTTCAAATGGACCCTGGGTGGTGTATTTCCGGCCCAACACGAAATCGCCCAATATTCTAGAAATATCACGGGAGCTGACTGCTAACTACCCGGCCGTAGCTCAGATAACACGTGTTCGAGCTAATAAGATACGCGTTATAGTAAATGACCTCGATCAGGCAAACCAGATTGCTCGCAGCGAGCGTTTTACGAAACAATTCAGAGTGTATGTGCCTTGTAGGGCAGTGGAGATCGATGGAATAGTCGCCGAACCGGGTCTAAAGTGCGAAGACCTGTTGAAGTACGGGGTTGGCTGCTTTAAGGACCCTTCACTTCAAAAGGTGAAGATTCTGGAATGCAAGCAATTGCATTCCGCAAAAACAGAAAATGATAAGACAACTTATTCTCCGTCAGACTCGATTCGGGTGACTTTCTCCGGGTCTGCTCTTCCCAACTATGTCCTCCTGGATAGGGTTCGCTTACCCGTTCGCCTATTTGTACCGCGGGTAATGAACTGCAGCAATTGCATGCAACTGGGCCACACAACCACTTATTGTGGCAATAAAAAACGGTGCGGCAAATGCGAGGGAGAGCATGAGGATGACGCTTGCGGTGGAGAAACTGAGAAGTGTATTTACTGCGGGGGCCCTTCACATGCTCTTAAGTCATGCCCGGCGTACAAGCAGCGCGGGGATAAAATTAAGCGCTCCCTTAAGGATCGCTCGAGGCACTCTTATGCAGAAATGCTAAAGAATGCTTCGCCATCTGTCCCTTCCGAAAATTCCTTTGCTCTTTTGGCTGGCGTTGAGCAAGAATCTGACGACCCACAAGAGGGAACATCATTGGTTAACCCAGGGGAATCCAGGAAGAGGAGAAATCTAGCCTCCCCTAAATTGCCTCGTAAGGGTGCCAAGGTGTCGTCCCCTCAGAGTGCGCCAACTACAATCAATAAATCCAACGGAAGTGATGCACTACAGCCGAAGCAATTTGCTCCAGGACTTGGAAATATTAATTCTAACAAGGAGTACCCACCACTTCCAGGGACACCAAAAACCCCAAGTGTCCCCTTTTTTCAAACAGATACTCAGTCCAGTAGCGGACTAATGAAATTTTCTGACATAGTGGACTTAATTTTCACAGCTTTCAATGTTACTGATCCTCTTAAAAGCCTTCTGATACGTTTTCTCCCTATAGTGCAAACATTTTTGAAGCAGTTGACTACTAAATGGCCCCTCCTTGCAGCGATCGTATCCTTCGATGGCTAAGTCATCGAAAGAGGTCACCGATTCGATCACTGTTCTACAGTGGAACAGCAGAAGTATCCTCCCGAAAATTGATTCCTTTAAATTTTTACTAAATAGTTTAAAATGTGATGCTTTCGCATTATGTGAAACTTGGTTAACTTCCGATATAAATCTCAACTTCCACGACTTTAATATAATTCGTCTGGATCGAGAAAACCCCTATGGAGGAGTACTTTTGGGGATCAAAAAGTGCTATTCTTTCAACCGAATTAACCTCCCTTCAACACCAGGCATTGAAATTGTCGCTTGTCAAGTTTTAATCATTGCTTCCATCTACATTCCTCCTAGAGCCTCGGTAGGGCACCGAACGCTTTGTAATATCACGGAATCCTTGCCGGCACCGCGGCTAGTTCTGGGAGACTTTAACTCGCACGGTACGGTATGGGGTTGTCTTCATGATGATAATAGATCAACATTAATCCAAGATCTTTGCGACAATTTCAACATGACCATCTTAAACACGGGAGAAATGACGCGGATTCCTACACCACCAGCACGCGCAAGCGCGTTGGATTTATCGCTTTGCTCGACATCGCTACAGTTAGATTGCATGTGGAAGGTGATCCCTGATCCCCACGGTAGCGATCATTTGCCTATCGTGATTTCAATTGCTAACGGTTCAAGACCATCAAAAACAATCAATGCCTCGTATGACCTCACACGGAACATTGATTGGAAGAGTTACGCGACCGCGATATCCGTTAAAATCGAATCCACTCAAGAACTTCCTCCGGAGGAAGAGTACAGGTTTTTGGCTGGCTTGATTCTCGACAGTGCGAATCAAGCTCAGACTAAACCAGTACCCAGCGTGAATACTCATGGACGGTCTCCCACACTGTGGTGGGATAAAGAGTGCTCAGAGCTGTGCGCGGAAAAGTCCACTGCATATAAGGCCTTCCGGGAAGACGGGTTACCCGCTAGCTATCAACAGTACGCGTCGTTAGAAAAGCGAATGAAGAGTCTAATGAAAGCCAAAAAACGCAGTTATTGGCGCCGGTTCGTCGACGGGTTAACGAGAGAAACAGCGATGAGCACTCTTTGGGGTACGGCTCGACGTATGCGTAACCGTAATAGTACCAACGAGAACGTGGAATATTCAAACCGTTGGATATTCGCTTTCGCCAAGAAGATCTGTCCGGACTCTGTCCCGGTACAACGTGCCGCGCCGCGTCTCCTCCCGATACCGCGAACGAAACACCGTTTTCGATGGTGGAGTTTTCACTTGCTCTCTTATCATGCAACAATAACGCCCCAGGGTTAGACAGAATCAAATTCAACTTGCTGAAGAATCTGCCTGACACTGCAAAAAGGCGTTTGCTGAACTTATTTAACAAGTTTCTTGAGGGTAACATTGTCCCTTATGACTGGAGGCAAGTGAAGGTCATCGCCATTCAAAAACCAGGAAAACCAGCCTCCGACCACAACTCGTATCGGCCGATTGCAATGCTGTCCTGTATTCGGAAGTTGTTCGAGAAAATGATCTTGTTTCAGCTCGACAATTGGGTTGAAGCAAATGGCTTACTGTCAGATAAACAATTTGGCTTCCGCAAAGACAAAGGGAAGAACGATTGCCTTGCGTTGCTTTCTACAGAAATCCAAATGGCCTATGCTAATAAAGAGCAGATGGCATCAGTCTTCTTGGATATTAAGGGGGCTTTTGACTCAGTTTCTATCAACATTCTGTCAGAGAAGCTGCACCAGCATGGTCTTTCACCAATTTTAAATAACTTTTTGCTAAACCTGTTGTCTGAAAAGCACATGCACTTTTCGCATGGCGATTTAACAACATCGCGATTTAGCTACATGGGCCTTCCCCAGGGCTCATGTCTAAGTCCCCTGCTCTACAATTTTTACGTGAATGACATTGACGATTGTCTTGCCAATTCATGCACGCTAAGGCAACTTGCAGACGACGGGGTGGTCTCTGTTACAGGGCCCAAAGCTGCCGACTTGCAAGGACCATTACAAAATACCTTGGACAATTTATCTGCTTGGGCTCTTCAGCTGGGTATTGAGTTCTCCACGGAGAAAACTGAGTTGGTTGTTTTTTCTAGGAAGCGTGAGCCGGCGCAACTCCAGCTTCTATTAATGGGTACAACGATCAACCAAGTTTTCACATTTAAATATCTCGGGGTCTGGTTCGACTCTAAAGGTACCTGGGGATGTCACATTAGGTATCTGAAACAGAAATGCCAACAAAGGATTAATTTTCTCCGAACAATAACTGGAACATGGTGGGGTGCTCATCCAGGAGACCTGATCAGGTTGTACCAAACAACGATATTGTCGGTGATGGAGTACGGGTGTTTCTGTTTCCGCTCCGCTGCGAACATACACTTAATCAAACTGGAGAGAATCCAGTATCGTTGCTTGCGCATTGCCTTGGGTTGCATGCATTCGACCCATACGAGTCTCGAAGTGCTGGCGGGCGTTCTTCCGCTAATCTTCGATTTTGGGAGCTCTCATATCGATTGCTCATCCGATGAGACATTCTGAACCCGTTGGTGATTGAAAACTTCGAGAGGCTCGTCGAGCTTAATTCTCAAACCCGATTTATGTCCTTGTACTTCGACTACATGGCACAGAGCATTAATCCTTCTACGTATACTCCCAACCGTGTTCGTTTCCTAGATACTTCTGATTCTACTGTATTCTTCGACACATCCATGAAGGAAGAGATTCGTGGAATCCCGGACCATATACGCCCTCAAGTGATCCCCAATATATTTTATAATAAATTCCGAGAAGTCGACTGTGACAAAATGTTCTACACTGACGGATCAAATCTCGATGGGTCCACTGGCTTCGGTATCTTCAACAATACTATCACCGCTTCATTCAAGCTCAATGATCCCGCTTCAGTTTACGTCGCAGAGTTAGCTGCAATTCAGTACACCCTTGGGATCATCGACACTCTGCCCACAGATCACTACTTCATCATTTCGGACAGCCTCAGCTCTATCGAGGCTCTTCGTGCGGTGAAGCCTAAAAAGCAATTCCCGTATTTTCTGGGGAAGATACAGGAGTCCTTGTGTACGTTATCTGAAAAATCTTATCAGATTACCTTTGTTTGGGTCCCCTCTCATTGTTCTATCCCGGGCAATGAAAAGGCCGACTCATTAGCAAAGGTGGGCGCATTAAATGGTGACATATACGAAAGACCAATCTGCTTCAACGAATTTTTTAGTATTTGTCGTCAGAGGACACTCAACAGTTGGCAAACCTCGTGGAGCAATGGTGAACTTGGACGATGGCTACATTCGATTATCCCAAAGGTATCAACGAAGCCTTGGTTCAGGGGGATGGATGTGGGTCGGGATTTTATTCGTGTAATGTCCCGACTTATGTCCAACCACTACACCATGGATGCGCATTTGCGGCGTATTGGGCTTGCGGAGAGTAGTCTGTGCGCTTGTGACGAGGGCTATCATGACATCGTGCACGTTGTCTGGGTATGCGCCGGGTATTTGGACGCCAGGTCTCAGTTAAAGGATTCCCTTCGGGCCCGAGGTAGACCACCCAATGTCCCAGTCCGAGATATGCTGGCAAATCGTGATTTCCCCTATATGTCCCTTATTTATACTTTCATAAAAACGATAAATATCCCAATTTAGCCCCTCTCTTTTTATTTCTCGTTTTTAGAAGTTTCCTCTTGCCGTGTGGAACCGATAAGCTTCAGACTGCCACTATGTAATCGCCGTCGCCCTTATCACTACGGAATCTGAAGCGAGAGCGACTCGAGGTCCGAAGGATTCCCTTTGAAGGATTCCCCGCGGGTCCGAATAATACCATCCGCCAATCCGACCTACTAGACTGAGGCGCAAATTTGTTTCGCTGATCTCCCGTTTGCCCGAAAGTTGCAAGTTTTGCTCTTCTCTACCGGTCACCATCTACGCCTTCTCTCCCCTGTCCTTGATACAACTACTTCTACACCGATTTTGGAAATGACCAAGCATAAGTATCCGATAAAAAATCAAATTTGTATTCCGTATTTTTAAGATAGTTGTAATTTCTACTCTTTGTTAACACTATTGTCCCCCATCTTGTAAATAGAATTGTATCCCTAGTTTTAAAACATCTGTGAAATTTTTCATGAATATTTGTTCCCCCTTTTGTGTACCAAACTATATTGTTAGTTTTAAGATAACTGTAAATATTTCCTAAAAAACTTACTATTGAATTCCTTGTTTTAAAATTTTTCATAAAAAAAAATCTTTTGCCCCCTCTCTTACATATAGAATTTTTTTTCTACTCTTAAGATAGCTGTAAATTTTTTCTCTTTTATAAAAAAAATATTTCAACATTGTAACCTCCTAGTTTTAAGATATTCAAAATGTAAAAACAAAAGAATTCGGCACCGCCAAGCTAACGCATTTGTGCCTGTCAAATAAAAGAAGTGAATAAAAAAAAACCTGTTTTAATCCACCTAGCGGTGCAATTGTGCTTTTCTCATTTCTCTAAACTATGGCACGGAGGCTTTTTATGTTCAACATAATTGTGGAAATGTCCATTACATTCTTAGTACACTTTGCACTTATACACAATGGCATGCCAGCCACGAACTTGATGAGCTACGTGTCGACGGTGAAACACTTGAAACAAAAAAATATCATACTCCATTAGTCTAATCAGCATTAGATCAATGTTATCTGCTTGCTAACTCATTTTATCATGCGGGGATGGGTATGTGAGGAGGGCGAAAGTCCCATGAACGAACGACTCCCCAGCTTAAATTGGTATGCTTTGTAATATAGTGGTGGTTTATAGATGATGGGGTTGAAAGGGAGGGGTATGAGGTGGTGGTCTGAGGGGTGATTTAAGGAGATTTTTAAAGGAGGGGAGTGAACAGTAGAGGGGGGGTGTAACCCCTCTCCGTAAACCATCAACTACGCCCCTGTTAAAATCCAGAAACCTTATGCGAGTCGAAAATAAAATTAGGTTGACGTTTTTCAGAGTGATTGCATAACCTTTCTATATGAGAAAGGCAAAAATGTGCAAAATCCAAAAAAGTGAATCTTCGTCAAATTTTTTTCGTGTTTGCATCAAATCTCGACGTTTTATGCACCTTGAATACATTTAGCATCAAAAATAAAAATTCTATTTTTAATTTTTCCTATAGTTTTTATGAGAAATTTCTGTGTGGCCGCACTCTGAAACCCGTAATTCCAGAAACAGAATTCCGATCGATCCAAAATTCAATAGCAGCCGATGGGAAGGTTGCACCTTTCATTTGAGACTAAGTTTGGGCAAATCGGTCCAGCCATCTCTGAGAAAAATGAGTGACATTATTTGACACATACGCACATACATACACACACACATACACACACATACACACACATACACACACATACACACACATACACACACATGCAGACTTTTTCCGATCTCGACGAACTGAGTCGAATGGGATATGACACTCGGCCCTCCGGGCCGGGATTAGGTTGACGTTTTTCGGAGTGATTCTATATATTCTATATTCTATATGAGAAAGGCAAAAATGTGCAAAATACAAAAAAGTGAATCTTCGTCAAATTTTTTTCGTGTTTGCATCAAATCTCGACGTTTTATGCACCTTGAATACATTTAGCATCAAAAATAAAAATTCTATTTTTAATTTTTCCTACAGTTTTTATGAGAAATTTCTGTGTGGCCGCACTCTGAAACCCGTAATTCCGGAACCAGAATTCCGATCGATCCAAAATTCAATAGCAGCCGATGGGAAGGTTGCACCTTTTATTTGAGACTAAGTTTGGGCAAATCGGTCCAGCCATCTCTGAGAAAAATGAGTGACATTATTTGACACATACGCACATACATACACACACACATACACACACATACACACACATACACACACATACACACACATGCAGACTTTTTCCGATCTCGACGAACTGAATCGAATGGGATATGACACTCGGCCCTCCGGGCCGGGATTAGGTTGACGTTTTTCAGAGTGATTGCATAACCTTTCTATATGAGAAAGGCAAAAATGTGCAAAATCCAAAAAAGTGAATCTTCGTCAAATTTTTTTCGTGTTTGCATCAAATCTCGACGTTTTATGCACCTTGAATACATTTAGCATCAAAAATAAAAATTCTATTTTTAATTTTTCCTATAGTTTTTATGAGAAATTTCTGTGTGGCCGCACTCTGAAGCCCGTAATTCCGGAACCAGAATTCCGATCGATCCAAAATTCAATAGCAGCCGATGGAAAGGTTGCACCTTTCATTTGAGACTAAGTTTGGGTAAATCAGTCCAGCCATCTCTGAGAAAAATGAGTGACATTATTTGACACATACGCACATACATACACACATACACACACATACACACACATACACACACATACACACACATACATACACACACACACATACAGACTTTTTCCGATCTCGACGAACTGAGTCGAATGGGCTATGACACTCGGCCCTCCGGGCCGCGGTTAGGTTGACGTTTTTCAGAGTGATTGCATAACCTTTCTATATGAGAAAGGCAAAAATGTGCAAAATCCAAAAAAGTGAATCTTCATCAAATTTTTTTCGTGTTTGCATCAAATCTCGACGTTTTATGCACCTTGAATACATTTAGCATCAAAAATAAAAATTCTATTTTTAATTTTTCCTATAGTTTTTATGAGAAATTTCTGTGTGGCCGCACTCTGAAGCCCGTAATTCCGGAACCAGAATTCCGATCGATCCAAAATTCAATAGCAGCCGATGGAAAGGTTGCACCTTTCGTTTGAGACTAAGTTTGGGCAAATTAGTCCAGCCATCTCTGAGAAAAATGAGTGACATTATTTGACACATACACACACACATGCAGACTTTTTCCGATCTCGACGAACTGAGTCGAATGGGATATGACACTCGGCCCTCCGGGCCGGGATTAGGTTGACGTTTTTCAGAGTGATTGCATAACCTTTCTATATGAGAAAGGCAAAAATGTGCAAAATCCAAAAAAGTGAATCTTCGTCAAATTTTTTTCGTGTTTGCATCAAATCTCGACGTTTTATGCACCTTGAATACATTTAGCATCAAAAATAAAAATTCTATTTTTAATTTTTCCTATAGTTTTTATGAGAAATTTCTGTGTGGCCGCACTCTGAAGCCCGTAATTCCGGAACCAGAATTCCGATCGATCCAAAATTCAATAGCAGCCGATGGAAAGGTTGCACCTTTCATTTGAGACTAAGTTTGGGCAAATCAGTCCAGCCATCTCTGAGAAAAATGAGTGACATTATTTGACACATACGCACATACATACACACATACACACACATACACACACACATACAGACTTTTTCCGATCTCGACGAACTGAGTCGAATGGGCTATGACACTCGGCCCTCCGGGCCGCGGTTAGGTTGACGTTTTTCAGAGTGATTGCATAACCTTTCTATATGAGAAAGGCAAAAATGTGCAAAATCCAAAAAAGTGAATCTTCATGAAATTTTTTTCGTGTTTGCATCAAATCTCGACGTTTTATGCACCTTGAATACATTTAGCATCAAAAATAAAAATTCTATTTTTAATTTTTCCTATAGTTTTTATGAGAAATTTCTGTGTGGCCGCACTCTGAAGCCCGTAATTCCGGAACCAGAATTCCGATCGATCCAAAATTCAATAGCAGCCGATGGAAAGGTTGCACCTTTCGATTGAGACTAAGTTTGGGCAAATTAGTCCAGCCATCTCTGAGAAAAATGAGTGACATTATTTGACACATACACACACACATGCAGACTTTTTCCGATCTCGACGAACTGAGTCGAATGGGATATGACACTCGGCCCTCCGGGCCGGGATTAGGTTGACGTTTTTCAGAGTGATTGCATAACCTTTCTATATGAGAAAGGCAAAAATGTGCAAAATCCAAAAAAGTGAATCTTCGTCAAATTTTTTTCGTGTTTGCATCGAATCTCGACGTTTTATGCACCTTGAATACATTTAGCATCAAAAATAAAAATTCTATTTTTAATTTTTCCTATAGTTTTTATGAGAAATTTCTGTGTGGCCGCACTCTGAAACCCGTAATTCCGGAACCAGAATTCCGATCGATCCAAAATTCAATAGCAGCCGATGGGAAGGTTGCACCTTTCATTTGAGACTAAGTTTGGGCAAATCGGTCCAGCCATCTCTGAGAAAAATGAGTGACATTATTTGACACATACGCACATACATACACACACACATACACACACATACACACACACATACACACACATGCAGACTTTTTCCGATCTCGACGAACTGAGTCGAATGGGATATGACACTCGGCCCTCCGGGCCGGGATTAGGTTGACGTTTTTCAGAGTGATTGCATAACCTTTCTATATGAGAAAGGCAAAAATGTGCAAAATCCAAAAAAGTGAATCTTCGTCAAATTTTTTTCGTGTTTGCATCAAATCTCGACGTTTTATGCACCTTGAATACATTTAGCATCAAAAATAAAAATTCTATTTTTAATTTTTCCTATAGTTTTTATGAGAAATTTCTGTGTGGCCGCACTCTGAAACCCGTAATTCCAGAAACAGAATTCCGATCGATCCAAAATTCAATAGCAGCCGATGGAAAGGTTGCACCTTTCATTTGAGACTAAGTTTGGGCAAATCAGTCCAGCCATCTCTGAGAAAAATGAGTGACATTATTTGACACATACGCACATACATACACACATACACACATACACACACATACACACACATACATACACACACATGCAGACTTTTTCTGATCTCGACGAACTGAGTCGAATGGTATATGACACTCGGCCCTCCGGGCCGGGATTAGGTTGACGTTTTTCAGAGTGATTGCATAACCTTTCTATATGAGAAAGGCAAAAATGTGCAAAATCCAAAAAAGTGAATCTTCGTCAAATTTTTTTCGTGTTTGCATCGAATCTCGACGTTTTATGCACCTTGAATACATTTAGCATCAAAAATAAAAATTCTATTTTTAATTTTTCCTATAGTTTTTATGAGAAATTTCTGTGTGGCCGTACTCTGAAACCCGTAATTCCGGAACCAGAATTCCGATCGATCCAAAATTCAATAGCAGCCGATGGGAAGGTTGCACCTTTCATTTGAGACTAAGTTTGGGCAAATCGGTCCAGCCATCTCTGAGAAAAATGAGTGACATTATTTGACACATACGCACATACATACACACACACATACACACACATACACACACACACACATACACACACATGCAGACTTTTTCCGATCTCGACGAACTGAGTCGAATGGGATATGACACTCGGCCCTCCGGGCCGGGATTAGGTTGACGTTTTTCAGAGTGATTGCATAACCTTTCTATATGAGAAAGGCAAAAATGTGCAAAATCCACAAAAGTGAATCTTCGTCAAATTTTTTTCGTGCTTGCATCAAATCTCGACGTTTTATGCACCTTGAATACATTTAGCATCAAAAATAAAAATTCTATTTTTAATTTTTCCTATAGTTTTTATGAGAAATTTCTGTGTGGCCGCACTCTGAAACCCGTAATTCCAGAAACAGAATTCCGATCGATCCAAAATTCAATAGCAGCCGATGGGAAGGTTGCACCTTTCATTTGAGACTAAGTTTGGGCAAATCGGTCCAGCCATCTCTGAGAAAAATGAGTGACATTATTTGACACATACGCACATACATACACACATACACACACACACACATACACACACATGCAGACTTTTTCCGATCTCGACGAACTGAGTCGAATGGGATATGACACTCGGCCCTCCGGGCCGGGATTAGGTTGACGTTTTTCAGAGTGATTGCATAGCCTTTCTATATGAGAAAGGCAAAAATGTGCAAAATCCAAAAAAGTGAATCTTCGTCAAATTTTTTTCGTGTTTGCATCAAATCTCGACGTTTTATGCACCTTGAATACATTTAGCATCACAAATAAAAATTCTATTTTTAATTTTTCCTACAGTTTTTATGAGAAATTTCTGTGTGGTCGCACTCTGAAACCCGTAATTCCGGAACCAGAATTCCGATCGATCCAAAATTCAATAGCAGCCGATGGGAAGGTTGCACCTTTCATTTGAGACTAAGTTTGGGCAAATCGGTCCAGCCATCTCTGAGAAAAATGAGTGACATTATTTGACACATACGTACATACATACACACACATACACACACATACACACACATGCAGACTTTTTCCGATCTCGACGAACTGAGTCGAATGAGATATGACACACGGCCCTCCGGGCCGGGATTAGGTTGACGTTTTTCAGAGTGATTGCATAACCTTTCTATATGAGAAAGGCAAAAATGTGCAAAATCCAAAAAAGTGAATCTTCGTCAAATTTTTTTCGTGTTTGCATCAAATCTCGACGTTTTATGCACCTTGAATACATTTAGCATCAAAAATAAAAATTCTATTTTTAATTTTTCCTATAGTTTTTATGAGAAATTTCTGTGTGGCCGCACTCTGAAACCCGTAATTCCAGAAACAGAATTCCGATCGATCCAAAATTCAATAGCAGCCGATGGGAAGGTTGCACCTTTCATTTGAGACTAAGTTTGGGCAAATCGGTCCAGCCATCTCTGAGAAAAATGAGTGACATTATTTGACACATACGAACATACATACACACACACACTTACACACACACATACACACACATACAGACTTTTTCCGATCTCGACGAACTGAGTCGAATGGGATATGACACTCGGCCCTCCGGGCCGGGATTAGGTTGACGTTTTTCAGAGTGATTGCATAACCTTTCTATATGAGAAAGGCAAAAATGTGCAAAATCCAAAAAAGTGAATCTTCGTCAAATTTTTTTCGTGTTTGCATCAAATCTCGACGTTTTATGCACCTTGAATACATTTAGCATCAAAAATAAAAATTCTATTTTTAATTTTTCCTATAGTTTTTATGAGAAATTTCTGTGTGGCCGCACTCTGAAACCCGTAATTCCGGAACCAGAATTCCGATCGATTCAAAATTCAATAGCAGCCGATGGGAAGGTTGCACCTTTCATTTGAGACTAAGTTTGGGCAAATCGGTCCAGCCATCTCTGAGAAAAATGAGTGACATTATTTGACACATACACACATACACACACATGCAGACTTTTTCCGATCTCGACGAACTGAGTCGAATGGGATATGACACTCGGCCCTCCGGGCCGGGATTAGGTTGACGTTTTTCAGAGTGATTGCATAACCTTTCTATATGAGAAAGGCAAAAATGTGCAAAATCCAAAAAAGTGAATCTTCGTCAAATTTTTTTCGTGTTTGCATCAAATCTCGACGTTTTATGCACCTTGAATACATTTAACATCAAAAATAAAAATTATATTTTTAATTTTTCCTATAGTTTTTATGAGAAATTTCTGTGTGGCCGCACTCTGAAACCCGTAATTCCGGAACCAGAATTCCGATCGATCCAAAATTCAATAGCAGCCGATGGGAAGGTTGCACCTTTCATTTGAGACTAAGTTTGGGCAAATCGGTCCAGCCATCTCTGAGAAAAATGAGTGACATTATTTGACACATACGCACATACATACACACACATACACACACACATACACACACATACACATACACACACACATGCAGACTTTTTCCGATCTCGACGAACTGAGTCGAATGGGATATGACACTCGGCCCTCCGGGCCGGGATTAGGTTGACGTTTTTCAGAGTGATTGCATAACCTTTCTATATGAGAAAGGCAAAAACATGTGTTTTTCTCAGGATTGTTATAATTACGACATGATCAGTATCATTTAAACAGAAAATTTCATAAAGTTGAGTTAACGCATACTTCGGATGAAGTCACAGAACTAGTAATAGTAGCCTGATCATGAAAATAGGAGTTGAAGTTCACTTTGTTCGGACATTCTTTGCAACGATAAACTTGGATTTCACACTGATATATTCCTATCCATGGAGACAACCTTGACGTTGGTTTCGTTCTCCTGTTTAGCAAATGTGTGTAAAGTTTCGTTAGGCGGATTTTTGGATATTTTTGTACTCATTCCAATTTAGCGTCTTCTATACCTTGTAAACGTGTAGTCTAGAATGCGTAGCATTTTCAATCAGCTCTAAATATTTTGATCTCTTGAAGAAATCTTGAAGAATCTTGAGAGAAATTTCTAACTTATAAACTAATAATAATCAAATTTAATTCATCGATGCACTATAGCTTTTCTTGTAACAGACAACATATTCTTAGGGTTTTTTAGTGTCTATTGTCTTAGTTATGGAATTGTTTTCACTAAGAACATTTCATAATTACATTCAGTTTACTGTGAATATCTCAAGTCATCAGAATTTATACATTTATGCAATAATTTTCAAGCCCCTCCCCTGCTTATCATGTAACAATAAAGTCCCGGGGCCAGATAGAATCAAATTCAACTTGTTGAAGAATCTGCCAGACTCTGCCAAAAGACGCTTGTTGAATTTATTTAATATGTTTCTTGAGGGTAACATTGTCCCACATGACTGGAGACAGGTGAGGGTCATCGCCATCCAAAAATCAGGAAAACCAGCCTCCGACCACTATTCGTATCGTCCGATTGCAATGCTGTCCTGTATCGGGAAGTTATTCGAAAAAATGATCTTGTTTCGCCTCGATAATTGGGTCGAAACAAATGGCTTACTGTCAGATACACAATTTGGCTTCCACAAAGGCAAAGGGACGAACGATTGCCTTGCGTTGCTCTCAACAGAAATTCAAATGGCATATGCTAACAAAGAGCAGATGGCATCAGTATTCTTGGATATTAAGGGGGCTATCGATTCAGTTTCGATCAACATTCTTTATGAGAAGTTGCACCAGCATGGTCTTTCGCCAATTTTAAATAACTTTTTGCTAAACCTGTTGTCTGAAAAACAAATGCATTTCTCGCATGGCGATTTATCGACATCACGATTTAGCTACATGGGCCTTCCCCAGGGCTCATGTCTAAGCCCTCCCCTCTACAATTTTTACGTGAATGACATTGACGAATGTCTTGTCAATTCCTGCACGCTAAGGCAGCTTGCAGATGACGGTGTGGTCTCTATTACAGGTCCTAAAGCCGTCGACTTGCAAGGACCACTGCAAGATACCTTGGACAATTTGTCTGCTTGGGCTCTCCAGCTGGGTATCGAGTTCTCCACGGAGAAAACTGAGCTAGTCGTATTTTCTACACATTAGGTATCTGAAACAGAAGTGCCAACAAAGGATCAACTTTTTCCGTACAATAACTGGAACATGGTGGGGTGCCCATCCAGGAGACCTAATCAGGCTGTACCAAACAACGATATTGTCAGTGTTGGAGTACGGATGTTTCTGCTTTCGCTCCGCTGCGAACATACATTTCATCAAACTGGAGCGAATCCAGTATCGTTGCTTGCGTATTGCCTTGGGTTGCATGCACTCGACCCATACGATGAGTCTCGAAGGTCTGGCGGGCGTTCTTCCGCTGAAAAATCGATTTTGGGACCTCTCATATCGATTGCTTATTCGATGCGATATTCTGAACCCATTGGTGATTGCAAATTGCGAAAGGCTTGTCGAGCTTAATTCTCAGACCCGATTCATGTCCTTGTACTTCGATTATATGGCACAGAACATCAATTCATCTACGTATAACGTCAACCGTGCTCATCTCTTAGATACTTCTGATCCAACTGTATTTTTCGATACATCCATGAAGAAAGAGATTTGTGGAATTCCGGATCATATTCGCCCACA
Source organism: Topomyia yanbarensis (assembly GCF_030247195.1). Classification (NCBI taxonomy): domain Eukaryota; kingdom Metazoa; phylum Arthropoda; class Insecta; order Diptera; family Culicidae; genus Topomyia; species Topomyia yanbarensis. The sequence continues at coordinate 216,478,881 of NC_080672.1, read as the reverse complement.
AGTGGTCCCAAATATTTTCTATAACAAATACCATCAAGTCGACTGCGCCAAAATGTTCTACACTTACGGATCAATTCTCGACGGGTCCACAGGCTTCGGTATCTTCAACGAAAATCTTGCTGCCTCATTCAAACTCAATGATCCTGCTTCAATTTACGTCGCAGAATTAGCTGCCATTCAGTATACTCTCGGGATCATTGACACCCTGCCCTCAGACCATTACTTCATCGTTTCGGATAGTCTCAGCTCCATTGAGGCCATCCGTGCGGCGAAGCCTGGAAAGCACTCACCGTATTTCCTGGGGAAAATACGGGAATATCTGAGTGCTTTATCTGAAAAATCTTACCAGATTACCTTGGTTTGGGTCCCGTCACATTGTTCTATTGCGGGCAATGAGAAGGCGGACTCTTTAGCCAAGGTGGGCGCATTAGAAGGCGACACTTACGAAAGACCAATTTGCTTCAACGAATTTTTCAGTATCTCTCGTCAGAGGACGCTCGATAGTTGGCAAACCTCATGGAGCAATGGGCATCTGGGACGGTGGCTACATTCCATTATCCCGAAGGTATCAACGAATGCTTGGTTTAAGGGGTTGGATGTGAACCGGGACTTTATTCGTACGATGTCAAGGATCATGTCCAACCATTACTCGTTTGACGCGCATCTCCGTCGTATAGGGCTTGCTGAAAGTAATCATTGTGTTTGTGAGAACGGCTATCACGACATCGAGCATGTTGTTTGGCTGTGCGCAGAGTACTGTGTTTCCAGGTCCCAATTAATAGATTCCCTTCGGGCCCGAGGTAGATCACCCTATGTGCCAGTCCGGGACGTCCTGGCAAGCCGTGACCACCCCTATATTTTTCTCATCTATATCTTTTTGAAAACCATTGATGTCCAAGTTTAATACATTTTACCCTCTCTCATTCACAGTAGAATCTCACCAACCTATCCCTGTATCTACAATATGGCATTGCTTCACGAGTCTTCGGTGCATACTCTTCTTGATAACCGTCTATCCAGAACATCATGACATACCGCACATGCAAATGATATAGAGTGCCAATAATTATCCGAAATATCGACCCTCCCCTCGCCCCTGCGATTACAGGCTGGAAACTACAACACTACAACAAAGTGTGCATATCCGCCACAATGATCAATCAGCAAACGACGATGTCAATTACACAATATGTATCCCACTTCCTACCTTTTTCCTTTACTTACATAAGAGGGGAGCAAGCCGCCCCTAAATACGGCTTTCCCTTCCCCCACTAACATGTGACATGTAATATAAAAAAAATGAATTATCGGCCTCGTTAAGCTACAGCATTTGGGCCTAAATAAATGTATTTTAAGATAAAAATGTTTTTGCCTTTCTCATTCACTCTAAAATTCGTCAATCCAATCCCGACCCGGAGGGCCGAGTGTCATATGCCAATCGACTGAGTTCGTCGAGATCGGAAAATGTCTGTGTGTGTATGTATGTGTGTATGAGGAAAAAAATGTGACCTCTGTTTCTCAGAGATGGCTGAACCGATTTGCACAAAGTTAGTCTCAAATGAAAGCTACAACCTTCCCATCGGCTGCTATTGAATTTTTTATTGATTGGACTTCCGGTTCGGGAGTTACGAGTTGAAGAGTGCAATCACACAGCAAATTCCCATATAAACTGAAATGAAAAATTTTCAAAATTAAATTTGTATTTTTGATGCCAAATGACTTTAAAATGCATGAAACATTGGGATGTTTGACAAAAATTGACTTCTTTGGACTTTGGTACATTTTTGCCTTTCTCATGTAGAAAGGTTATGCAATCACTCTAAAAATCGACAATCATACCGACCCGGAGGGAGTATGCAGTGAGGGGTTGCTACTTTAAAATTGAAACTAGTTTAAAATTTCTTAACAAGTTGAAAATTTTCGGCAGGACCTGGACCTCCATGATCCGCCGCTGGTTTCAAGCGATGTACCAGTATCACATAGTATCTCACGATCGTGGCTGTCGATCCATTGTATTTATGTGCAAATCGTACTGAACATGTAATATTCATTTCCACCATTGTATTGAACATAACCAGCCATGGAATCGTAGTCTGGACAAATGAGACAAGCACAATTGCACCACTAGGTGGATTAAGACAGGTTTTTTTGGGAATGCGTCGAGTTGAGACGAAAACGTAATATGATTAATAACGAGGATAACACTTTCCGAATGTAAAGAGAAATTCATGAAAATTAGACGATTTCCATTCGATTCTAGCAGGTTCTGATCGATTTTGATGAGCATTTGATTTTTGTTGTATGACCAATTATATGTATAGGTCAAATGTTTAAAAACAGTAATTTAAGGTCAAGATAGCATCATTTTGAAACCGCCAATTTCGAAAGTTTAGCATCTTCGATGAGTTTTACAAACGTTAAACAGCGCATCATTTGATAAAATAATTTTGACGGTATATCGTCCAAGAAGTATTTATGGTGAATTTTCTCAGGCTAATATTCATGACTACAATAAAGTCTCAACAAATTCGCTAGACACGAACTCTGTTACTATTTTCTGAAAAAATAATTCTGCATAATTTTAAAACTTCAAAAATTACGGTTTCGGAATTATGCCGTTTGGACAGTATGATCGATTTTCACCAAACTCCCACCAAACCGAATTTCTGGCTACGCTGCTGATTTCAAGTGAGTAGAAACAAAGTCGTTCTACACTCGTTCACAAGAAACTTTTTCGAATGCTGAATATCTATTATAATACATTGAAACCCCGATTTTATCAGCCAAATATGAACATATGTTTGATGGCTCTAGCAGACGAACAAGACTGAATTCGAGTAAATTCTTTCTTGAGCATGTTTGCCTTATCATGAAGATGGAAATATGCAAAAAAGAAAAATTCATCATAATCAGAAATAGTTATCAGACTACATCAAAGGACGGGAAGAATATTTTAACAGCTTCAGTTTATTATAAAGAAGAAAATTGCCCGCTTTAATCAATGTCCTCATTTTGTCAGCCAAAAATACGCCATGAAACTGATAAAAATGGGTCTTTATGGTATGTATTATTCACTACAACAATTTTTAGGTAGTTTTCAAGGGGTTATTATATATTCTTCTTCTGGCGAACCTATTCCAATTCGTACACCAATTAATTGGTATACTTAAGGGTTTATATGTTGCAGATAGAGAAAATACTGAAATTTTCAGCTTTTTTCCTACACAATATTACGAAAGCTTATTAAACAATTTTTTCCTAATAAGTTAGTGAAAATTATAAATTATTTGAAATTTTTTAATAGTTTTATTTTTTTATTTAACCGTGATTTTTTAATAAATAGTGACCATCGCTTCACAACGTAGTCTATTTTTCATGGCTTGCGGTGAGCACGATCTCTCGAATTGCTGAACTGAAAATTATGGAATTGAAATTAATTTTTAGTATTCTTTACAGATTTAACTCGCCGCGCAGATAGCTCTGAATTAAACTCGCTGGTGCCCTAAGACGATTTCGCTAGATTTCCAGAGCACTGTGCACTCAGTGCATTAACGCAAGTGACGGAAGGTTATCGAAAAGATTCGTGAAAATGAAAATTCCAGTAATGGTGATGATTTTCCCAAACGGTTCGTTTTCGAGAGGTTTTTATTTGTTCTTTGGCATTAGGATTAGCGATAATAATTCAAATCAAGGATACTACTACCTTTAGAAAAAGTCGATATCGAAGTAAACTTTTGAACTATGCACGCATGCACTTCAGAGATAGCGTGATATCACACGATTACATTTCAACGCTTTTTTGTGAAAAGGGCGATACTTACAAATGTAAACATAAGGCTTTTTTAATACATGCGAATGAGGGCTTTGAAACGCAACAAATTAACCTAAAAATTTTGATTCTACGATATTGCTTTCTTAAACTACAGCAAAAAATACAACGGGCGAAACTGTATTTTTGTTTATCTATTTAAAGTTTCGCCCTCCACGCTCCATGCAAACAAACAGGGCGATACTTTTTTGCTAGCAGTTTAGAGGCGAAACTGTTATTTTCGAATTTTTTTAGGATTATCAAGCTGATACCAGCTGTAAATATTAACAATGATCGCTATTGAAAAAACACGGACGAAATCGGTGGTGTAGAACGGTAGTTATTGTAAAAAAACGTAAGGGCGATACTTCAATGCTGATAGGTGGGACCGAAAAAGTAAACAATCGCCAAAGGGATGATACTATCATTTTGTCAATTTCAATAGCAAAAACATTTTGATTTAATAATTTCAAATACTTCGTGAAGTTTTGGGTTTCGATCACTGAATCATGCAATCTAGGATGTAAAAACCGATTTAATCCACCTAGCAGTGAGATGAGACATTTCTTACACATTTCACTATTGGATTAATTTGCAGAACTCACGAGAAGTAGGCACCCAACTACAGGTGGGATGAAAACAGTTTCTAGTCTTGCACGAATAAAATCTCGAATAAACTGAATAAATTATAGAAATCAACAAACGACCGAAATAAAAAAGTAAAGTAAAAAATGAAACAATAGGTTTTTAAATTCATAAAATGAGTAGAAAAATGAATGGAAATCAAAATTATAATATACACGAATCAAATTAGATTAGGTTATTACATAAAAATTAAGATTATATTTAGAAATAGTTATTTTTATTTTATTTTTTTTTATTTTTTTATTTTCAATATTGTGTTGGAGGTAAACAAACCAGTCGTAGTTGATTTTGCTCGTTATTAATTTGGTTTTTTTTCCATTTAACGCATGTTTTTCGTCTATCACTTATCGATCATCATCATCATTACCAAACGATCTACCGGAATATTGTGGAGTATTGCGTAATCCGACCGCCGAAGTGCCTATCTACGAGGAAATAAAAAGTTTTGTTTCGTTGCTAAGTCACTGATAAAGCTATCATGGCTACCAAGTTGTGTGGTGTGTGCGCTAACGATTGTGAGAAAGAGAGTGAAGTGGCTTGCAATGGATTCTGCCACCAATATTTCCATCTCAAGTGCGTCAAACTAACTGCTGAAGTTCGCGATTTAATGAAAAGCAGTTCTCAGTTGTTTTGGATGTGTTATGCGTGTACTAAGATGATGTCTCATGCCTGCTTTAGAAACGCAATGTCGTCAACAAGCAGCGTTCTGCAGTTGATGAATGAGGAGCATCACAATACACTTCAAGAACTGAAGAAAACAGTTGACCAACATACAACTAAAATCGATGCCATTCTACAGCGCTATTCTGAGACAACGCCACTGCGTTCCTTTCCTCTGCCTGGCACTAGTGGATTGCGAAAAAAACGAAGACTCGAAATGGATGAAAATGTTAGTGCCATCCAGCGTGCGTCAGTTGGCACTAAAGAATTCGAGCCATCCGTTAATATTCCTCTCGTCACCAAGAAAAATGGAGCAGAAATGTTTTGGCTTTATCTCTCCGGGTTCTCTCCAGAAGCTACGGATATCCAAATTGCCGAGTTAGTGAAGCAGAATCTTAACTCCGATGAGACTGTGGATGTGACGAAGTTAGTTCCAAAAGGTGAAAAGCTTGAAGAATTGACTTTTATATCATTCAAAGTCGGAATCGGACCGCACCTGAAAGATGCTGCCCTCTCAGCGTCAACATGGCAAAGAGGAATTATTTTCCGGCAGTTTGACTTTCGTCCCTCAAATTTCCGTACCCCGGTTCGTATCCAACCTAAAATCGGCCAATAATAGTGAAATTACTCCTGACCATCTCTCTCATTCTGCCCGCATTCTGACTCCGGATCAGCTGATTAGAAATACATGCATACGCCATCCGTTTACTCTGCTCTATCAGAACGTGAGAGGTCTCCGAACAAAGATTAAATCCTTATATGGGGCACTAACCATCTGTGAGTACGATATTATTGCGTTTACCGAGACTTGGTTGAATGATAAATTTTTGAATGCTGAACTAACTTCTAACTATACGCTTCATCGATGCGATCGTAACCCTCGCACCAGCACACACCAGCGCGGCGGCGGTGTTATGGTAGGTGTAAAAAATCATTTAAACAGCAGCACAATTTCCCTCATCGATGATGATAGCTTGGAACAAATAGTTGTCCAAGTCAAATTAAATACCGGCTGTCTTTATATATGTACCGTTTATATTCCTCCTAACTCTGAAACCGGCTTATACGAAAAGCACGCTTCATGCATACAGCAAATAAGCGATCGAGCGGCTGAGTGTGATACTATTGTCGTGGTTGGAGATTATAACGTTCCTCATCTGAACTGGTTATATGACAATGATATAGGTGCTTTTCTACCCAGCAATGCAACCTCTGAACGAGAAGTGTCTCTTGTTGAATTTGTTGTTTCTTCCGGATTGAAACAAATCAATTATCTCGAAAATGACAACAATAGATTACTTGATCTTGCTTTTGTTAATGAGCCGAGCATGTTTGAGCTAACCGAGCCCCCTTTGCCGTTGATGAGAGTTGATTCGCATCACAGACCGTTTATAATGATATTAGATTTGGATACGGAATATGTCGATACTGCAGTCGATTGCGATTTTGACTTCAATCGGTGTGATTTTTCAGCGTTGAATTATGAGGTAGCGAATATTCAATGGGACGAAATTCTTACTGCTGGTTCGGTTGATGATGCTGTCACTGTGTTTTATGACACACTTTACGAAATAATGCGACGAATTATTCCAATTAGAACGCGTATTAGGAGAAGGGAGAATCAGCCATGGTTTGATGCGGAATTGAAGAATTTTAAAAACCGGGTGAGGAAAGCGAGGAAAAGATACCTGAAGTCCAGGAGCACACTGCACAAAGCCGAACTCCGTGATTTGGAGGGTCAATACAACAATTTGCATGCACAATGCTATCGCAACTATATTCAACGCATCGAAAGCAATATTCAACGTGATCCTAAATCCTTCTGGTCGTTCGTCAACCGTCGTAGGAGCTCGAAAGGAACACCCCTTAATGTTCGCTATAAAGGAAGTTCGGCTGCTACGTCATTGGATGCCGCAAACATGTTCTCGACTTTCTTCCAAAGCGTGTTAAGTAATAACTCACCACCTTTGTTGGAATCGTACCTGAGCACTTTGCCGCTGCACAACCTGAATTTATCTCGTATTATTTTCTCTCGTGAGGATGTTCTCGTCAAGTTGCAGTCTTTAGATGCGTCCAAGGGAGCGGGACCCGATCATTTACCACCATCGTTCATCCAAAACTGTGCGGACTCTCTCGCATTTCCAGTGTCCGTTATTTTCAATCGATCGTTGACTGACGCTGTTTTTCCTAGTTACTGGAAATCTGCTGCTATCACACCTGTGCACAAGAGTGGTAGCGTTCATGATGTGGAGAACTATCGGGCAATATCGATTCTCAGCTGCCTCCCGAAGGTATTTGAACGATTGATATACGACATTGTTTATCAGTCCGTGCGTCATATCATCGTTGAGGAACAACATGGCTTCGTCAGTAAACGATCTACAACCACAAACCTTATGGCGTATGTATCCAGCATCATCGACAAACTTGACAAGCGACAACAAGTTGATTCCATTTATGTTGACTTGTCAAAGGCCTTCGACCGTGTTCCGCATCGCCTTGCTGTCGAGAAGCTTAAACGCATCGGATTTCCGGACTGGTTAACAGATTGGATTGCTTCTTATCTCGCAGGACGAAGCGCTTTTGTTCGATTAGGTGATACACTTTCTACACCTTTTGATATCTGTTCTGGTGTGCCACAAGGCAGTCATCTTGGACCATTGCTCTTCATTTTGTTTATAAATGATCTTGGCACGGTTTTGAAATCTCCGAAATCTATGTTTGCCGATGATTTGAAATTCTACCGACTTATAAAATCTTTGGAGGATTGTAAATTACTTCAGCTAGACATTGACGCTTTGTTAAATTGGTGCACCATCAATGGAATGGAGGTGAATATAGAAAAATGCAGCGTTATTACATTCACTCGGATCCTATCGCCGAACATGTTTAACTATAAAATGTCGTCAGCCAACGTGCACCGCAACTTCGTCGTCAAAGATTTGGGAGTTTATTTGGACAACAAGTTAACTTTCTCCGAGCATGTAGCGTCTACTATCGCCAAAGCGTTCTGCATGTTAGGATTTTTAAGGCGAAACACTCAGTCGTTCCAGAATGTGTACAGTTTGAAAACGCTTTATTGTTCGCTTGTACGCAGCATCTTGGAGTATGCCGTTCCTGTTTGGGCTCCTTATCACGGAGTCCACATTAACAGCATTGAGAGGGTGCAGAAATGTTTCATCAGGTATGCTCTTCGCCTTTTACCTTGGACCGACCCAGTTCGTTTACCGCCGTATGTGCAACGTTGCGCATTAATCCACCTGCCTACGCTTGCTGACAGGAGAATCAAACATCAACGAATGCTTATTTTTGACATCCTGGACGGGAACATTGAAAGCAGCCAACTCTTGGGTCAACTTAATTTCAATGCACCTAGAAGACAAACACGCCAAGTGGACTTTTTCCGTTTACCGTTGTGCCGTACGCAATTCGGACGAAACAACCCGTTAAATGTATGTTGTCGTGTGTTTAATCAAGTTTCATGTTTTTTCGATTTTAATGTTGCAAGATGTACTTTTAGTATTAGGATTAGTTGATAAGCCAGTCTGTGCGATTAATAGTCGAAGACCTATATATAAATAAAAATAAAAAAAAAATAAATGCGCTGAACACAATGAAATTATCGTGTTTGAGCGCAACGAAAACTCGAATCGAGTGCCCCTATTGTTGCGCTACCATTTGATTCAATGCGTTGAACAAAGATGGCAGACACTGCTCTAACCAACGGCTTCAAATGGGTAGGGTGATAATAGAAACATGGTGAAAATGGGCTCAACACCCTATAACCCCTTTAGGAAAATTCAGTTTTTCCACCACAATTTAGATATTTTATTAACAGAGCATTAACAATAATTCGATGGTATGTCTATTTTATGGGCCATTTTTTCGCTTTCCCATTGATTTGGTTTGAGATTTCTAGCACTGATGTTGTCCTATGCTGATTTGAGCAATTCTCTGAGTCCTGCCACTATCCCATGTAGTATGTGTTATCAAAAACATCGCGAAGCATCAAGTTCTAAATGCTCTCAAACGATATAATATCCGAAGAGTGATGAGAGTTATAAGAAATGTCTCATCACACTGTTAGGTGGATTAAACACGTTTTTCATGCTTGAGATACTTTTTCATGCTTTTGGTGCTTTTTCGTGCTTGGGGTGCTTTTTGTGCTTGTCATCCTTTTTCGGTCTTGGAGTGCTTTTTCAGGTTTGGGGTCCTTTTTCGGGCTTGGGATCTTTTTCGGGCTTGAGGGCCTTTTCGGGCTTGGGATCCTTTTTCAGGGCTTGGGGTCTTTTTCGGGTTTTTGGTCTTTTTTCGTGCTTGGGGTCCTTTTTGTGTTTGTCGTCCTTATTCGGGCTTGGAGTGCTTTTTCAGGCTTGGGGTCCTTTTTCGGGCTTGGGAACTTTTTCGGGCTTGGGGTCTTTTTCGGGCCTGGGATCTTTTTTCAGGGCTTGGGTTTTTTTTCGGGATTGGGGTCCTTTTTCGAGTTTGTGGTCCATTTTCGGGCTTGGGTTCATTTTTCGGGCTTGGGGTCCTTTCTCGGGCGTGGAGTAATTTTTCAGGCTTGGGGTCGTTTTTTGGGCTTGGGGTGCTTTTTCAGACTTGGGGTCCTCTTTTGGGCTTGAAGTCCTTTTCGGGCTTGGGGTTCTCCTTCAGGTTTGTGGTCCTTTTTCGGGCTTATGGTCGTTTTTCGGGCTTGCGGACCTTTTTCGGGCTTGGGGTCTTTTTCGAACTTGGGGTCTTTTTTGGGCTTGAGGTCTTTTTTCGGGCTTAAGGTCTTTTTTGAACTTGGGGTCCTTTTTAGGGCTAGGGATCCTTTGTCGGGTTTGAGGTAATTTTTCGGGCTTGGGGTCCTTTTTCGGGCATGGGATCCTTTTTCGGGCTTGTGGTCCTTTTTCGGGCTTGGTATTCTTTTTCGATCTTGGGGTTTTATTTGAACTTGGGGTCCTTTTTGGGGCTTGGGGCCCTTTCTGAGCTTGTGGTGTTTTTCCGGCTTGGGGTCCTTTTTCGCGCTTGGGGACCTTTTTCGGGCTTATGGTCGTTTTTCGGGCTTGTGGACCTTTTTCGGGCTTGGGGTCTTTTTCGAACTTGGGGTCCTTTTCAGGCTTGGGGTCCTTTTTCGGGCTAGAAATCCTTTTTCGCGCTTGGGGACCTATTCATGCTTGGGGTCCTTTTTCGGGCTTGGGGTCCTTTTTCGGGCTTAAGGTTCTCTTTCAGGCTTGTAATCTTGTGGTCCTTTTTCGGTCTCATGGTCGTTTTTCTAACTTGTGGACCTTTTTCGGGCTTGGGGTATTTTTCGAACTTGGGGTCCTTTTTCAGGCTTGGGGTCCTTTTTCAGGCTTGGGGTCTTTTTTCGCGCTTGGGGTCCTTTTCATGCTTGGGGTCCTTTTTCGTGCTTAGGGTACTTTTTCGGGCTGGGGGTCCTTTTTTTGCTTGGGGTCCTTTGTCGGGCTTGGGGTCCTTTTTCTGGCCTGGGGTCCTTTTTCGGGCTTGAGGTCCTTTTTCGGGCTTAAGGTCTTTTTTGAGCTTGGGGTCTTTTTAGGGCTTGTGGTCCTTTTTCGGGCTTGAGGTGCTTTTTCGAGCTTGAAGTCCTTGTTCGGAATTAGAGTCCTTTTTCGAACTCGTCGGTCCTTTTTCGGGCTTGATGTGCTTTTTGGAGCTTGAAGTCCTTATTCGGAATTAGGGTCCTTTTTCGAACTTGGGGTCCTTTTTCGGGCTTGGGGTCCTTTTTCTGGCTTGGGGTCGTTTTTTGAGCTTGGGGTGCTTTTTCAGGCTTGCGGTCCTTTTTCGGGCTTGGGGTCCTTTTTCGGGCTTGGGTGCTTTTTCGAACTTGGGATACTTTTTCGGGCTGGGGGTCCTTTTTCGGGCTTGGGGTGCTTTTTCAGGCATGGGGCCCTTTTTCGGGCTTGAGATCTTTTTCGGGCTTGGGGTCCTTTTTCGGGCTTGGTATCCTTTTTCGGGCTTGGGGTCATTTTTCGGGGTTGGAGTCTTTGTCGGGCTTAGGGTCCTTTTTCGGGCTTGTGGTCCTTTTTCGGGCTTGGGTTCATTTTTCGGGCTTGGGCTCCTTTTTCGGGCTTGGGGACATTTTTGGGGCTTTGGGTCGTTTTTTGGGCGTGGGGTGCTTTTTCAGGTTTGGGGTCCTTTTCGGGCTTGGGGTCCTTTTTCGGGCTTGGGGTCCTTTTCGGGCTTGGGGTTCTCTTTCAGGTTTATATTCTTGTGGTCGTTTTTCGGTCTTGTGGACCTTTTTCGGGCTTGGGGTCCTTTTCAGGCTTGGAGTCCTTTTTCGGGCTTGGGGTCCTTTTTCGCGCTTGGGTTTCTCTTCGTGCTTGGGGTCCTTTTTCGGGCCTGGGGTTCTTTTTCGAATTTGGGTTTTTTTCGGTCGTGGGGTCTTTTTCGGGCTTGAGGTCCTTTTTCGGGCTTAAGATCTTTTTAGAACTTGGGGTCCTTTTTAGGGCCGGGGTCCTTTTAAGGGCTTGTGGTCCTTTATCGAACTTGAGGTAATTTTTTGGGCTTGGTGTCCTTTTTCGGGCAGGGGATCCTTTTTCGAACTTGGGATCCTTTTTCGGGCTTGGGGTCTTTTTTGGGCTGAGGGTCCTTTTTCAGGCTTCTGATCTTTTTCGGGCTTGAGGTCCTTTTTCTGGCATGGGCTTATTTTTCGGGCTTGGTGTCCTTTTTCAGGCTTGGGGTCCTTTTACGGGCTTGGGGTGCCTTTTCGGGCTTGTGGTCCTTTTTCGGGCTTGGGTCCTTTTTCGGGTTTGGGGTCCTTTTTCTTGCTTGGGGTCCTTTGTCGGGCTAGGGTCCTTTTTCGGGCTTGGGGACATTTTTCGGGCTTGTGGACCTTTTTCGGGCTTGGGGTCTTTTTCGAACTTGGGGTCTTTTTCGAACTTGGGGTCCTTTTCAGGCTTGGGGTCCTCTTTCGGGCTTGAGGTAATTTTTCGGGCTTGAGGTCCTTTTTCGGACTTGGGATCCTTTTTCGAACTTGGGGTCTTTTTCGGGCTTAGGGTCCTTTTTCGGGCTTGGGGTACTTTTTCGGGCTTGGGGTCTCTTTCGAACTTGGGGTCCTTTTTTGGGCTTGGGGTTCTTTTTCAGGCTTGGGGTCCTTTTTCTGGCTTAGGGTCGTTTTTCAGGTTTGAGGTACTTTTTCAGGTTTGAGGTACTTTTTCATGCTTTTGGTGCTTTTTCGTGCTTGGGGTCCTCTTTGTGCTTGTCATCCTTTTTCGTTCTTGGAGTGCTTATTCAGGCTTGGGGTCCTTTTTCGGGCTTGGGGTCTTTTTCGAACTTGGGGTCTTTTTTGGGCTTGAGGTCTTTTTTCGGGCTTAAGGTCTTTTTTGAACTTGGGGTCCTTTTTAGGGCTAGGGATCCTTTGTCGGGTTTGAGGTAATTTTTCGGGCTTGGGGTCCTTTTTCGGGCATGGGATCCTTTTTCGGGCTTGTGGTCCTTTTTCGGGCTTGGTATTCTTTTTCGATCTTGGGGTTTTATTTGAACTTGGGGTCCTTTTTGGGGCTTGGGGCCCTTTCTGAGCTTGTGGTGTTTTTCCGGCTTGGGGTCCTTTTTCGCGCTTGGGGACCTTTTTCGGGCTTATGGTCGTTTTTCGGGCTTGTGGACCTTTTTCGGGCTTGGGGTCTTTTTCGAACTTGGGGTCCTTTTCAGGCTTGGGGTCCTTTTTCGGGCTAGAAATCCTTTTTCGCGCTTGGGGACCTATTCATGCTTGGGGTCCTTTTTCGGGCTTGGGGTCCTTTTTCGGGCTTAAGGTTCTCTTTCAGGCTTGTAATCTTGTGGTCCTTTTTCGGTCTCATGGTCGTTTTTCTAACTTGTGGACCTTTTTCGGGCTTGGGGTATTTTTCGAACTTGGGGTCCTTTTTCAGGCTTGGGGTCCTTTTTCAGGCTTGGGGTCTTTTTTCGCGCTTGGGGTCCTTTTCATGCTTGGGGTCCTTTTTCGTGCTTAGGGTACTTTTTCGGGCTGGGGGTCCTTTTTTTGCTTGGGGTCCTTTGTCGGGCTTGGGGTCCTTTTTCTGGCCTGGGGTCCTTTTTCGGGCTTGAGGTCCTTTTTCGGGCTTAAGGTCTTTTTTGAGCTTGGGGTCTTTTTAGGGCTTGTGGTCCTTTTTCGGGCTTGAGGTGCTTTTTCGAGCTTGAAGTCCTTGTTCGGAATTAGAGTCCTTTTTCGAACTCGTCGGTCCTTTTTCGGGCTTGATGTGCTTTTTGGAGCTTGAAGTCCTTATTCGGAATTAGGGTCCTTTTTCGAACTTGGGGTCCTTTTTCGGGCTTGGGGTCCTTTTTCTGGCTTGGGGTCGTTTTTTGAGCTTGGGGTGCTTTTTCAGGCTTGCGGTCCTTTTTCGGGCTTGGGGTCCTTTTTCGGGCTTGGGTGCTTTTTCGAACTTGGGATACTTTTTCGGGCTGGGGGTCCTTTTTCGGGCTTGGGGTGCTTTTTCAGGCATGGGGCCCTTTTTCGGGCTTGAGATCTTTTTCGGGCTTGGGGTCCTTTTTCGGGCTTGGTATCCTTTTTCGGGCTTGGGGTCATTTTTCGGGGTTGGAGTCTTTGTCGGGCTTAGGGTCCTTTTTCGGGCTTGTGGTCCTTTTTCGGGCTTGGGTTCATTTTTCGGGCTTGGGCTCCTTTTTCGGGCTTGGGGACATTTTTGGGGCTTTGGGTCGTTTTTTGGGCGTGGGGTGCTTTTTCAGGTTTGGGGTCCTTTTCGGGCTTGGGGTCCTTTTTCGGGCTTGGGGTCCTTTTCGGGCTTGGGGTTCTCTTTCAGGTTTATATTCTTGTGGTCGTTTTTCGGTCTTGTGGACCTTTTTCGGGCTTGGGGTCCTTTTCAGGCTTGGAGTCCTTTTTCGGGCTTGGGGTCCTTTTTCGCGCTTGGGTTTCTCTTCGTGCTTGGGGTCCTTTTTCGGGCCTGGGGTTCTTTTTCGAATTTGGGTTTTTTTCGGTCGTGGGGTCTTTTTCGGGCTTGAGGTCCTTTTTCGGGCTTAAGATCTTTTTAGAACTTGGGGTCCTTTTTAGGGCCGGGGTCCTTTTAAGGGCTTGTGGTCCTTTATCGAACTTGAGGTAATTTTTTGGGCTTGGTGTCCTTTTTCGGGCAGGGGATCCTTTTTCGAACTTGGGATCCTTTTTCGGGCTTGGGGTCTTTTTTGGGCTGAGGGTCCTTTTTCAGGCTTCTGATCTTTTTCGGGCTTGAGGTCCTTTTTCTGGCATGGGCTTATTTTTCGGGCTTGGTGTCCTTTTTCAGGCTTGGGGTCCTTTTACGGGCTTGGGGTGCCTTTTCGGGCTTGTGGTCCTTTTTCGGGCTTGGGTCCTTTTTCGGGTTTGGGGTCCTTTTTCTTGCTTGGGGTCCTTTGTCGGGCTAGGGTCCTTTTTCGGGCTTGGGGACATTTTTCGGGCTTGTGGACCTTTTTCGGGCTTGGGGTCTTTTTCGAACTTGGGGTCTTTTTCGAACTTGGGGTCCTTTTCAGGCTTGGGGTCCTCTTTCGGGCTTGAGGTAATTTTTCGGGCTTGAGGTCCTTTTTCGGACTTGGGATCCTTTTTCGAACTTGGGGTCTTTTTCGGGCTTAGGGTCCTTTTTCGGGCTTGGGGTACTTTTTCGGGCTTGGGGTCTCTTTCGAACTTGGGGTCCTTTTTTGGGCTTGGGGTTCTTTTTCAGGCTTGGGGTCCTTTTTCTGGCTTAGGGTCGTTTTTCAGGTTTGAGGTACTTTTTCAGGTTTGAGGTACTTTTTCATGCTTTTGGTGCTTTTTCGTGCTTGGGGTCCTCTTTGTGCTTGTCATCCTTTTTCGTTCTTGGAGTGCTTATTCAGGCTTGGGGTCCTTTTTCGGGCTTGGGATCTTTTTCGGGCTTGGGGTCCTTTTTTGGGCTTTTGGTCCTTTTTCGTGCTTGGGGTCCTTTTTGTGCTTGTCGTCCTTATTCGGGCTTGGAGTGCTTTTTCAGGCTTGGGGCCCTTTTTCGGGCTTGGGAACTTTTTCGGGCTTGGGGTCTTTTTCGGGCCTGAGATCCTTTTTCAGGGCTTGGGGTCTTTTTCGGGATTGGGGTCCCTTTTCGGGTTTGTGGTCCATTTTCGGGCTTGGGTTCATTTTTCGGGCTTGGGGTCCTTTCTCGGGCGTGGAGTAATTTTTCAGACTTGGGGTCCTTTTTTGGGCTTGAAGTCCTTTTCGGGCTTGGGGTTCTCCTTCAGGTTTGTGGTCCTTTTTCGGGCTTATGGTCGTTTTTCGGGCTTGCGGACCTTTTTCGGGCTTGGGGTCCTTTTCATGCTTGGGATCCTTTTTCGGGCTTGGGGTCCTTTTCGAACTTGGGGTCCTTTTCAGGCTTGGGGTCCTTTTTCGGGCTAGGAATCCTTTTTCGCGCTTGGGGACCTATTTATGCTTGGGGTCCTTTTTCGGGCTTGGGGTCCTTTTTCGGGCTTGGGGTCCTTTTGCGGGCTTGGCGTTCTCTTTCAGGCTTGTAATCTTGTGGTCCTTTTTCGGTCTCATGGTCGTTTTTCTAACTTGTGGACCTTTTTCGGGCTTAGGGTCTTTTTCGAACTTGGGGTCCTTTTCAGGCTTGGGGTCCTTTTTCGGGCTTGGGGTCCTTTTTCGCGCTTGGGGTCCTTTTCATGCTTGGGGTCCTTTTTCTTGCTTGGGGTACTTTTTCGGGCTGGGGGTTCTTTTTTGCTTGGGGTCCTTTGTCGGGCTTTAGGTCCTTTTTCTGGCTGGGGTCCTTTTTCGGGCTTGAGGTCCTTTTTCGGGCTTGAGGTCCTTTTTCGGGCTTAAGGTCTTTTTTGAGCTTGGGGTCTTTTTAGGGCTTGTGGTCCTTTTTCGGGCTTGAGGTGCTTTTTCGAGCTTGAAGTCCTTATTCGGAATTAGGGTCCTTTTTCGAACTTGTCGGTCCTTTTTCGGGCTTGAGGTGCTTTTTCGAGCTTGAAGTCCTTATTCGGAATTAGGGTCCTTTTTCGAACTTGGGGTCTTTCGGGATTGGGGTCCTTTTTCGGGTTTGTGGTCCATTTTCGGGCTTGGGTTCATTTTTCGGGCTTGGGGTCCTTTCTCGGGCGTGGAGTAATTTTTCAGGCTTGGGGTCGTTTTTTGGGCTTGGGGTGCTTTTTCAGACTTGGGGTCCTTTTTTGGGCTTGAAGTCCTTTTCGGGCTTGAGGTTCTCCTTCAGGTTTGTGGTCCTTTTTCGGGCTTATGGTCGTTTCTCGGGCTTGCGGACCTTTTTCGGGCTTGGGGTCTTTTTCGAACTTGGGGTCCTTTTCAGGCTTGAGGTCCTTTTTCGGGCTTGGGGTTCTTTTCATGCTTGGGATCCTTTTTCGGGCTTGGGGTTCTTTTTTGGCCTGAGGTCCTCTTTCGGTCTTGTGGTCTTTTTCGGGCTTGAGGTCCTTTTTCGGGCGTGGAGTAATTTTTCAGGCTTGGGGTCCTTTTTCGGGCTTGGGAACTTTTTCGGGCTTGGGGTCTTTTTCGGGCCTGGGATCTTTTTTCAGGGCTTGGGTTTTTTTCGGGATTGGGGTCCTTTTTCGAGTTTGTGGTCCATTTTCGGGCTTGGGTTCATTTTTCGGGCTTGGGGTCCTTTCTCGGGCGTGGAGTAATTTTTCAGGCTTGGGGTCGTTTTTTGGGCTTGGGGTGCTTTTTCAGACTTGGGGTCCTCTTTTGGGCTTGAAGTCCTTTTCGGGCTTGGGGTTCTCCTTCAGGTTTGTGGTCCTTTTTCGGGCTTATGGTCGTTTTTCGGGCTTGCGGAGCTTTTTCGGGCTTGGGGTCTTTTTCGAACTTGGGGTCTTTTTCAGGCTTGAGGTCCTTTTTCGGGCTTGGGGTTCTTTTCATGCTTGGGATCCTTTTTCGGGCTTGGGGTTCTTTTTTGGCCTGAGGTCCTCTTTCGGTCTTGTGGTCTTTTTCGGGCTTGAGGTCCTTTTTCGGGCTTAAGGTCTTTTTTGAACTTGGGGTCCTTTTTAGGGCTAGGGAACTTTTTCGGGCTTGGGGTCTTTTTCGGGCCTGGGATCTTTTTTCAGGGCTTGGGTTTTTTTTCGGGATTGGGGTCCTTTTTCGAGTTTGTGGTCCATTTTCGGGCTTGGGTTCATTTTTCGGGCTTGGGGTCCTTTCTCGGGCGTGGAGTAATTTTTCAGGCTTGGGGTCGTTTTTTGGGCTTGGGGTGCTTTTTCAGACTTGGGGTCCTCTTTTGGGCTTGAAGTCCTTTTCGGGCTTGGGGTTCTCCTTCAGGTTTGTGGTCCTTTTTCGGGCTTTTGGTCGTTTTTCGGGCTTTTGGTCGTTTTTCGGGCTTGCGGACCTTTTTCGGGCTTGGGGTCTTTTTCGAACTTGGGGTCCTTTTCAGGCTTGAGGTCCTTTTTCGGGCTTGGGGTTCTTTTCATGCTTGGGATCCTTTTTCGGGCTTGGGGTTTTTTTTGGCCTGAGGTCCTCTTTCGGTCTTGTGGTCTTTTTCGGGCTTGGGGTCCTTTTTCGGGCATGGGATCCTTTTTCGGGCTTGGGGTCCTTTTTCGGGCTTGGTATTCTTTTTCGATGTTGGGGTTTTATTTGAACTTGGGGTCCTTTTTGGGGCTTGGGGCCCTTTCTGAGCTTGGGGCTCTTTTCCGGTTAAAGGTCCTTTTCGGGCTTGGAATCCTTTTTCTGGCTTGGGGTCCGTTTTTCGGGCTTGTGGTGTTTTTCCGGCTTGGGGTCCTTTTTCGCGCTTGGGGTGTTTTTGAGGCTTTGGGACCTTTTTCGGGCTTATGGTCGTTTTTCGGGCTTTTGGACCTTTTTCGGGCTTGGGGTTTTTTTCGAACTTGGGGTCCTTTTCAGGCTTGGGGTCCTTTTTCGGGCTAGAAATCCTTTTTCGCGCTTGGGGACCTATTCATGCTTGGGGTCCTTTTTCGGGCTTAAGGTTCTCTTTCAGGCTTGTAATCTTGTGGTCCTTTTTCGGGCTCATGGTCGTTTTTCTAACTTGTGGACCATTTTCGGGCTTGGGGTCTTTTTCGAACTTGGGGTCCTTTTTCGGGCTTGGGGTCCTTTTTCAGGCTTGGGGTCTTTTTTCGCGCTTGGGGTCCTTTTCATGCTTGGGGTCCTTTTTCGTGCTTAGGGTACTTTTTCGGGCTGGGGGTCCTTTTTTTGCTTGGGGTCCTTTGTCGGGCTTGGGGTCCTTTTTCTGGCCTGGGGTCCTTTTTCGGGCTTGAGGTCCTTTTTCGGGCTTAAGGTCTTTTTTGAGCTTGGGGTCTTTTTAGGGCTTGTGGTCCTTTTTCGGGCTTGAGGTGCTTTTTCGAGCTTGAAGTCCTTGTTCGGAATTAGTGTCCTTTTTCGAACTCGTCGGTCCTTTTTCTGGCTTGATGTGCTTTTTGGAGCTTGAAGTCCTTATTCGGAATTAGGGTCCTTTTTCGAACTTGGGGTCCTTTTTCGGGCTTGGGGTCCTTTTTCTGGCTTGGGGTCGTTTTTTGAGCTTGGGGTGCTTTTTCAGGCTTGCGGCCCTTTTTCGGGCTTGGGGTCCTTTTTCGGGCTTGGGTGCTTTTTCGAACTTGGGGAACTTTTTCGGGCTGGGGGTCCTTTTTCGGGCTTGGGGTGCTTTTTCAGGCATGGGGCCCTTTTTCGGGCTTGGGATTTTTTTCGGGCTTGGTTTCCTTTTTCGGGCTTGGGGTCATTTTTCGGGGTTGGAGTCTTTGTCGGGCTTAGGGTCCTTTTTCGGGCTTGTGGTCCTTTTTCGGGCTTGGGTTCATTTTTCGGGCTTGGGCTCCTTTTTCGGGCTTGGGGACATTTTTGGGGCTTTGGGTCGTTTTTTGGGCGTGGGGTGCTTTTTCAGGTTTGTGGTCCTTTTCGGGCTTGGGGTCCTTTTTCGGGCTTGGGGTCCTTTTCGGGCTTGGGGTTCTCTTTCAGGTTTATATTCTTGTGGTCGTTTTTCGGTCTTGTGGACCTTTTTCGGGCTTGGGGTCCTTTTCAGGCTTGGAGTCCTTTTTCGGGCTTGGGGTCCTTTTTCGCGCTTGGGTTTCTTTTCGTGCTTGGGGTCCTTTTTCGGGCCTGGGGTTCTTTTTCGAATTTGGGTTTTTTTCGGTCGTGGGGTCTTTTTCGGGCTTGAGGTCCTTTTTCGGGCTTAAAATCTTTTTAGAACTTGGGGTCCTTTTTAGGGCCGGGGTCCTTTTAAGGGCTTGTGGTCCTTTATCGAACTTGAGGTAATTTTTTGGGCTTGGTGTCCTTTTTCGGGCAGGGGATCCTTTTTCGAACTTGGGATCCTTTTTCGGGCTTGGGGTCTTTTTTGGGCTGAGGGTCCTTTTTCAGGCTTCTGATCTTTGTCGGGCTTGAGGTCCTTTTTCTTGCTTGGGGTCCTTTGTCGGGCTAGGGTCCTTTTTCGGGCTTGGGGACATTTTTCGGGCTTGTGGACCTCTTTCGGGCTTGGGGTCTTTTTCGAACTTGGGGTCTTTTTCGAACTTGGGGTCCTTTTCGGGCTTGGGGTCCTTTTTCGGGCTTGAGGTAATTTTTCAGGCTTGAGGTCCTTGTTCGGACTTGGGATCCTTTTTCGAACTTGAGGTCTTTTTCGGGCTTAGGGTCCTTTTTCGGGCTTGGGGTACTTTTTCGGGCTTGGGGTCTCTTTCGAACTTGGGGTCCTTTTTTGGGCTTGGGGTTCTTTTTCGGGCTTGGGGTCCTTTTTCTGGCTTAGGGTCGTTTTTCAGGTTTGAGGTACTTTTTTAGGTTTGAGGTACTTTTTCATGCTTTTGGTGTTTTTTCGTGCTTGGGGTCCTTTTTGTGCTTGTCATCCTTTTTCGGTCTTGGAGTGCTTATTCAGGCTTGGGGTCCTTTTTCGGGCTTGGGATCTTTTTCGGGCTTGGGATCCTTTTTCGGGCTTGGGATCCTTTTTCAGGGCTTGGGGTCTTTTTTCGGGCTTTTGGTCCTTTTTCGTGCTTGGCGTCCTTTTTGTGCTTGTCGTCCTTATTCGGGCTTGGAGTGCTTTTTCAGGCTTGGGGCCCTTTTTCGGG
Source organism: Topomyia yanbarensis (assembly GCF_030247195.1). Lineage (NCBI taxonomy): Eukaryota > Metazoa > Arthropoda > Insecta > Diptera > Culicidae > Topomyia > Topomyia yanbarensis. The sequence continues at coordinate 216,458,870 of NC_080672.1, read as the reverse complement.
CTTGGGAACTTTTTCGGGCTTGGGATCTTTTTCGGGCCTGAGATCCTTTTTCAGGGCTTGGGGTCTTTTTCGGGATTGGGGTCCTTTTTCGGGTTTGTGGTCCATTTTCGGGCTTGGGTTCATTTTTCGGGCTTGGGGTCCTTTCTCGGGCGTGGAGTAATTTTTCAGACTTGGGGTCCTTTTTTGGGCTTGAAGTCCTTTTCGGGCTTGGGGTTCTCCTTCAGGTTTGTGGTCCTTTTTCGGGCTTATGGTCGTTTTTCGGGCTTGCGGACCTTTTTCGGGCTTGGGGTCCTTTTCATGCTTGGGATCCTTTTTCGGGCTTGGGGTCCTTTTTTGACCTGAGGTCCTCTTTCGGTCTTGTGGTCTTTTTCGGGTTTGAGGTCCTTTTTCGGGCTTAAGGTCTTTTTTGAACTTGGGGTCCTTTTAGGGCTAGGGATCCTTTGTCGGGTTTGAGGTAATTTTTCGGGCTTGGGGTCCTTTTTCGGGCATGGGATCCTTTTTCGGGCTTGGGGTCCTTTTTCGGGCTTGGTATTCTTTTTCGATCTTGGGGTTTTATTTGAACTTGGGGTCCTTTTTCGGGCTTGGGGCCTTTTCTGAGCTTGGGGCTCTTTTTCCGGTTAAAGGTCCTTTTCGGGCTTGGAATCCTTTTTCTGGCTTGGGGTCCTTTTTCGGGCTTGTGGTGTTTTTCCGGCTTGGGGTCCTTTTTTCGCGCTTGAGGTTTTTTTTGAGGCTTGGGGATCTTTTTCGGGCTTATGGTAGTTTTTCGGGCTTGTGGACCTTTTTCGGGCTTGGGGTCTTTTTCGAACTTGGGGTCCTTTTCAGGCTTGGGGTCCTTTTTCGGGCTAGGAATCCTTTTTCGCGCTTGGGGACCTATTCATGCTTGGGATCCTTTTTCGGGCTTGGGGTCCTTTTTCGGGCTTGGGGTCCTTTTTCGGGCTTGGCGTTCTCTTTCAGGCTTGTAATCTTGTGGTCCTTTTTCGGTCTCATGGTCGTTTTTCTAACTTGTGGAACTTTTTCGGGCTTAGGGTCTTTTTCGAACTTGGGGTCCTTTTCAGGCTTGGGGTCCTTTTCAGGCTTGGGGTCCTTTTTCGGGCTTGGGGTCCTTTTTCGCGCTTGGGGTCCTTTTCATGCTTGGGGTCCTTTTTCTTGCTTGGGGTACTTTTTCGGGCTGGGGGTTCTTTTTTGCTTGGGGTCCTTTGTCGGGCTTTGGGTCCTTTTTCTGGCCTGGGGTCCTTTTTCGGGCTTGAGGTCCTTTTTCAGGCTTAAGGTCTTTTTTGAGCTTGGGGTCTTTTAGGGCTTGTGGTCCTTTTTCGGGCTTGAGGTGCTTTTTCGAGCTTGAAGTCCTTATTAGGAATTAGGGTCCTTTTTCGAACTTGTCGGTCCTTTTTCGGGCTTGAGGTGCTTTTTCGAGCTTGAAGTCCTTATTCGGAATTAGGGTCCTTTTTCGAACTTGGGGTCCTTTTTCGGGCTTGGGGTACTTTTTCTGGCTTGGGGTCGTTTTTTGAGCTTGGGGTGCTTTTTCAGGCTTGCGGTCCTTTTTCGGGCTTGGGGTCCTTTTTCGGGCTTGGGTGCTTTTTCGAACTTGGTACTTTTTCGAGCTGGGGGTCCTTTTTCGGGCTTGGGGTGCTTTTTCAGGCATGGGGCCCTTTTTCGGGCTTGGGATCTTTTTCGGGATTGGGGTCCTTTTTCGGGTTTGTGGTCCATTTTCGGGCTTGTGTTCATTTGTCGGGCTTGGGGTCCTTTCTCGGGCGTGGAGTAATTTTTCAGGCTTGGGGTCGTTTTTTGGGCTTGGGGTGCTTTTTCATACTTGGGGTTCTTTTTTGGGCTTGAAGTCCTTTTCGGGCTTGGGGTTCTCCTTCAGGTTTGTGGTCCTTTTTCGGGCTTATGGTCGTTTCTCGGGCTTGCGGACCTTTTTCGGGCTTGGGGTCCTTTTCATGCTTGGGATCCTTTTTCGGGCTTGGGGTCCTTTTTTGACCTGAGGTCCTCTTTCGGTCTTGTGGTCTTTTTCGGGTTTGAGGTCCTTTTTCGGGCTTGGGTGCTTTTTCGAACTTGCGGTACTTTTTCGGGCTGTGGGTCCTTTTTCAGGCTTGGGGTCCTTTTTCGAGCTTGGGTGCTTTTTCGAACTTGCGGTACTTTTTCGGGCTGGGGGTCCTTTTTCGGGCTTGGGGAGCTTTTTCAAACATGGGGCCCTTTTTCGGGCTTGGGATCTTTTTCGGGCTTGGGGTCCTTTTTCGGGCTTGGTATCCTTTTTCGGGCTTGGGGTCATTTTTCGGGGTTGGAGTCTTTGTCGGGCTTAGGGTCCTTTTTCGGGCTTGTGGTCCTTTTTCGGGCTTGGGTTCATTTTTCGGGCTTGGGCTCCTTTTTCGGGCTTGGGGACATTTTTGGGGCTTTGGGTCGTTTTTTGGGCGTGGGGTGCTTTTTCAGGTTTGGGGTCCTTTTCGGGCTTGGGGTCCTTTTTCGGGCTTGGGGTCCTTTTCGGGCTTGGGGTTCTCTTTCAGGTTTGTATTCTTGTGGTCGTTTTTCGGTCTTGTGGACCTTTTTCGGGCTTGGGGTCCTTTTCAGACTTGGAGTCCTTTTTCGGGCTTGGGGTCCTTTTTCGCGCTTGAATTTCTTTTCGTGCTTGGGGTCCTTTTTCGGGCCTGGGGTCCTTTTTCGAATTTGGGTTTTTTTCGGTCGTGGGGTCTTTTTTGGGCTTGAGGTCCTTTTTCGGGCTTAAGATCTTTTTAAAACTTGGGGTCCTTTTTAGGGCCGGGGTCCTTTTTAGGGCCGGGGTCCTTTTAAGGGCTTGTGGTCCTTTATCGAACTTGAGGTAATTTTTTGGGCTTGGGGTCCTTTTTCGGGCAGGGGATCCTTTTTCGAACTTGGGATCCTTTTTCGGGCTTGGGGTCCTTTTTCGATCTTTGGGTCCTTTGCGGGCATGGGGTCCTTTTTCGGGTGCAGCGTAACGCTTACGCAACGCGGCACAATTAGTTACCGGATCCGCGGAAATAAAGAAAAAACACAACGGATTGTAAAAACGAACACTATATATTTTCCCTACTTTTTCTTACACGATCTCACTTCCTAAACTACCCTACTGTGCGATTCTTTCGCGCTTAATTAATCTACTACTTAAATTGATCTCGGTTGTTGGCAGACGCATAGTACATGGGGCCCAGCCTCGATCGTGTTAATTGGAAAAGGAAAAAAAGCAGCTGATTCTAAATCTACTGAAGTTTATATAGTTAATTTCTTGATTACTTCAGCAAAATCACAATTATTGACTATCTGTCCCTGTTCAGCATGCGATTGACATTATATTTGTATTAGTGTCGCATGGCTTTCTATCTTTCTTCTTCGTATGTAACTTTTATGTTAATGTATTCCTATTCTCCTCTATCCTAAAGTAACTCTTGCAGTCTTCTATTATTTTCCGAAGGTTCCCCGAACGTGAGTACTTCCTAATTGGTTTAGTGTTAGTGAGCCTTCGGCTCTCGCTAGAACCTCGTGTTCAACTCCGCTAGCGAATGACGGATCTCAATAGTGGCATGTCTGTAATAATAAACGTACATGGAACTATTGAGAACCGGGGCGACAGGTCCAAAGCACTGGTAAAGGAGGATGGTTGTGATGATCTGGGCCGAGGTCACCACGTAAAGCAAGGTAGGTCATAACCCCAATTCCAAGGCGTGAAGCGACCCGTGCCGAGGGATGAGTGATCGAGGGGGTGAAAAAGATGCTCGATCGTTAATGGAGCCCGTGGGGTACCTGGGCAACCCCCACAGTAAGCGTCCCTTACCACGTTAATGCGGAGCTCTGGCGTAGCGGACATTTATTCTCGCGCTACTCGTGGGTACAAACATGGAGAACAAAAACAAAAACAATAAACAGTCGGAGGTGCCAAACCCCTTTGCTAGAGGTGGTTTGGCGAGGTCTCCTCCCCCCCCCCCCGTGGGGAGAGCAGTGGAGCGATGAGTGCTGCATCTGAAAGCACCAGTGACCCCCCAGCAGCGGTAGGAAATGGCCCTACCAACGCACCGGACGGGCCACTATCTGCGATGCGAAAAGTGGTGGAGCAGTTCGATTCAATAATCGAGTACACTAGCGCAAAGCAAAACATAAGCAAGGAGTTAAAACAGAGTCTCCTGGAACTCTGAAAAACTGTTCGTGTCGCAAGACAGAAACATCAGGCTTATGCCAAGAGGGTGGAATGTCAGGAGAAGTCAGACAGAGAAACCCAGACAGTGGCCTCCAAGAGGGAGGGAAAAGAGAAGGTCGATACGGGCACTCAGACAGTGGCCATCACCTTCTATGGAGCAGCCACGTCGCTCGAAGCGGCGGCCGAGTTCCCCTCGAAGGGAAAAGGCAAGGGCAAAGGCAATCGCAAGACGTCGAACGCGAAGCGCCCTAGGAAGTCGCCAGGCGAGGGTGCCAAAACCGACACCACACGGCGTGCAACCGTTAAGGCCAAACGCCGTCTGGCCGAGGTAAGCTAGGGCGAGAGTGACCTCGCTGAGCAGAGCGTTCGTACCAGCAACTCGGCGCGACCGGAGCAGGGGGGCCCAAACCCCTGGACGCTGGTCACCAAGAAGTCGCCGGCACCGACACCGGTGGTACCGCGGCCCGCGAAGAAGGCCAAGGACAGAGGCGAGGCCTTGTGGTTAAAAACCGACAAGGACAAATACGCCGATGTCCTAAAGTCGATGAAGGCGGCCGAAAGCCTTTCGGCCCTTGGGCAAGATGTGCGTAGCGTGAGACGCACCAACACGGGAGAAATGCTTCTGGTGCTGAAGCGAGGCGCACAATCTAATGCGGTATACAAGGCCTTGGCCCAAGAGGTCCTTGGTGAAGGCGCCCAAGTCAGGTCGCTAGGGGCGGAAATGACCCTCCAGTGCAAGCATCTGGACGCGTTCACGACCGCAGAAGATGTCGTCGCAGCCGTTAAGGAACAATGCGACGTCACAATCGAGCGGGCCTCTGTGCGATTTAAAGATGGACCCTCTGGCACCCAAGTAGCCTACCTCAGGCTACTGAAGGCGGATGCCAAAAAGGCAACCGAGAAAGGGAAGCTGAAGATCGGCTGGTCAGTATGCCTTATTAGCATACCCCAGCCGCCTTCAGTGGATAGGTGCTATCGGTGCCTTGAGTCCGGCCACAAAGCCTACGAGTGCAAAAACATAGACAGGAGCAAACTATGTCGTCGCTGCGGCGAGGAGGGGCATAAGGAGCGGGGCTGCACTAAGGCGTACAAGTGCCTTATCTGCACCGCTAAGAAGCAAGCCCATAAACATGCTATGGGCGGACCTTCGTGTCCCTTCGGTGAGTTAAATAAGAAGAAGCCGTGAACGTCACACAGCTAAATCTTAACCACTGTGCAGCAGCCCAACAGCTGCTGTGGCAGTCGGTCTCGGAGTCGAGGACAGATGTCGCCCTCTTATCAGACCCATACAACATCCCTGCCGGCAACGGCAATTGGGTGTCAGACGGGTCTGGAATGGTGGCAATCTGTACAACGGGACGGTTCCCGGTTCAAGAGGTAATACACTCCTCCGCCGAGGGTGTTGCGATTGCCAAGATCAATGGTGTGTTCTATTGCAGCTGCTACGCTCCACCAAGGTGGCCAATAGAACAGTTCAACCAGATGATCGACAGGCTCTCGTCGGACCTAGTGGGCCGGAAACCGGTAGTCATAGCGAGAGACTTTATCGCTTAGGCAGTGGAGTGGGGCAGCCGCTGTATAAATAGCAGGGGTCAAGCGCTAATGGAGGCGCTTGCGAAACTCGATACTGTGCTAGCTAATAATGGCTCCGCTAGTACATTCCGTAGAAACGGGGTGGAGGCGTGGATTGACCTAACATTTGCCAGCTCGAGTCTGACTCCAGGCATGGAATGGAGGGTAGACGAAGGCTACACCCATAGCGATCATTTAGCAATCCGCTTTAGGATCAACTATGGTGTGCAACATCCGAGGGCGGGAGATCCCTGTCAGGTACGCGGGTGGAAGTCCAATCACTTCGACAGCGAAGCTTTCACCGCGGCCCTGGGACTGGAGGCCAACACCGACAGTCTAAGCGGGGATGCGCTGGTAACTGCCGAGAAAAACACTGCCAAGAAACGGTAGATGCCCGGTATACTGGTGGAGTGCCGAGATTGAAGCTCTACGGTCAGCCTGCCTCAGAGCTAGACGTAGGATGCAAAGAGCTCGCACCGAGGATGCAAGAGAGAACCGCCGTGAAGTGTTTCGAGCTGCGAAATTAGCCCTTAACAAGGCTATTAAAAGCAGCAAGAGAGCCTGTTTCGACAACCTGTGTGAGAATGCCAACGCGAATCCGTGGGGTGACGCCTACAGGATTGTGATGGCCAAGACCAAAGGGGGCTCCTCACCCCCAGAACGGTCTCCGGACCGGTTGGCAACGATTATCGAAGTACTCTTCCCGTCTCGAGTCACAAGCCCCTGGCCACCTGCACTACGAGACAGTGCGGGCACGGCCGAAATGGTGGCTCCAGTGACGAATGAAGAACTACTCGCAGTGGCTAAATCCCTAGCAATGAACAAAGCTCCAGGGCCGGATGGAGTTCCAAACAACGCTCTGAAGGCAGCGATCATAGCGAACCCGAACATGTTCAGGCCTGCTATGCAGAGATGCCTTGATGAGTGTCGTTTCCCCGGTAGATGGAAAAGGCAGAAATTGGTGCTGTTGCCGAAGCCCGGAAAGCCACCAGGCGATCCATCGGCGTACAGACCAATCTGTCTGATCGACACGACTGGCAAACTGCTTAAGAGGATCATCCTCAACAGGCTAACCCCGTACGCGGAAGGTACGGACGGTCTGTCAAGCAACCAGTTTGGCTTTCGGAAGGGTAAGTCCACAGTGGACGCTTTCAACTCAGTGATAAATACTGCCGAGATAGCGATCCAACGGAAAAGGCGAGGTATTCGATACTGTGCGTTAGTGACACTTGACGTGAAGAACGAATTCAACAGCGTAAGCTGGGATGCCATCGCGCTCTCATTACACCGGCTTAGCCTACCGGTGGGTCTGTACCGGATCCTGGAAAGTTACTTCCAAAACCGCGTACTGCTATACGAGACCGATGCCGGTCAGAAAAGGGTTCCGATTACCGCCGGAGTCCCGCAGGGCTCGATCCTAGGCCCGGTGCTATGGAACCTCATGCTAGTTCTGAGACTAAAGGTCCCTCCTGGGGTCAAGATCGTCGGCTTTGCCGACGACGTAACCTTGGAGGTCTACGGGGAGTCAATTCCTGAGGTAGAACTAACCGCAGAACACGCGATTAGCACGGTGGAGGAATGGATGAGCGCGAGAGGCCTGGAGCTAGCTCATCATAAGACGGAGGTAGTTATCGTCAACAACCGCAAGTCGGCAGTTATCCATGTGGGAGAAGTCGCGATCACTTCACAGCGAAGTCTGAAGTCTCTCGGAGTCATTATAGACGACAAGCTGACCTTCGGCAGCCATGTCGACTATACATGCAAGAGAGCGTCGACTGCTGTTGCGGCACTATCGAGAATGATGTCCAACAGCTCAAAGGTGTGCGCCAGTATACGTAGGTTACTGGCAGGCGTTGCCGTATCTATCCTCAGGTACGGCGGCCCGTCATGGTCAAGAGCACTGAGGGTAACCAGTTACCTACAGAAACTGGAGAGCACCTACCGCGTGATGTGCCTCAGAGTGATATCTGCCTACCGTACGGTATCACACGATGTATCCTGCGTGATAGCGAGCATGACGCCTGTCGGGCTGGTCATTCGGGAAGATGAGGAGTGCTTCGAGCTACGTGGAAATAGGAGAGCCCGCGAGCGCACCAGGGTGACCTTGGTCGCCAGATGGCAGCGTGAGTGGGACAACTCCTCGAAAGGTAGGTGGACCCACTGGCTGATACCTACCATATCGAGCTGGGTGGGCATTCCCCATGGGGAAGTTCACTTCCACCTGACACAATTCCTGTCAGGCCATGGCTGTTTCCGACAGTACCTCCACAGGTTCGGGCACGCGGAGGTCCCAGTCTGCCCAGACTGCCCAGGTTTAGACGAAACTGCCGAACACATACTGTTCGTATGTCATCGGTTCGACGTCGAAAGAAGAGCAATGCTTGACGTCTGTGGCTGGAACACAACCCCTGATACCCTTATTCAGCGGATGTGTCAATCGGTGGAGAAGTGGAACGCAGTCTCGGCTGCTACCATCCAGATTGCCAGTAGGCTACAGGTAATCTGGCGAACCGAGCAACAGACGACGGGCACGGCTAACTAGTGATTGGTTAGCTGGAGCGAAAAAGGCCAAGCGCAAAAAAGGGAGTGAATGGTCTGTTCATGCCGAGGCAGGTTTGGCGCAGCGACTGGCAACCGCGTAAGGGGTAAACCCAGCCGCCCCGAAGCAAGACAGAAGAGTGAGTGTATAGGCGTATAAGTGGACTGCCTCATGCCAAGACGGGAGGGTCGTAGCGTAGTATGTTGGGACTTAGCTATCGATACCTCATGGCGTGGCAGAAGAGTGAAAGGGTGAGCATCCAAGTCAGTCTCACACGGCATGTTAAGGGTGAGTACAAAAGTCAGCCTCACATGGTATGGTAGAGGCTAGCACAAAAGTCAGCCTAGCAAGGAATGAAAAAGGTGAGCGCACAAGTCAGCCTCGCATGGTATATCAGAAGTGGGGCCTAAGAAAAATGTCCCACATGGGATGCCAGGGGGAGTGACAGAGGTACAATAGAGTGGCACGATCGAGAGTGAATCAGGTGATAGGGTGAGCACCCAAGTCAGCCTCACATGGTATGGGTGGGGCGAGCACAAAAGTAAGCCTAGCAAGGAATGAGTAAGGTGAGCACACAAGTCAGCCTCGCAAGGAACGAAAAAGGTGAGCACAAAAGTCAGCCTCATGTGGGAGTGTTTGGAAGTGAATCAAAGTGCGATTGAGAGAGCACCCAAGTAAGCCTCATACAGGACGTGTGAACGCGTGAGTGAGAGTGAATGAGTACATTTAGTACAGCCATCCCCCCAGAAGTAATACCGAGAGGTAGTTCCTGGGAGGAATGATGGCGGAGCCCAATGGAGTTTAGTCGGTATTAATGGCAGCGTCACCATTCGAGCCCGACACGCCCCCAGTGCACCCCGTGTGGTAGATTGGACCCTACCAATAGCACGTGTACTGGGCTAGGACGTAAAGGTCTTCTCCATTGTTAAAAAAACCTCGTGTTCTCCTGTTCTAACTTAAGCTATTCGTAAGTAGTTGAACGCTCTATTTCCCGAACATACATAATCTTACTAAGATACATTATGCATTTGTATCGATGGGCTCACAATCATGAAAGCGCCACGCCTATTTAAATAATTACTTTAATTAATATTGGCACAGCCAAATTCTATACAATCATAAAAACACCTGCAGCCGGTGTCATTGGAAATCAATTATTTGCCGCGGATGCCTATAAACAATCATTAATTCTACGAGCAACACAATGACTCACATTCGTTATGCTATGTGCACCGGGACTTAAGCCGCTGCGTTTGCAAATTCGCTAGTGACGAGTTCTTTCAGGTCAACCTTAGAATTGTTGGTTGCGCAATTTTATGTGTTTACAATTGTGGGGCTGTTCATCTCCCCTTTGTTAATGAGTTTATAATTATCTTGAAGAGATCATTATCAATGTTACGTGTTGGTATTATTTTAATTTCTTTACTGTTCTCCTAAATATGTTATCATGCTGCCCTCCCAGAAGCCGTTGTAGTTGCTGTTGCTTGAAGTCTGCCGTGAGATGTCGTCTTCTGGGTTGTTCGTTCATATAGTACTGCCTGTACGTATGTTCCGTGTATCTTGGGACTTATCAATTGGTCGACTTTGGATATCGGGTGTGGGTGTTTCGGCTGACATCTCGTGAGTCCGGGGTTGGTTTTCCGTTCGTTTGCCTCAGCTTCCTTCATCTATGCTGCATCTGGAGCTTGGTTTGCGTCCTCTTCGAGTGGATTATGTGATTTCGTTACTTCGTTTCCTTCCTCTCCTTCTTCTCCGTTTGTTGTTGTCGTTCTTGTGGTTGCCGAGGATAGGATATTTGACTTATCCTCCCCGTGAATTGTATAATGTTACAGACGAAATGCGATGTGTAACTTATCTCAGTCGTCTTTGCAATGCGTAATCTGTAGCTGACTTGCTAGTATTATGACTTTTCCTACTGGATTCTTCCTACTGACGTTTAATTTGCCTTGCTGATTTCCTGATGATGTGGTGTTGATGGGTTTCTTTAGTTCATTGTTTATATATTTTGTTGTTGTTTTGCTCTAGCCAGAGTTGGACGGTTCTGACTGCGCTTTACTGAACACTGCATAATGACTGGCAGTATGTTCAGCTTGAGTCGATTTTTTTTGTGGTTGCGACTCCGATTCTTCGTGGTTTTTTTCTTGATTCATATTGCAGCTTGTCTTGCGACCATTCTCCTACTTCGATTTATTTACTCGCTCCGGTCTTGCCCTTTCGTTCGTTGGTCCAGTTCTCATCCTTCATGGTTGCTTCGCCCTTGCCGTCACAACCCAACACCTTCAACCTTCTGTCTTCCGCCTGATTCGTCCTATGTCATCATAAATTTTCATACCAAAAGTATGTGGTGATGTTGGCTTCCTGGGGGTGAAAAATTTCTTTTGTCCCTGTTCTTCAGATTTCACTTGTTTGTTTGTTGTTTTTTTTCTTATGTTATCAAAAAAATTTCTTTGTGGATAATACATTATAATTTGGTTTTAAATTGTGTAGTTTTCTCCGCTTATTAATGTTATTATGTAGCTTTCATCGCTTATCAAATTATATCTTGTTTGGGCATTCAATCTATTCTATCTTTATGTTCGGGCGTTCTATCTAATCTATGTTTTTCAAAACTAACAATTAGTAATGTTAGTTATGTTATGTTATGTTAGTTAGTTATGTTTCTTTGTCTTATTCTGTTTGAACTAGTAACTTTAGTTGAAGCAATATTAGTGTGTTAGTAATATGCATTCGAAATGTTGTGATAAACTTAGTTTGTTAGTGAGATGTAAATGTGATTAAATGTTATTGAGTGTTACCTATGCTACCGATGTTTCCTTCTTTCGGCGAGATTTTGGTATCTTTTATTCGGCTTGGTGTGGCCTCCTCCCCCCTTTCCAGTAAGGTGGTTGCAGGTGGGACCTGGTTTTACTGAAATTAAACTTAGATTCTTCCTTTATTATTTTGTTTTATTTATTTATTCATAATTCTCCACTTTATTTATTTTTCTCTTGTTTCCCGTTTCCCGATATGTTGTTTGTTAGGTGTTTTTGTTATAGTATTTAATTTCGTCCTATGAAGTTCCCTGCTGTTGGGCATGGGTTTCTGATTGATTCGTACTAGGGTTGTGGTGCCGGTAATACCGGTACCGAAAATCCCGGGAACACCGACCCATTTTTGGTACCGTAATACCGGTACTGAACAAAAGCCAGTACCGGTATTTTCGGTACTATACAATTTTTTATGACAAATATGTTAACTCCTCATGGGGATCTGTTTCAAAATATCGGTCTGCAATATAACGTTTAATTATATTAATTTGCCTTCTAGATAAATCGTTGAGATAACACCTTTATGTGGGAAATAGGGGGGGCATAATTCTGAATGGTTTCCATTATTCACTGGGTGGCGCGTAATAAGACTATGGTCTAAGGCATGTCTGTATTTGGTTTGCTCTTAAACCTTTATCTATAAAAGAACGAACAGCGTTTTAGTAGCTAATAGTTTTAGACTTGGTGAACTGCTTCAAATGGGGCGATTTGTAATTATTGGTGATCGGAAAATTCAGCAAAACTCCATAGTTTACAGGAAAGCAAGGAGCCTTGATAAGCATTAGAGAATAGTAGGCAAACGACATAAAGGTCGAAACCAATTTTCAGAAAAGCTAGAGAGGAAATGCGATTAACCTGCTCAGATTTACTGCCATTCTCGCTTTGATTTACTGTTGTTAATAGGGTTTCATACATATACCATCTGTTCATACATATACCATATACGAAAGTCGCACCACTTAGCAGTTATTGATTTCAAAGTGGCCTAGATTGCAAAATAAAAGAAGGTGCCCTATACGAAAAATATCTTCAGTGAAATGAGTCTTGCCATTCCAAAGCAATTAAAAACAATAAACATGTTTTTTGATCAGCACAAATCAATCATCTGAGAATGAGATCATCAGTTTGAGCATTCAATTTCAGTTTTAAGCTTTTTTCGAATTTAAAAAAAAATATTCGAGTACCGGTACTTTACCGGTACTACCGGTACTGAGGGCTTCAGTACCGTAGTACCGGTTCTCGCCAAAAAGGCTCGGTACTGCGAACCCTAATTCGTACTCAGTATTATTTATATATTTTACGTGTTTGTTGAAACATTCCTTCAACCATTGTTTTTCCATCTGTATCCTCTATGTCATTACTTCTTTAATTATTCCCTTCAGATGCTTTTCTTCATTTCATCTTTTACCTCTAAATTCGTATTCTTCTCAATTTGGCAACCCATGGTGATCCTATAAAGATACCGTAAAAATATTATTCCCCGGAAGTATGTAAGCTTCCTATAATTAACCCTTCTATTTTGTTTTCTTTAGCCCCCCTTGAATAATTTCCTTGCTTTTTTAATGATTGCATTGGTTTTTATCACTTTTACCGCTTTAATTAAACGTTCCTCTTGTTTAACTTTTTTTTTCTCTTCATTGTATTATCTTCTCTGTAGGTCATGTTATATTTGTGTTTCTTCTTGTTGTGTCCTTCTGTCGCTGCGTTCATGTTTTACGTTTTTCTTTTTCGTATGTATTTTAATTCGACTGCGATTTTTAGTCGTCATGTAAATAGAATTTGTCATCACGTTCATAAAATAAAGACATTCGTACTCATTCCGGGTTCCGGTTCCCTTGTCCACTCATATGTGTATTAGCTTTCATACTTGTATTAAGTGATATAAATGATTCTTAATCAATATTGCATATGTTTTATCCGCTGGCCAGCGTAGGGTGAAAAAAAATAATTCCAATTAAAAATTGTTCATTCTTTTCGTATATTGTTGTCCATATTTTCTTTGTGTCTAGGTTCTGCTTCATGATTTTCAGAGTGAGTCTCCATCTTTTATTATTTGTAAATCATGCATTGTAATTCTGCGTTACTCGCAGGCGTTTCCCGCTTCCTTTTATTGCAGTTTTTCTGATATACTTTTTCATTCCAATACTTTTAACCTCTCATTTATATTGCGCCGTAGTGTCTTTATAAACTATGAGTTTTCAATAAATTCTGTCGTTATCTTTTCCTTCTTGTATTGTAGTATGTTCTTTGTTTCTTCCATACTTTTGCTTCTGGCTCTTTGACTCTGCAAATATAACTTTATTAGTTGCAAATAAATATTTTCGTCAATTGTACTCCTCTTTTGTATTCACATTTTAAAAGCTTTTCTTCATCTTATATCAAACAAACGATTACCCATTTCGTGGTAATTTTTCCTTTTTATCATATTTGTATACCTTTATCTTTATCTAATTTTTTTCACAAAAAAAATCCCATATTTCCGAAATTTTATGTTCTCGCTGTTGATTATTTACTCTTTATTTTCCTTTCACTTTCGCTTTTCCTCATATTGTAAATTGCTTATATCCATGTTAATTAATGACAACGATTATCATGTTCATTTAATTTGCATTGTGTCTCTTGCTTACCAAAATTTTCTTATTCTTTTCAATTTATTTCGTATCACATTCTTGTTTTATTTATCCCTCGTCTTTTTTATATGATGTGTTTTCAATAATTGATTGATTTAATACAATAAAGTTTTTATTTACTATTTTATTATTTAGGACAGTTTTATTTTAATGGCTAGCCCTAAACGAGGAGTAATAGCTATTTACTGATTTTAAACATGTACACTAGTATCTACAGCTATGTACATTTTTCGCTTCTGTAGTTTAATTCACATACTTTTTGAGTCGGTTATTATGAATTTTCTCTAATTCATTTCCGTTTTTGACCACGGTCGTATGCTCACTTGGGAGCTCGACGACTTCATATGGACCTCTCCAAAGAGATTGCAATTTCTGTCCGGTACCTGTGGGGTTGGCTTTAATTAACATCATTTTGCCCCATATAGGTTGCCATTCGTTAGTGTTTCTATCGTATAATTCTTTCCATTTTTGTTTCGATAGAATTAGATTTTCGCGTGCTTGAGTATGCATGTTCTTGAATGTAGATCGCATCTCATTCACGTAATCCTCGTAATATACGCCCTCATTGTCCCATTTGTAAACTAAATTAGGGATGTTGGCGCGTTTGCCATATACTAATTCAAATGGTGTGAAACCTGTTGATGAATTAGTTGTTGAATTGTATTCAAACGTAAAGAAGGGTAAAAGTTGATCCCAAGTTTTCGGATCGCTTCCTACGTATTGTCGCAAATAGATTTTCAGTTCTCTATTTGACCTTTCCACCAAATTTGGTTGTGGATGATAAGTACTTGTAGTAATTTTCTTTATTTTTAAAATTCTGCAGACGTTTTTCATTAGGGAGCTTATAAAATTTGTCCGATTATCAGTTACCAACTCCAAAGGAGTTCCAAATTTGCAAATATAATTCTCAAAAAATGTTTGCGCGACCGTTGTGCTTTCTTGATTTTCCATCGGTGCTACAATCAAGTATCTTGTTAGGTCGTCTTGCATAACTAGACCGTATTTGTTACCCCAATCGGATTCTGCCAATACCACAATGTCCATATATAACTTTTCAAATGGTTCGGACGATGTGGTTGTTATTTTCATTAGAATTTTGTTGGATCGTCCAATCTTGTTCTTTTGGCACGAATCACATTGTTTGACCTAGTTCTCTACATTTTATTTATTTATTTATTTATTGAAAGGCTTTAACCCAATGGTCATTCGCCTTTGAAATTTTGATAATAACATAACATAATTATAATATTGTTCGTGGTTTGTAGCACAAGTGACACCTTTACAGCTGGTCGAGTAATCCCGCGTCCTTCAGAAAGGCCAGTAATATTTCTTCTCGGGCGGGGTCGTTTCCAAGGATCTCTCTAATGGAAAGCGGTAGTTTGTGGTGCTGCCTTAGGTCGGCTAACTCTGGACAGTTCACCAGAAGGTGTTCCACAGTGGTTCGGGTACCACATGTATCGCATGTTGGCGGGGGAACACGCAATACAGCGTGAGCATGAGAGACCTTCGTATGCCCTACTCTGAGCCGCGACAGTACTCGTTGTTCCCTCCTATCAGTCCGGTCTGTCCAGCGGTCGGGTGAGCCTTTGATTCGCTGAAGGTGTCCGGAGCTGCCACGCTAGTGGCGTTCGAAGGCTTCGTTAATCCCTGACTTCAGCTGGCCCAAAATATCTGCGGTCGGGATGAGTCGAGTGAGACGTTGGCTAGTGTGTCTTCCCCTGGCCGCCAGGCGATCAGCCTTTTCATTACCGTCGATGCTGCAGTGACCGGGGACCCAACAAATTGTGGTGAGTGGGTCATACTCGGCCTCGATGGCCTGGATGAAGGGGTGGCGGGATTTTCCCGCCTCGAGGGCGGATATGGCCGCCAGAGAGTCAGACAGTACAACGACGGGTCTATCTTCCGGTTTCTGTACCAAGGCAAGCGCGATGGCCGACGCTTCGGCAGAAAACACCGAGCATGGTGCCGGTAGGCGGAAGAAGAGTCCTTCCCCTTTTCCGCTCACTCCTATTCCAACCTCATCACCGCTCTTGGAACCATCGGTGAATATCCGCACGTGATTTTTATACTTTGTAGCCATCAGTCGGTTATATTTGGCCCTGGCCTCACTACTGGCAGCGCCGGCCCTCAGTTCTATTGACAAGCTTGTGTCAAGATTGGGTCCGCGGTCGTGCCAGGCCCGGTCACGAATTCGGTGTAGACGGGCGATTGGTGGCAGGTCGGCGTCTGTATATTCGCGATGAATCTCGCTGACCGTTCGTAACAGAAAGCAGTCATCTCCGGCTGTTCGCTACAAAAATCCCAGTACTCTTCTGGCGATGGTGAGTGCAGCCGCCCAACGAAGGGGTAGGATCCCGGCCTCCACGCAGGCCGCTTCAGCAGGCGTGCTGGGGAGCAAGCCAGAAGCAGCGCGGATTGGCCCGTGATATAGAGGGCTTAAAATGTTGATAAAGCCTTCCATATTACAGGACGTCAGCTCCACCCCGTAAAATATCTTGCTGTGGATGAGTGCCTGGATGGCAGCGCAGTGTGATGGTTGCAGCACTTGCGGCGGGAACTGATAGTTTTAATTAGCCGCTGTCGGCTGCGGCACTCATTGTCCCATTTGTAAACTAAATTAGGGATGTTGGCGCGTTTGCCATATACTAATTCAAATGGTGTGAAACCTGTTGATGAATTAGTTGTTGAATTATATTCAAACGTAAAGAAGGGTAAAAGTTGATCCCAAGTTTTCGGATCGCTTCCTACGTATTGTCGCAAATAGATTTTCAGTTCTCTATTTGACCTTTCCACCAAATTTGGTTGTGGATGATAAGTACTTGTTGTAATTTTCTTTATTTTTAAAATTCTGCAGACGTTTTTCATTAGGGAGCTTATAAAATTTGTCCGATTATAAGTTACCAACTCCAAGGGAGTTCCAAATTTGCAAATATAATTCTCAAAAAATGTTTGCGCGACCGTTGTGCTTTCTTGATTTTCCATCGGTGCTACAATCAAGTATCTTGTTAGGTCGTCTTGCATAACTAGACCGTATTTGTTACCCCAATCGGATTCTGCCAATACCACAATGTCCATATATAACTTTTCAAATGGTTCGGACGATGTGGTTGTTATTTTCATTAGAATTTTGTTGGATCGTCCAATCTTGTTCTTTTGGCACGAATCACATTGTTTGACCTAGTTCTCTACATTTTATTTATTTATTTATTTATTGAAAGGCTTTAACCCAATGGTCATTCGCCTTTGAAATTTTGATAATAACATAACATAATTATAATATTGTTCGTGGTTTGTAGCACAAGTGACACCTTTACAGCTGGTCGAGTAATCCCGCGTCCTTCAGAAAGGCCAGTAATATTTCTTCTCGGGCGGGGTCGTTTCCAAGGATCTCTCTAATGGAAAGCGGTAGTTTGTGGTGCTGCCTTAGGTCGGCTAACTCTGGACAGTTCACCAGAAGGTGTTCCACAGTGGTTCGGGTACCACATGTATCGCATGTTGGCGGGGGAACACGCAATACAGCGTGAGCATGAGAGACCTTCGTATGCCCTACTCTGAGCCGCGACAGTACTCGTTGTTCCCTCCTATCAGTCCGGTCTGTCCAGCGGTCGGGTGAGCCTTTGATTCGCTGAAGGTGTCCGGAGCTGCCACGCTAGTGGCGTTCGAAGGCTTCGTTAATCCCTGACTTCAGCTGGCCCAAAATATCTGCGGTCGGGATGAGTCGAGTGAGACGTTGGCTAGTGTGTCTTCTCCTGGCCGCCAGGCGATCAGCTTTTTCATTACCGTCGATGCTGCAGTGACCGGGGACCCAACAAATTGTGGTGAGTGGGTCATACTCGGCCTCGATGGCCTGGATGAAGGGGTGGCGGGATTTTCCCGACTCGAGGGCGGATATGGCCGCCAGAGAGTCAGACAGTACAACGACGGGTCTATCTTCCGGTTTCTGTACCAAGGCAAGCGCGATGGCCGACGCTTCGGCAGAAAACACCGAGCATGGTGCCGGTAGGCGGAAGAAGAGTCCTTCCCCTTTTCCGCTCACTCCTATTCCAACCTCATCACCGCTCTTGGAACCATCGGTGAATATCCGCACGTGATTTTTATACTTTGTAGCCATCAGTCGGTTATATTTTGCCCTGGCCTCACTACTGGCAGCGCCGGCCCTCAGTTCTATTGACAAGCTTGTGTCAAGATTGGGTCCGCGGTCGTGCCAGGCCCGGTCACGAATTCGGTGTAGACGGGCGATTGGTGGCAGGTCGGCGTCTGTATATTCGCGATGAATCTCGCTGACCGTTCGTAACAGAAAGCAGTCATCTCCGGCTGTTCGCTACAAAAATCCCAGTACTCTTCTGGCGATGGTGAGTGCAGCCGCCCAACGAAGGGGTAGGATCCCGGCCTCCACGCAGGCCGCTTCAGCAGGCGTGCTGGGGAGCAAGCCAGAAGCAGCGCGGATTGGCCCGTGATATAGAGGGCTTAAAATGTTGATAAAGCCTTCCATATTACAGGACGTCAGCTCCACCCCGTAAATTATCTTGCTGTGGATGAGTGCCTCGATGGCAGCGCAGTGCGATGGTTGCAGCACTTGTGGCGGGAACTGATAGTTTTAATTAGCCGCTGTCGGCTGCGGAACTCGGCTTTGATCCATCGAAAGTGAGGCAGAAAGGTAAGACGACGGTCTATGGTTATCCCCAGAATCTTCGGTTCTTTGCGGTAGGGGACAATCACCCCATCCAGCTGGATCGGCCTCCCAGTTGCGATATGGTTTGTGTTGCAGCAGTGCGTAATCATGCTTTTCGTGGGAGACATGTTAAAGCCGACTGATGCAGCCCATCGGCTCACCTCACTTACGGCGGCTTGAAGTTTGCGGCGGGTACGTATGGTGGTCCTTCCCGTCGTGACCAACACGATGTCATCAGCGTACACGAACACGTAGATCCCCGCCAGTAGGCTGGCGAATAAGGAGTTCATGGATACCAGGAACAGTGTGACGGCGAGGACTGATCCCTGGGGGACCCCGTTGTCTTCCGGAAAGGTGTCGGATTGGGCACCTCCGATTCCCACCCGAAAAGTGCGGTTAGATAGGTAGTCGCTGAAGAAGTGGCCCATGTTTCCAGTGATTCTCCAGTTGGCCAGTTGTTGCAGTACTCCATGACGCCACACGGAGTGCAGGCCATCAGTTACGGATTGACGCACCACCTCTCCAAAGCTGGCGAGATAGGCACCTGTTCCTACTCCACGTCGGAACGCAAACTGCCGTTGATCCAGGAGTTTACGCTCCTCCAGTAGGTCCATCAGCCGTCTGTTGACCATTCGCTCCATCGTCTTAGCAAGGCAGGGGAGCAGGCTGATTGGGCGGAAGTCATCCGGCGTTCTGCTCCCCTGGCATCGCTTTGGGACAGGAATAACTAGAGCTTCCTTCAATGAGGCGGGCATCGGTTCACCACTCCAAATGCGGTTAATGCTGTCTAATATTGCCCGCTTGGCTACCGGCGGGGAATGTTGCAGTAGGGGGTAGCCAACATCGTCCAGTCCGGCAGACTTACCGTGTACCGCTTCCAATGCCGCACGCAGTTCACTTCCGGTGAAAGGCCGGTTGTACACTTGCCCTGAATCGGGTTCAATGCGGACGTGGTTTCTCTCAGCCCTTTGCTTGATACGTAGGAACGCAGGTGGGAGAGCGGCGTCTGCAGACAAGGAGGCGAAGTGCCTGCCTAGCTCGTTACCGATAGTCGTGGGATCGAGCGTCGTACACCCGTTAACGGTAATGGCGTAGCCACTGTGTCGCCGCTTTCCGCTTAGGGCGTTGACTCTCCGCCAGAGCTCTGATGTCGAGGAATCTGGGGAAATACCTTCCAAGAATCTGGTCCAGCTGATGTTTTTCGCCTCTTCCGGACCTCTGGGCACCACCAGTGCACCGCCTGTCGCTGAGGGTTCCCACTTGTCCTGGGAATGCAGGAAGCGGCAGCCCGATTTAAGATACCGGTGAGTTCGTCCGGGGTGTAAGACTCCTTCCGATCTATTAGATCGTCAACGGTCGCTGTTACATGGTTCGGCAAGGACAGTACACCCACATGATCCTGCTAGCGCTCCCGAGCAGATAGAAACGTCGATAGCGGATTCCGTCTGCCCGCGGAGAAAAGTCGAACTGCCATCGTTGAGAACCACGGCGTCGTTGTTTTCGACTACTTCGGCGATGTCGTTTCCTCTCCTGTTACAAGTACGTGAGCCCCACATGGTGTGGTGCCCGTTCACATCTCCCATGATGATGAATGGCATCTCAACTTACTCAATGAGCCGCTGAAGTTTGTTGCCCACATTCCGAGTACTGCCGGGGATATACAGGGATATAACAGTGCACTGAACTGGGTGTTCGATCCTCTTGGCGACGGCTATCAGTTCGGTATCCAGAGATATCGGTTGGGATGGCACATCGACCCTGATGGCCAGACCTACTGTCTGGTAGAGGTTCTCTCCACTGGCGGCGTTCCACGAATACTGGTGTCCGAACCATGATGCTGGGTTCGTCTGATCCCGGATGTGCGTCTCCTGCAGCGCCAAGTAGATGGGCTGCGTCTGTGCAATGATCCTTTGCAGGTCACCCAGGCACCCTCACAGACCATTTGTGTTCCACTGGATGGGCAGTGTTGTTGCTTTTATCGTCGTAGCAGAAGAGTGGAGGAACCCATAACCTCCGACGGCGTTGTCGTGAATGTCTGTGGAAGATATACGAGCAGCAGATGGTTCCGGACTTAGTGTACCATACGAGGAGCTTACCCGGGGAGAGGCCGGGTCTCCCGCACCAGCAGCTGCCGGGGGGGCATCGCTAAAAGGCGGAACGTCCCCGGTCAGGGCCGGTACGGGGAAGCGGGCGCTCGTTTTGACGCCGGTCAGATTTTTATTCGAGCTGGTGTCATATTCGGTGGGGGAGTTGATACTTTCATCTTGGTAACTATTAATTTGCTGCTGCTGTTGGGTGGTAGTTTGTTTGCTGGGTGCTTCCATGCTATAAACATTTTCGCTGGCTGTACCTGTGAGCGAAAGTTTGCCGGCAGGTGGATTTCGATTGGGGTTAATTGTATTGGAACTTACTCGGGTGATGTCCGGGCCTCCCGTGCCAGCAGCCGCCGGGGGTGCATCGCTACAAAGCGGAACTGCCCCGGTCAGGGCCGGCACGGGGAAGTGGGTGTCATGGTTGGTGATGATGACAGATGTACTGATATCTGGATTGGTTGGTGTGGTACTCTTGTTGGATGGTTTGAATAGTACCGGGTGCCAAGAGCAACCAGGAACTGGACTAAGGTCTCGCCGAACTCGATGTTGTTCGTGCCTGTAGTCGTTCCGGCTGAGAATTCTTCCCGGTGGCCCGCCAGGTGCGGGGGAATCGGGAGATTGGAACCGGTTCTCGCTATTTTTGAACTGATTACTTCCTCTTCCCGTTGCAGGTGTCGTTTCAGAGATTAAGCGGGAGGATCGCCTGCTCTGGGGCCCAGCAAGGTGCGGGGCGCTGGAGGCGGTCGTGGTTGCTGTCGTTTGGTGTTGTTGTGTTGGTGGATTTTCAGGTTTCCGGTCTGATTGGTCTGTGGGTGATTGTGAATCGGTAAGAAGAATGCTAATTGGGGTATTAATGATACTTCCCTGTGGGGTTTCCAATGGTCCTGTGTCGACAGCCGCCGGGGGTGCATCGGACGTGTCCGGAACTTCCCCGGTCGGGGTCGACACAGGTAGGCTTTGTTTTATATTACGGTTGAATGTTATGTTATTTGTTGTCATCCCAATTAACACCCTGTTGTTAGTTCAGCTATATGGAAATATCGAGGGACACTTGGAGCACGGGGTTTGGTGGTGCTTCGGTGTCCGAGATGTTCCAAGTTCCCACTGATGAAGGGCTGTTGTTGCGGGAGCTCGATCGGGTTATCCTTTGTGTTTTGGGTGGAGTTGGGTCCGTGGTGCTTTTTATCGGGCTTCTAGATTTTTCCCCGTCACCTGCTCGGTTGCGACTTTTTTGCTGCTTGCATTCGTCACGTAGTCTGGGGTCTCGCTGAATCACGGTATTCGTACTGGCTTTGTTGGCGTTTTCCTGATCTCCCTTTGCTCCAGTGTGTTGGTTAGGTCTGCTTGTTCCGTTCGTTACCTCACGTAGTCTGGAGTCTCGCTGAATCACGGTACTCGTACTGGCTTTGTTGGCGTTTTCCTGCTCTCCCTTTGCTCCAGTGTGTTGGTTGGTTTTGCTCGTTACCTCATGTAGCTGTTGTTTGGCAATTTTGAGTTGGCGGAAAGCGTCCGTCAGGTGGTTTTTCAGACGTAGTATCTCGACGTCCCGGTCGTTTTCTGCCTTCAGTTTTGTTAATTCCTCCTTTAGTTTGGCGATAGTGCGGTCTTTCTCGTCTCCTTTCGGGTCCGTGCTGCTTCAAGCCTGTTCGGCGTAGCTGGGTCCTCTGCGAGTTTGGGCGATTAGCGCTTTTGCTTCAGGGAACGAAATATTCTTGGAGACTTTCAATTTAACGATGGCCTCTTCCTCCATATATATGGGGCAGGTTTTCGATTTAGTTGTGTGCTCGCCGTTACAATTTATACACTTCGAGACGTTCCGTCGTTGTCGTTGACCGTCGATTAACTTTTTCATGCTCAGCAGGGCGTAATATGCCTTTTTCGAGGTCGTTCTTAGGACATACCGAGCTCCTTTGCTCTCCTTCGTGGCCGAAACTACTTTTGTCGGATCGCATCCTAGTACGCCCTGTACCGATTTCAAAATCGTGAACGGGTTTGTAGTCAGTCGGGCATCGGACTCACCGTCCGATGATATAGCTCTCAAAAGCAAAGTCTGTTTATTGATTATATCACCTGAATTTAGGTACTCAGGCAACGTGCGACTTAAAGGAGGGGCGTTTTTCCCCTGTTCGGGGGCCTGGGGCCTGTGCCTCGTAGGGTGGACACTTTGGGAAAACAACGCAAAATACTACACTACCCCGTCACCGATGCGCGTAGTGGAGACGGACGGTTGTTCACAGTTCGAAAATTGTTGTTTTGGTGGAGGCGCGTTGGCGCCCAACTCCTTCGGCGTCTGAGCTCCTGGTATCGGTAGTGACGAAAAGAAACGATTATGTTTATGCTAAAAAAATCAAGTAGTCTTTGCACTGACGACGACACACTGGATCTAACACTCGCGGAAACGGGCCGAACGAAAGAAGGGTACTATATTACCCGGGTGGCTGAAGCCGAACTTCGGGATGTATACCGGTGGCTGAGACCGAGCAAAAGTTTTGGTTTATAAACGCGGAGCTTGTGTTGATGACAACCAGCGGCTCCTAGTGATTGAACCTAACTGAGTTCTCTACATTTCGTCGCATATTTTTCCACTCGAATAGTGGGCTTATGCGTTTCAACATTCTTTTACTTCTGCCCAGCGGAGAATCATGAAACACTTTAAGAACGGTTTCTCTTTCTTCTACTGGTACATGCATTCGGTCTTTCTCTGGCGTAAAGAGGGTGAATACCTTATTAAATTTCCCTGCTATAAATCGTAAAATGTTTGTTTCTGGTGGCGTTTGTATGTTTCTAAAGGAGATAATTTGAATATTCTTATCTTCTCAACAAATGTTTGCGCGAACGTTGTGCTTTCTTTATTTTCCATCGGTGCTACAATCAAGTATCTTGTTAGGTCGTCTTGCATAACTAGACCGTATTTGTTACCCCAATCGGATTCTGCTAATACCACAATGTCCATATATAACTTTTGAAATGGTTCGGACGATGTGGTTGTTATTTTCATCTCGTAAAATGTTTGTTTCTGGTGGCGTTTGTATGTTTCTAAAGGAGATAATTTGAATATTCTTATCTTCTTTCATGTGTTCGG
This sequence comes from Topomyia yanbarensis, assembly GCF_030247195.1. Taxonomy (NCBI): domain Eukaryota; kingdom Metazoa; phylum Arthropoda; class Insecta; order Diptera; family Culicidae; genus Topomyia; species Topomyia yanbarensis. Next base: position 216,435,337 of record NC_080672.1, on the reverse strand, counting down.
GACAGTTCCCGAACGCGTCAACTAATCCTTGGAAAAATACTTTTGTGTCAGCTCTTGATCGGCTTGACCCATTTAGAATCATACCCCATATTTTTCTGTTTGGGATTTCAAATATTCTACCATTTAAAAAATCTTTCAACCCATGAGGGAGGTCGACCAATTCGCTCAACTCTTTATAGGCTGACCTACTATTAACGATAACGATAACTGTTTCGCTCTCTGATACGTCTCCCAACCTTTGAACGGAACGGATCGTTATATTTCACAGTGGTGTTCGTTGTGTAAATTTCAGTGATTGAAGGTCATCCTTTGTTCGTTCGTTAGCTGCCATTCTGCTGGTGCCGGCAGTAAGTCCAGTACATTGTTTTCGCTGGTGCGGAACAATCGACGTTGTTTGCAGATAAGTTTTGCTTTATTGGCCCTTCACATGCTCTTAAATCATGTCCTGCGTACAAGCAGCGCGGGGATAAAATTAAGCGCTCCCTTAAGGAACGCTCAAGGCGTTCTTATGCAGAAATGCTAAAGAATGCTTCGCCATCTGTCCTGTCCGAAAATCCCTATGCTGGTTTGGCTAACGTTGAGCAAGAATCTGACGACCCACGAGAGGGAACATCTTTGGTTAACCCAGGGGAATCCAGGAAGAGGAGAAATCCAGCCTCCCCTACATTGCCTCGTAAGGGTGCCAAGGTGTCGTCCACTCAGAGTGCGCCATCTACAACCAATAAATCCAACGGAAGTGATGCACAAAAGCCGAAGCAATTTGCTCCAGGACTTGGAAATATTAATTCTAACAAGGAGTACCCACCACTTCCAGGGACATCCAAAACCCCAAGTGTCCCCTTTTTTCAAACAGATACTCAGTCCAGTAGCGGACTAATGAAATTTTCTGACATAGTGGACTTAATTTTCACAGCTTTCAATGTTACTGATCCTCTTAAAAGCCTTCTGATACGTTTTCTCCCTATAGTGCAAACATTTTTGAAGCAGTTGACTACTAAATGGCCCCTCCTTGCAGCGATCGTATCCTTCGATGGCTAAGTCATCGAACGAGATCACCGATTCGATCACTGTTCTACAGTGGAACAGCAGAAGTATCCTCCCGAAAATCGATTCCTTTAAATTTTTACTAAATAGTTTAAAATTTGATGCTTTCGCATTATGTGAAACTTGGTTAACTTCCGATATAAATCTCAACTTCCACGACTTTAATATAATTCGTCTGGATCGAGAAAACCCCTATGGAGGAGTACTTTTGGGGATCAAAAAGTGCTATTCTTTCAACCGAATTAACCTCCCTTCGACACCAGGCATTGAAATTGTCGCTTGTCAAGTTTTAATCAAAGGTAAAGACCTTTGCATTGCTTCCATCTACATTCCTCCTGGAGCCTCGGTAGGGCACCGAACGCTTTGTAATATCACGGAATCCTTACCGGCACCGCGGCTAGTTCTGGGAGACTTTAACTCGCACGGTACGGTATGGGGCTGTCTTCATGATGATAATAGATCAACATTAATCTAAGATCTTTGCGATAATTTCAACATGACCATCTTAAACACGGGAGAAATGACGCGGATCCCTACACCACCAGCACGCGCAAGCGCGTTGGATTTATCGCTATGCTCGACATCGCTACAGTTAGATTGCAGGTGGAAGGTGATCCCTGATCCCCACGGTAGCGATCATTTGCCTATCGTGATTTCAATTGCTAACGGTTCAAGACCATCGGAAACAATCAATGTCTCATATGACCTCACACGGAACATTAATTGGAAGAGTTACGCGACCGCGATATCCGTTAAAATCGAATCCACTCAAGAACTTCCTCCGGAGGAAGAGTACAGGTTTTTGGCTGGCTTGATTCTCGACAGTGCGAATCAAGCTCAGACTAAACCAGTACCCAGCGCGAATACCCATGGACGGTCTCCCACCCTGTGGTGGGATAAAGAGTGCTCAGAGCTGTACGCGGAAAAGTCCACTGCATATAAGGCCTTCCGGGAAGACGGGTTACCCGCTAGCTATCAACAGTACGCGTCGTTAGAAAGGCGAATGAAGAGTCTAATGAAAGCTAAAAAACGCAGTTATTGGCGCCGGTTCGTTGACGGGTTAACGAGAGAAACAGCGATGAGCACTCTTTGGGGTACGGCTCGACGTATGCGTAACCGTAATAGTACCAACGAGAACGTGGAATATTCAAACCGTTGGATATTCGCTTTCGCCAAGAAGATCTGTCCGGACTCTGTCCCGGTACAGAAAACGTGCCGCGCCGCGTCTCCTCACGATACCGCGAACGAAACACCGTTTTCAATGGTGGAGTTCTCACTTGCTCTCATATCGTGCAACAATAACGCCCCAGGGTTAGACAGAATCAAATTCAACTTGCTGAAGAATCTGCCTGACACGGCAAAAAGGCGCTTGTTGAATTTATTTAACAAGTTTCTTGAGGGTAACATTGTCCCTTATGAATGGAGGCAAGTGAAGGTCATCGCCATCCAAAAACCAGGAAAACCAGCCTCCGACCACAACTCGTATCGGCCGATTGCAATGCTGTCCTGTATTCGGAAGTTATTCGAGAAAATGATCTTGTTTCGCCTCGACAATTGGGTTGAAGCAAATGGCTTACTGTCAGATACACAATTTGGCTTCCGCAAAGGCAAAGGGACGAACGATTGCCTTGCGTTGCTTTCTACAGAAATCCAAATGGCCTATGCTAACAAAGAGCATATGGCATCAGTCTTCTTGGATATTAAGGGGGCTTTTGACTCAGTTTCTATCAACATTCTGTCAGAGAAGCTGCACCAGCATGGTCTTTCGCCAATTTTAAATAACTTTTTGCTAAACCTGTTGTCTGAAAAGCACATGCACTTTTCGCATGGCGATTTAACAACATCGCGATTTAGCTACATGGGTCTTCCCCAGGGCTCATGTCTAAGTCCCCTGCTCTACAATTTCTACGTGAATGACATTGACGATTATCTTGCCAATTCATGCACGCTAAGGCAACTTGCAGACGACGGGGTAGTCTCTGTTACAGGGCCCAAAGCTGCCGACTTGCAAGGACCATTACAAAATACCTTGGACAATTTGTCTGCTTGGGTTCTTCAGCTGGGTATTGAGTTCTCCACGGAGAAAACTGAGTTGGTTGTTTTTTCTAGGAAGCGTGAGCCGGCGCAACTCCAGCTTTTATTAATGGGTGCAACGATCAACCAGGTTTTCACATTTAAATATCTCGGGGTCTGGTTCGACTCTAAAGGTACCTGGGGATGTCACATTAGGTATCTGAAACAGAAATGCCAACAAAGGATCAATTTTCTCCGAACAATAACTGGAACATGATGGGGTGCTCACCCAGGAGACCTGATCAGGTTGTACCAAACAACGATATTGTCGGTGATGGAGTACGGGTGTTTCTGTTTCCGCTCCGCTGCGAACATACACTTCATCAAACTGGAGAGAATCCAGTATCGTTGCTTGCGCATTGCCTTGGGTTGCATGCACTCGACCCATACGATGAGTCTCGAAGTGCTGGCGGGCGTTCTTCCGCTAAAAAATCGATTTTGGGAACTCTCATATCGATTGCTCATCCGATGCGACATTCTGAACCCGTTGGTAATTCAAAATTTCGAGAGGCTCGTCGAGCTTAATTCTCAAACCCGTTTTATGTCCTTGTACTTCGACTACATGGCACAGAGCATCAATCCTTCTTCGTACAATCCCAACCGTGTCCGTTTCCTAGATACTTCTGATTCTACTGTATTCTTCGACACATCCATGAAGGAAGAGATTCGTGGAATCCCGGACCATATACGCCCGCAGGTGATCCCCAATATATTTTATAATAAATTCCGAGAAGTCGACTGCGACAAAATGTTTTACACTGACGGATCAAATCTCGATGGGTCCACTGGCTTCGGTATCTTCAACAATACTATCACCGCTTCATTCAAGCTCAATGATCCCGCTTCAGTTTACGTCGCAGAGTTAGCTGCAATTCAGTACACCCTTGGAATCATCGACACTCTGCCCACAGATCACTACTTCATCGTTTCGGACAGCCTCAGCTCTATCGAGGCTCTTCGTGCGGTGAAGCCTAAAAAGCAACTCCCGTATTTTCTGGGGATGATACAGGAGTCCTTGTGTACGTTATCTGAAAAATCTTATCAGATTACCTTTGTTTGGGTCCCCTCTCATTGTTCTATCCCGGGCAATGAAAAGGCCGACTCATTAGCAAAGGTGGGCGCATTAAATGGTGACATATACGAAAGACCAATCTGCTTCAACGAATTTTTTAGTATTTGTCGTCAGAGGACGCTCAACAGTTGGCAAACCTCGTGGAGCAACGGGGAACTTGGACGATGGCTACATTCGATTATCCCAAAGGTATCAACGAAGCCTTGGTTCGGGGGGATGGATGTGGGTCGGGATTTTATTCGCGTAATGTCCCGACTTATGTCCAATCACTACACCATGGATGCGCATTTGCGGCGTATTGGGCTTGCGGAGAGTAGTCTGTGCGCTTGTGACGAGGGCTATCACGACATCGAACACGTTGTCTGGGTATGCGCCGGGTATTGTGACGCCAGGTCTCAGTTAAAGGAATCCCTTCGGGCCCGAGGTAGACCACCCAATGTCCCAGTCCGAGATATACTGGCAAATCGTGATTTCCCCTATATGTCCCTTATTTATACATTCATAAAAACGATAAATATCCCAATTTAGCCCCTCTCTTTTATTTCTCGTTTTTGGAGTTTCCTCCTGCCTTGTGGAACCGATCAGCTCCAAAGTGCCACTATGTAACCGCCGTCGCCCTTACCACTACGCCTGCATAGAAGGAAACTGAAGCGAGAGCGACTCGAGGTCCGATGACTTTTGAAGGATTCCCCGCGGGTCCGAAGAATACCATCCGCCAATCCGGTACTCGACGACTTACTAGACTGAGGCGCAAATTTGCTTCGCTGATCCCCCTTCCCCCCCCCCCCCTTTGAGCGAAAGTTGCAAGTTTTGCTCTTCTTTCCCTGTCTCTCCCCTGTCCTTGATACAACTGCTGCTACACTGATGCGGAAATAAGCCACCCTCTGAATATCTTGACCAAGCATAAGTTTTAGTTAAAAAATTCAAATTAGTATTCTGTATTCCTAGTTTTAAGATAGCTATAATTTTTACTCTTTATTGAAACTCTTGTCCTCCATCTTGTAAATAGAATTGAATCCCTAGTTTTAAGATTTCTGTGAAGTTTCTCATAAATATTTGTTCCCCCTTTTGTGTACTAAACTATATTGTTAGTTTTAAGATAACCGTAAAATATTTCGTAAAATACTATTACTCCCCCTCTTGTATATCAAAGTGAATCCCTTGTTTTAAATTTTTTCATGAAAAAATCTTTTGGCCCTCTCTTGTATATTGAATCTTATTTCTAGTCTTAAGATAGCTGTAAACTTTTTTTTTCCTTTGTAAAAAAAAATATTTCAACATTGTAACCTCCTAGTTTTAAGATATCCAAAATGTAAAAACATAATCATTTGGCACCGCCAAGCTAACGCATTTGTGCCTATCAAATAAACGAAATGAATAAAAAAAAACTGTTTGGCTCTCGTCGATCTTGCTTTTTGAAAACTTTAATAGTTTGAAATCTATACGTCCCTGCTCTAGATCATTTTCAAAATCTTCGTGTGTGATTGTTACTTCTAGATCATCTTTTTCGTCCCATTCAAAATCGATATTTTCTAACCCGTCCATGTGAGGGTTCCCTTCGGATTGCTGTGTGTCCTTGAATAGCCCAAATCTTCCCGATGAGTCTGTAATCTGTCTCGTGGGCTTTGTTTCGATTTGCTTGTCTATTTGCTTGGCAAGTTTTTCGTCTTCTTCTTGCTGTTGTTGCAGTTTCTGTTGCCGTGTGACTACAGCGACCGTGTGAGATTTTTCATCTACCTCAGCATCAGGATTAAGTCTTGATTGAAAATCTGCTACAACATTATCTTTTCCTTGTTTGTAGCGTATGTCTATTTCCAACCCTTGGAGCTTTAAACGAAGTCGTGTCAGGGTGGATGATGTTTCCTTCAATCTCCAAATAGAGATTAAAGGTCTATGATCTGTGTAGACGATAAATTTCTGATTATAAATAAAATGTTTAAACCTATTCACTGACCATACAATTGCGAGTAATTCTTTCTCTATCGTATGGTATCTTCTTTCTGCACCTACTAGACCTCTGCTCGCATAGTGTTCATCAACTTCTTTTCATTAGACGTATCTTTGTAGTTCGGTCTTACCAACAGAGTATTTGAAGTTAAAAAATCTTTCAATTCTTCGAATGCTTTCTGACATTCATTAGTCCAAATAAATTTTACATTTTTCTTCAGCAGATCGTTCAATGGTTTACGTTTATCTGCTATTTGGGGTATGAATTTACCGTAAAAATCAACCGTTCCTAAAAACGAACGGACTCCTTTAACTGTTTTTGGCACAGTCATTTCTTACATGGTCTTTATATTATCCTCCATTGGCCGAATGCCTTCAGCATCAATTGCATGTCCGAGATATTTAATTTCGGTCCTTAAAATTTGGCATTTTTCTGCCTCAATTTTCAAATTGTGTCGGCGCATAGCCTTCAAAATTTTTATGAGGTTTTCATTGTGTTCCTCAATAGTTGAACCGTAAATGATAGTATCGTCTAGGTAAACGATAGCTTTCACACCTTCAATTTCATATAATATTGTGTTCATCAACTTCTGAAATGTTGATGGACTATTTCTAAGGCCTATAGGCATTCTTGTAAATTCAAAATGCCTTTTAGGGGTTGAAAAGGCTGTTTTAGTCGCATCTTTTGGGTTAGTTGGGACTTGATAAAAACCTGATTTCAGGTCCAATGTTGAAAAATATTTAGCTCCTCCGAGATTATCAAGTATCTGGTCGATCAGTGGGATCGGATATACAAACGGTTTTGTTATTAAATTCAGCGCTCTAAATTCAACCACGATTCTATACTTTTTATTCCCGTTTTAATCGTCATTTTTGGGTACGCACTAAACCGGTGCATTCCGTGGACTTTTACTGGGTTTAATAATGCCTTACTTCAACATTTCCTCGATTTCTGCATTTATATGCTTTTATATGCGTCTCTATTTCATGGACCGCCGCGTCTGTAGTTGTTAGATGGTCTCCTTTTTGGTAAAACACATCACTATATTCCGCCATTATTGATTCCATAGCTTGGAAATTGTTTCTTTTCAAATGATCCAAATTAGGGTTCTCTAATAATTTTTCAGTTCGTTCATTACCACGTAACTGATCGTACTTTTTATTGTCAACCAGACTATAGTCCTGGTTGTCATCCAAGTTTTCTAAAACCTGTTCTTCATAGTAGGAATCCATGTAATTTTTTTCGTTGGACTCATTCGTCTAATTCTTTTTATAGTAATCTTTCTTATTTGTACCATAATCATTAAAATCTATCCTATTTTCTGATCCGCATTCCGGGATCATGCTAGTCATGGACTTTCTTCTGTGAGATGTGTCTGATTCAATAAAACTTTTCCTTGACGTTTTATTGTTATTTCTGTTTCCTATTAGTTTGGTCATATCTGTTATATGATTAATTTCTTCGTTATTATACTGTGTCTTATCATCAGCGTATTTTGTAATTGCCTCTGTCTGGCATGCCTTCTCGGCCAAAATTTCGCATTTTCGCGTCATGTTTGAGGGCTTTTCATCATCCCTTGCTATTTTATTTTGATATCTATTATTCATCCCATCCCTTCCTCCGGGGGTCTTGTTACGTACTTCTTCAATGTTTTTAGTTGAATTCATGTCATCTGCGTTGTTGGGAATACTTTCCTCTCTTGACGCAAAAGTATCAGGACTTTGTATTTTATCTCCATTTGGCTCATTGTCGCACTTATTCGATTTACGGAGGGCGATGTAGTTCAATAATAAGATATAAAAATTGTACATTCCTTAAGAAATTTCCTATGATTCCCGGGACGCACAAATCTTTTACAATATAAAATTTTATTGGATACTTCGAGTTCCCAATTATTAATGTGGTTTCTACTGACCCAATAGTTTCTGATTGTGTCAGATTAAAACCTGTAATGTATAACTTATCCCGATAGTTAATAAATCTGGCTCCAATTTTCGAGACCGTATCCCATCTTATTACATTAAGAAACGCTCCTGTATCAAGCATATATTTAATCCTAATGTCAGGCCTTTCTATTGAGGCGATATTTACTAGTAATTGATTATTTCTGGTATATTCTACGTCCAGTTTCTCATATGGAGGCATAGTTCCTTGGATTTGATTACCCGTGTTTTCTTGCAATGTGGTGGGCCGTCCGTGGCCATTATATCGTATATTGAGCGACTTAGTACTCAGTCGTTGTCTAGTTGTATTAAAATTTCTTAAATTCTTATTTGTGCTTGTTTTACTGTATGTACCGCAATTTACGCCTACTTGTATATTATTATTTCCGTAGTGTCCCACATTAGGGTAGCAATCTAGTTCTCGAATTATCTTGTTTTGTTGATAATTTCTACGTTGCACCTTTGTATTTATATTACCATTATAATCTTCCCAGTAAGTTCCCGCATATTTTCGCGGTGCATGCTCGAAATCATTTTCACCTCTTTCTGGCCAATATTTTTTCTCAGGTAGCTCATAGTGCCTACCTTCCTCTGTGTATTCATATTGGCCTGTGTTTCCTATATTTCTGTTTGGTTCCCCTTGTCGCGTATCAATAGCTACTCGCGCTAATTCTAATAATTCCAGTCTCTGTTCAATTTCATCCAAATACTGGCTTTCGAAATCTACTTTCTCTTAGTAGTCGAGCAATTGCGTTAGTGGCACATTCTGGTGTCCACGCGCCAATAATTTTAAGTCTCCATTTCGCAACCCTGCTATAAAATGCAATCTAATACTAATAAGTATTGGCCTTCCCTGATTCTAGCCCCTTCATTATAAAAATCAAGTTGCACTTGTATTCTAATCACTCGAGTTTTGTATTCTTTAAATGATTCCTCCGGGTTTTGTCGAAGGGTCTCAATCTTTGAAATAACTTCTTCTATAGGCTCCCATTTACTAAATTTACGTATTTTCTTTTAATTTCGGCCAAGTATCAGCCTTTATGCTTAATAATTGCACCGCTGCTTTCTGTTTTAATTTTAAGAGTACCACATATAACAATTCATTTCGTGACACACCCTCAGGTATTTGTTTGTTAAAATGTTCTATATGATAGATGAATGCATCTAGCTCATCGGTAGACCCATCAAATACTGGAATACATTGAATTGCTTCCGTCTTTGGAAACTTGTAATCCATCTTTTCAAAATAGAATAAATATTTAATATGGTTGCTAGCTATTACTAAGTATAATTGGAATATTAACTGGATTAAATCCCTTTATTATTATATTTTTATATTTATTGAAATATTTTCGTTCCACAGCACACTCTGCTGCCATGCGATTTTTAATAAATTTTTCATTTTATCCATTTTTATCCATTTTTCAATAATAGTGTATTCTTTTATTATTAATTTTAATTGCCCCTAATTAATAAATTATAGTGGTATCAAAACTTTATTGACTTCTAACAATCAATAAAAAACGAACCACCCTAATCTTGCTCACAGCGATATATTTCCAACGCATTATAGTCCATTCAATTATATTTTAAATTTCGTCTCCGGTGTTTTCAAACAAATCCATATACAAATATTTTGTCATTTTTCTCTTTACTATGTTTGAATAAAATTCAGTCATGCAGTTTATTCAAATAATCTTGATGCTATTCGTTTGTGCCTCCCACCTTCGAGGCAAGTACTTGATAATTGGTATTGTAATTGTATCTTTATCTCGTTTAATTGTGCTCAGCACATCGAGAAACGAATTATAGTTTATATAATTTTTACCCCGTGAAATTTTTGATCGTTTTCTTATTGGATTACTTTCAATAACTTATAGTATTGAAATTTAGAGTTTATGTTATTTAATCATTTCTGGGTAATCATAATTAAGCCATCCTGATGCGTTCAACTTTTTCAAGTCGCAAAACTTATCCATGGTCAAGGCTAGCTAAAAATACGTCATAGCTGTTGCTCCAATTGATGGGTTTGCTGTTTACTATTTCGTAATCATCATTAACCTGGGTTTCAACTCCTGTATGAGCACAGCTGATTCGAAAAAATGCTGACTATGTTTTTACATTTCTTATAAACGAAATGTATAGAATTCGCTCAAACTTTCAAGATTTTTTCCGAGGCCCGGAGGGCCGAGTCTTATATACTAATCGACTCAGCTCGACGATTTGGGACAATGTCTATGTGTGTGTGTGTCTGTGTTTGTGTGTATGTAACGGACAAATTCTCATTCGTGTTTCTCAGCAATGGCTGAACCGATCTTATCCAAACCAATTTTAAATGAAAGAACTAAAAAACAGTATGAACGCCATTAATTTGGTTTTGATTCTGATGTTTAGTTTCCAAGATATGAATGTTTGAATGCGTAAAAATGGCGTTTTTTGCAGTTTTTTTAAATTATCTGCCGAAATTGACAATATAGATTAACAATTTATATGTTTTTAGACAGCTTTAACGAATACCTTTCGAAAAAGCTATAGATTGTTGAAATCGGACTATTATCAAAAGAGATATTTAACATTAAATGCGGACGAAAGATTTATATCATTTCCCATTGCCAGAAATATGACCAAAAACATGTAATCTATTTTTAATGCCAAAACGGCTTATTTTAGGTCAATAGTATCTTCAGTGAATTTAATGGAGGCAATATGCCCTTTCTTTTAGTATTGTGCTTTTGCTGATCCCCCTATGAGTGAGATATTTTCACAAATTTTCTTGGAAGTGATTATATCGAAATGATACCATCAGCAAATTTGTAGCTCTTACATTTGCGAATAATTTTACTGAAGACTTCGGATATCTATTTTGAATACTTTAAAAGTTATGGCTTGTTGTTTGTGGATTACCCTTCGTCGCCTATTTATTGTTCAATATAGTAATAATCCATTGAAATAAGCCAAACATTCTTTCGATAAAACGAATTTTGTATTTCATTTTTCTATCTACAACCGCTAGAAATAATCACCGAACACTTCCAAGTTGTCTGGGAGGAACTTGATAACTTATCAGTGCAAAAATGTTTATTTGTGCGAACCTGCAATTTTTCTAACTTATGACCATCGGATCGATCTGAAACATATCGGAAAATGAAAAGCGAAATAAATAACTCCAAGCAACTGCGTAGCCAAGAGAAGGTTTTGGGGTTTAACACCATACGACCCCCCCACCACACCAAAAAAAAAATATTGGATTGAAGTTGAAAATTTATTGATGCAGACTGATTTAATTCAATAATACAATAACAATTATCTGATCCGTAGATTGATAACCTGTTGTTGTAAACATCATGAGGACTTTTGATAAATTGTCGGAATGGGGTCCTGATATGTAACTGATCTATTGATCTTGATTCCACAGTTGTCTAATTGCATCAATATCAAATTCCTGCTGAAAACATTCCAATAGAAAATTCCAGAGTTCTTTAATCAATCATAATCCTCAGATTTATTTTCAAATTGAGCTCATTTTTGTAGAAATGTACTGTAATAAGGGTCTTTATTTAATAGGAAGCGAAGTTAAAATTGATTTAATGTCTATGAAACATAGAACTGCTCACCAAAAAAGTGCATAACTTTCAACATTTACTAACCTTCCCATCGGCTGCTATTGAATTTTTTATTGATTGGACTTCCGGTTCCGGAGTTACGAGTTGAAGAGTGCAATCACACAGCAAATTCCCATATAAACTGAAATGAAAAATTTTCAAAATCAAATTTGTATTTTTGATGCCAAATGATTTTAAAATGCATGAAACATTGAGATGTTTGACAAAAAATGACTTTTTTGGACTTTGGTACATTTTTGCATTTCTAATATAGAAAGGTTATGCAATCACTCTAAAAATCGTCAATCATACCGAGGGGTTGCTACTTTAAAATTAAAACTAGTTTAAAATTTCTTAACAAGTTGAAAATTTTCGGCAGGACCCTGATCTCCCGGATCTTTCTCCATGATCTACAGTTGGTTTCAAGCGATGTTTCAGTATCACATAGTATCTCAAGATCGTGGCTGTCGATCCATTGTATGTATGTGCAAATCGTACTGAACATGTAATATTCATTTCCACCATTGTATTGAACATAACCAGCCATGGAATCGTAGTCTGGACAAATGAGACAAGCACAATTGCACCACTAGGTGGATTAAAACAAGTTTTTATTTTGGGAATGCGTCGAGTTGAGACGAAAACGTAATATGATTAATAACGAGGATAACACTTTCCGAATGTAGAGAGAAATTAATGAAAAATTACGATTTCCATTCGACTCTAGCAGGTTCTGATCGATTTTGATGAGCATTTGATTTTTGTTGTATGACCAATTATATGTATAGGTCAAATGTTCAAAAACAGTAATTTACGGTCAAGATAGCATCATTTTGAAACCGCCAATTTCGGAGGTTTAGTCTCTTCGATGAGTTTTACAAACGTTAAACAGCGCATCATTTGATAAAATAATTTTGACGGTATATCGTCCAAGAAGTATTTATGATGAATTTTCTCAGGTTAATATTCATGACTACAATAAAGTCTCAACAAATTCGCTAAAGACACGAACTCTGTTACTATTTTCTGAAAATAATTCCGCATAATATTAAAACTTCAAAAATTACGGTTTCGGAAATATGCCGTTTGGACAGTATGATATATTTTCACCAAACCTCTACCAAACCGAATTTCTGGCTACGCCTCTGACTTCAAGTAAGTAGAAACAAAGTGGTTCTACACTCGTTCACAAGAAACTGCTTCGAATGCTGAATATCTATTATAACACATTGAAACCCCAATTTTATCAGCCAAATATGAACATATGTTTGATGGGCTCTAGCAGACGAACAAGACTGAATTCGAGTAAATCCTTTCTTGAGCATGTTTTCCTTATCATGAAGTTGGAAATATGCAAAAATAAAAAGTTCATCATAATCGGAAATAGTTATCAGACTACATCAAGGGACGGGAAGAATATTTTAACAGCTTCAGTTTATTATATGAAAAAAATTGCCCGATTTAGTCAATGTCCCCATTTCGTCAGCCTAAAATACACCATGAGACTGATAAAAATGGGTCTTTATTGTATGTATTATTCACTGTGTTTCACATTAATATGTACATTTCATTTTTGTAGATTTTTTTATTGCATCGTATTACAACAATTTTTAGGTAGTTTTCAAGGGGTTATTTTATAGACTTCTTCCAAAATTTGGCGAACCTAATCCAATTCGTATACCAATTAATTGGTATACTTAAGGGTTTATTTGTTGCAGATAGAGAAAATACTGAAATTTTCAGCTTTTTTCCTACACAATATTACGAAAGCTTATTAAACAATTTTTCCTAATAAGTTTGTGAAAATTATAAACTATTTGAATTTTTTTAATAGTTTTATTTTTTATTTAACCGTGATTTTTTAATAAAAGTAATAAATTTTAATCGCTTCACAACGTAGTCTATTTTTCATGGCTTGCGGTGAGCACGATCTCTCGAATTGCTGAACTGAAAATTATGGAATAGAAATTAATTTTTAGTATTCTTTACAGACCCGCTGGTGCCCTAAGACGATTTTGCTAGATTTTCAGAGCACTGTGCACCCAGTGCATTAACGCAAGTGACGGAAGGTTATCGAAAAGTTTCGTGAAAATGAAAATTCCAGTAATGATGATGATTTTCCCAAACGGTTCGTTTTCGAGAGGTTTTTATTTGTTCTTTGGCATTAGGATTAGCGATAATAATTCAAATCAAGGATACTACTGGGAATTCACCTTTAGAAAAAGTCGATGTCGAAGTAAAATTTGGAACTATGCACGCATGCACTTCAGAGATAGCGTGATATCAGGAGCTGCGATTTCATTTCAACGCTTTTTTTTTGTAAAAAGGGCGATACTTACAAATGTAAACCTAAGGCTTTTTTCATACATGCGAATGAGGGCTTTGAAACGCAACAAATTAACCTTAAAATTTGGATTCTACGATATTGCAAAAAATACAACGGGCGAAACTGTATTTTTGTTTGTTTATTTAAAGTTTCGCCCTCCACGCTCCATGCAAACAAACAGGGCGATACTTTTTTTGCTAGCAGTTTAGAGGCGAAACTGTTGTTTTCGTATTTTTTTTAGGATTGATGATCGCTATTGAAAAAACACGGACGAAATCGGTGGTGCAGAACGGTAGTTATTGTAAAAAACGTAAGGGCGATACTTCAATGCTGATAGGTGGGACCGAAAAAGTAAACAATCGCCAAAGGGGCGATACTATCATTTTGTCAATTTCAATAGCAAAAACAAATTTTAATTTAATAATTTCAAATACTTTATGAAGTTTTGGGTTTCGATCACTGAATCATGCAATCTAGGATGTAAAAACACAATAGTTCTTAAATGGGAAATAAAACCAAGTCTGGAAATATTCACTGTTGATTTTCTTTGAATGGTATCACTGCTAGTATCGCCCTTTTCAAGAAAAGCGTTGATTTCTTAGTTCTCAGTCGCGTTGGAAATTTGAGTAAAGTATAAACTTCACATCGATTCAAAAAAAACTTCGATTTTTCTGGCCCAGTACAATATATAACCCCTTTAGGAAAATTCAGTTTTCCCACCACAATATAGATATTTTATTAACAGAGCATTAACAATAATTCGTTGGTATGTCTATTTTATGGGCTATTTTTTCGCTTTCCCATTGATTTGGTTTGAGATTTCTAGCACTGATGTTGTCCTATGCTGATTTGAGCGATTCTCTGAGTCCTGCCACTATCCCATGTAGTAGGTGTAATCAAACACATCGCGAAGCATCAAGTTCTAAATGTTCTCAAACGATATAATATCCGAAGAGAGTGATAAGAGTTATAAGAAATGTCTCATCACACTGTTAGGTGGATTAAAAGCGTTTTTTGATTACCATTAGTTTCCATGCTATGTTCACCCGTGCAGGTTTGTGCAAAACGGTTTAATTATTTGTCATCGGTATCTAGTTTCATTTGGTTCTTGCTAGCTTTAATGGGAGTATGTGGGGTTTGAATGAGTATTAGTTCTTCGTGTAGTTTCACCTGAACTATTTCACCCTGCTCTTTGATTATTTCAATAATTTTTTTCCTGCGTAGTAGTTCAACAACCTCTTTGGTGTTAGCTACCCTAGTATTAATAAGTACAGTTTCCGATGTGAATTGTATGTTCACTAACGCTTTCAATATTCTTCCAGCCCTCATTATTTGTTCATTAACAGTTTAAGTTAATTTGTTTTATTTACCCAATCGTTTTCTTTTTCTTTCGTTTTTTCACTTTCCACGAGAAACGAACGTTTGAAAAAAGAAAAAGATGAAATGTGTTTTAATTGCAATCATACCGCCTCAGCGCGTTCAGTTTCTTGCACCCACCGAATGCGTCACGATTGTTGATATATCTTCTCCCGCTATTTAATTATTTCGTCATCAACCACAGTCTCGGTCTCTTCGTCCGTACCAGCTGTTTCAGTACATGGCTACTTGCTAAAGTAAAATGCTTATTCTGCTACGTCCGTTCTCGCTTCATCGGTGTACGGTTTCATTTACTTCTCGTTCGTCGTGGTATGGTCGTCACTATATGTCATCATAAATTGTCGAGTATATTCAACGTGTGTGGTGGATTAATTGTCAAAACTTGGTCGAGAAAATTAAAAGCTTTCCAATGAGTATAGTGTAATCGCGGGCATTCGCGGGCGTCGCTGTTGCCATCGCATTAAAAGTTCGAATTCAATGAAAATTCATGACGAACAGTTATTTAAACTATAACTAAACTAGACTGGCTTATTTTTGGTGATTTTACGATGTAATTTAATCACATGGATAATTTTGGTGAAGAAATGCAATGTACAAAGTTAACCGTTTCTTCAAAAAAACGAAAATAGCCAGATGTAGTTCCTATGATCCTACTATCGTGGCGTAAACGCTCAATAAAGTTAATCTTTTTATATTGTCCCTGCGTAGTATAAAAGAAAATTTCTTTTTCTCACTTACCTGAGCTGCATTGTTGATCTGCTCGTTAGTTCCTGTCGAGATGATGTAGACCACTATTTCTACAGCACATGGAGCGCCACTAGTTCCACAGCACAACTTTACGTGATACAAAATCTGTAGGAAACACTTTCCAAACTCGTAGCAAGCGCATATGTATTTGTGGAGATCGTTGACGAACTCTGTCAAAGTTTTGCGAACAAAGAAACTTGCACTGAATCGATTAGATCTTCTGAGTGTTTGCCTTTTTCCACATTTAAGCTATCGCATTTTTCGCGACTGGTTTGCTATTTTTCTTCAGTTTTCAACATCAAATTACGCAGACAATTTACGCATTTTCTATTCACATTCAATATTAACACAACCAGAAATCGTCGAATTTCTGCTTTTCTCGAATCTAGTCGAGGTGACTACACTTATGGTTAAGGTTTTGGCGTTTTCTAGCCCTTCACTTTTTCGGCTTTATGTTTCCGCTGTCACCAAATGCGGCGTAACGCTTACGCAACGCGGCACAATTAGTTACCGGATCCGCGGAAATAAAGAAAAAACACAACGGATTGTAAAAACGAACACTATATATTTTCCCTACTTTTTCTTACACGATCTCACTTCCTAAACTACCCTACTGTGCGATTCTTTCGCGCCTAATTAATCTACTACTTAAATTGATCTCGGTTGTTGGCAGCCGCATAGTACATGGGGCCCAGCCGCGATTCTAAATCTTCTGAAGTTTATATAATTAATTTCTTGATTACTTCAACAAAATTACAATTATTGACTATCTGTCCCTGTTCAGCATGCGATTGACATTATATTTGTATTAGTGTCGCATGGCTTTCTATCTTTCTCCTTCGTATGTAACTTTTATGTTAATGTATTCCTATTCTCCTCTATCCTAAAGTAACTCTTGCTGTCTTCTATTATTTTCCGAAGGTTCCCCGAACGTAAGTACTTCCTAATTGGTTTAGTGTTAGTGAGCCTTCGGCTCTCGCTAGAACATCGTGCTCGCCTGTTCTAACTAAAGCTATTCGTAAGTAGTTGAACGCTCTATTTCCCAAACATACATAATCTTACTAAGATACATTATGCATTTGTATCGATGGGCTCACAATCATGAAAGTGCCACGCCTATGTAAATAATTACTTTAATTAATATTGGCACAGCCAAATTCTATACAATCATAAAAACACCTGCAGCCGGTGTCATTGGAAATCAATCATTTACCGCGGATACCTATCATTAATTCTACGAGCAACACAATGACTCACATTCGTTATGCTATGTGCACCGGGACTTAAGCCGCTGCGTTTGCAAATTCGCTAGTGACGAGTTCTTTCAGGTCAACCTTAGAATTGTTGGTTGCGCAATTTTATGTGTTTACAATTGTGGGGCTGTTCACGGGCTTATGGTCGTTTTTCGGGCTTGCGGACCTTTTTCGGGCTTGGGGTCTTTTTCGAACTTGGAGTCCTTTTTCGGGCTTGGGGTCCTTTTTCGCGCTTGGGGCCCTTTTCATGCTTGGGGTCCTTTTTCGGGCTTGGGGTCTTTCTTCGGGCTGGGGGTCCTTTTTCGGGATTGGGGTGCTTTTTCAGGCTTGGGGCCCTTTTTCGGGCTTGGGGTCCTTTTACGGGCTTCGGGTCCTTTTCGGGCTTGGGGTCATATTTCGGGCTTGGAGTCTTTGTCGGGCTTGGGGTCCTTTTTCGGGCTTGGGGTCCTTTTTCGGGCTTGGGGTCCTTTTTCGGGCTTGGGGTCCTTTTTCAGGCTTGGGGTCCTTTTCGGGCTTGGGGTCCTTTTTCGGGCTTGGGGTTCTCTTTCAGGTTTGTAGTCTTGTGGTCATTTTTCGGGCTTGTGGAACTTTTTCGGGCTTGGGGTCTTTTTCGAACTTGGGGTCCTTTTCAGGCTTGGAGTCCTTTTTCGGGCTTGGGGCCCTTTTTCGCGCTTGGGGTCCTTTTCGTTCTTGGGGTCCTTTTTCGGGCTTGGGGCCCTTTTTCGAATTTGGGTTTTTTTCGGGCTTGGGGTCTTTTTCGGGCTTGAGGTCCTTTTTCGGGCTTAAGGTCTTTTTTGAGCTTGGGGTCCTTTTTAGGGCATGGGGTTCTTTTAAGGGATTGGGGTCCTTTATCGAACTTGAGGTAATTTTTCGGGCTTGGGGTCCTTTTTCGGGCAGGGGATCCTTTTTCGAACTTGGGGTCCTTTTTCGGGCTTGGGGTCCTTTTTCGATCTTGAGGTCCTTTTCGGGCATGGGGTCCTTTTTCAGGCTTGGGGTTCTTTTTCGATCTTGTGGTCTTTTTCGAACTTGAACTCTTCATGCTTGGGGTCCTTTTTCGGGCTTGGGGTCCTTTTTCGGGTTTGGGGTCCATTTTCGGGCTTGGAGTCCTTTTTCGGGCTTGTCGTCCTTTTTCTGGCTTTGAGTCCTTTTTCGGGTTTGTCGTCCTTTTTCTGGCTTTGAGTCCTTTTTTGGGATTAAGGTACTTATTCGGGCTGGAAGTCCTTTTTCGGACTTAGGGTCCTTTTTCGAACTTGGGGTCCTTTTTCGGGCTTGGGGACCTTTTTCGAACTTGGGGTCCTTTTTCGGGATTGGGGTCTTTAGGTTTGGGGTCCATTTTCGGGCTTGGAGTCCTTTTTCGGGCTTGTCGTCCTTTTTCTGGCTTTGAGTCCTTTTTTGGGATTAAGGTACTTATTCGGGCTGGAAGTCCTTTTTCGGACTTAGGGTCCTTTTTCGAACTTGGGGTCCTTTTTCGGGCTTGGGAACCTTTTTCGAACTTGGGGTCCTTTTTCGGGATTGGGGTCTTTATTGGGCTTGGGGTTCTTTTTTGGGCTTGTCGTCCTTTATCGGGTTTGTGGTGCTTTAATAGGCTTGTGGCCCTTTTGCGGGCTTGTGATCTTTTTCGGGCTTGGGGTCCTTTTTCGGTTTTGAGGTCCTCTTTCGAGCTTGGGGTACTTTTTCGGGCTTGGGATGCTTTGTCGGATTTGGGGTCCTTTTTCGGGCTTTGGGGTCTTTTTTCGGGCTTGGGGTCCTTTTTCGGGCTTGAGATTCTTTTTCGGGCTTGGGGTCTTTTTCGAGCTTGGGGTCCTTTTTCGCGCTTGGGGTGCTTTTTCAGGCTCGGTGATCTTTTGCAGGTTTGTGGCCTTTTTCGGGCTTGGGGTCCTTTTTCAGGCTTGGGGTCCTTTTCGTGGTTTTGGTCCTTTTTCGGGCTTGGGGTCCTTTTTGGGCTTGTCGTCTTTTTTCGGGCCTGGTTTGCTTTTTCAGGCTTTGGGCCTTTTTTCGGGCTTGGGATCTTTTTCGGGCTTGTGGTTCTTTTTTCGGGCTTGGGATCTATTTCGGGCTTGAAGTCTTTTTCGAACTTGGGGTCCTTTTCAGGCTTGGGGTGCATTTTCGGGCTAGGGGTCTTTATCGGGCTTGAGGACCCTTTTCATGCTTGAGGTCCTTTTTTTGGCTTGGGGTCCTAATTCGGGCCTGGGGTCCTTTTTCGGGCTTGGGGTCCTTTTTCGGGCTTGAGCTACTTTTTAGGGCATGAAGTCCTTATTCGGGTTTATGGTCCTTTTTCAAACTTGGGGTACTTTTTCGGGCCTGGGGTTCTTTTCGAACCTGGGGTCCTCTTTCCGTCTTGGGGTTTCTTCGAGCAGGGGGTTCTTTTTTGGGCTTGGGGCCTATTTGCGGGCTTGTGGTCTGTTTTCGGGCTTGGGGTCCTTTTTCTGGATTGGGGTGCTTTTTACGGGCTTGGGGTCCTATTTCGGGCTTGGGATCATTTTTTGGGCTTGGAGTCCATTTTCGGGTTTGGGGTTCTTTTGCGGGCTTGGGGTCCTTTTTCGGGCTGGGGGTCCTTTTTCAGGCTTGGGATCCTTTTTGGGGCTTGGGGTCCTATTTCGGGCTTGGAATCATTTTTCGGGCTTGGAGTCCTTTTTCGGGTTTGGGGTTCTTTTGTGGGATTGGGGTACTTTTCGGGCTCTGGGTCCTTTTTCGGGCATGGGTTCCTTTTTTGGGCTTGGTGTCCTTTTTCAGGCTTGGTGTCCTTTTGCGGGCTGGGGATCCCTTCTCGGGCTTGGGGTCCTTTTTCGGGATTGCGGTCTTTTTTCGAGCTTGGGGCTCTTTTTCCGGCTTAGTGTCCTTTTCGGGCTTGGAATCTTTTTTCGGGCTTGGGGCCCTTTTTCGGGCTTGTGATGTTTTTCAGGCTTTGGGCCTTTTTTCGGGCTTGGGATCTTTTCGGTCTTGTGGTCCTTTTTTCGGGCTTGGTATCCTTTTACGGGCTTGGGGTCTATTTCGGGTTTGGGGTCGTTTTCGGGCTTGGGGTCCTTTTTTGGGCTTGTGGTTCATTTTCTGGCTTGGGTTCATTTTTTGGGCTTGGGATCCTTTTTTGGGCTTGGGGACATTTTTTCGGGCTTGGGGTCTTTTTCGGGCTGGGGGTCCTTTTTCGGGCTTGGGGTCCTTCTCGGGCTTGGGGTTCTCTTTCAGGCTTGTAGTCTTGTGGTCCTTTTTCGGGCTTATGGTCGTTTCTCGGGCTTGTGGACCTTTTTCGGGTTTGGAGTCCTTTTTCGATCTTGGGGTCTTATTCGAACTTGGGGTCCTTTTCGGGGTTGGGGTCCTCTTTCGGGCTTGGGGTCCTCTTCGGGCTCGGGGTCCTTTTTCGGGCTTAGGGTCCTTTTTCGGGCTTGAGGACCTTTTTCGGGCCTGGGGTCCTTTTCGAACTTGGGGTCCTCTTTCCGGCTTGGGGTTTTTTCAGGTTTAGGGCTCTTTTTCCTACTTAGGGTTCTTTTCGGGCTTAGAGTCCTTTTTCGGGCTTGGGGTCCTTTTATACGCTCGGGGTTCTTTTTCAGGCTCGGTGATCTTTTGCGGGCTTGTGGTCTTTTTCTGGCTTGGGAACCTTTTTCGGGCTTGGGGTCCTTTTCGGGCTTTTGGTCCTTTTTCGGGCTTGGTGTGCTTTTTCAGGCTTGGGGCCTTTTCGGGCTTGGGATCTTTTTCGGACTTGAGGTCCTTTTTCGGGCTTGGGATCCTTTTTCGGGCTTGGGGTCCTTTTTCGGGCCTGGGGTCTTTTTCGGGCTTGGGGTCCTTTTTTGGGCTTGTGGTCCATTTTCGGGCTTGGGTTAATTTTTCGGGCTTGGGATACTTTTTCGGGCTTGGTGTCCTTTTTCGGGCTTGGGATCCTTTTTCGCGCTTGGGGTCCTTTTCATGCTTGGGGTCCTTTTTCGGGCTTGGGGTCCTTTTCCGGGTTTGGGGTCCTTTTCGGGCTTGGGGTTCTCTTTCAGGCTTGTAGTCTAGATGTCCTTTTTCGGGCTTATGGTCGTTTTTCGGGCTTGTGGATCTTTTTCGGGCTTGAAGTCTTTTTCGAACTTGGGGTCCTTTTCAGGCTTGGGGTGCATTTTGGGGCTTGGGGTCTTTATCGGGCTTGAGGACCCTTTTCGGGCTTGGGGTCCTTTTTTGGCTTGGGGTCCTAATTCGGGCCTGGGGTCCTTTTTCGGGCTTGGGGTCCTTTTTCGGGCTTGAGCTACTTTTTAGGGCTTGAAGTCCTTATTCGGGCTTATGGTCCTTTTTCGAACTTGGGGTACTTTTTCGGGCCTTGGGTTCTTTTCGAACTTGGGGTCCTCTTTCCGGCTTGGGGTTCCTTCGAGCTTGGGGTCCTTTTTTGGGCTTGTCGTCCCTTTTCGATCTTGGGGTACTTTTTCGGGCTTGGGGCCTATTTGCGGGCTTGTGGTCTGTTTTCGGTTGGGGTCCTTTCTCTGGCTTGGGGTCCTTTTTCGGGCTTGGGGTCCTATTTCGGGCTTGGGATCATTTTTCGGGCTTGGAGTCCTTTTTCGGGTTTGGGGTTCTTTTGCCGGCTTGTGGACCTTTTTCGGGTTTGGAGTCCTTTTTCGATCTTGGGGTCTTATTCGAACTTGGGGTCCTTTTCGGGGTTGGGGTCCTTTTTCGGGCTTAGGGTCCTTTT
Source organism: Topomyia yanbarensis (assembly GCF_030247195.1). NCBI lineage: Eukaryota > Metazoa > Arthropoda > Insecta > Diptera > Culicidae > Topomyia > Topomyia yanbarensis. Next base: position 216,413,301 of record NC_080672.1, on the reverse strand, counting down.
TCGGGCTTGAGATCCTTTTTCGGGCCTGGGGTCCTTTTCGAACTTGGGGTCCTCTTTCCGGCTTGGGGTTTTTTCAGGTTTAGGGCTCATTTTCCTACTTAGGGTTCTTTTCGGGCTTAGAGTCCTTTTTCGGGCTTGGGGTCCTTTTATACGCTCGGGGTTCTTTTTCAGGCTCGGTGATCTTTTGCGGGCTTGTGGTCTTTTTCTGGCTTGGGAACCTTTTTCGGGCTTGGGGTCCTTTTCGGGCTTTTGGTCCTTTTTCGAGCTTGGGGTCCTTTTTGGGCTTGTCGTCCTTTTTCGGGCTTGGTGTGCTTTTTCCGGCTTGGGGCCTTTTTCGAACTTGGGATCTTTTTCGGACTTGTGGTCCTTTTTCGGGCTTGGGATCCTTTTTCGGGCTTGGTGTCCTTTTTCTGGCTTGGTGTCCTTTTTCGGGCTTGGGGTCCTATTTCGGGCTTGGGATCATTTTTCGGGCTTGGAGTCCTTTTTCGGGTTTGGGGTTCTTTTTCGGGCTTGGGGCCTATTTGCGGGCTTGTGGTCTGTTTTCGGGCTTGGGGTCCTTTTTCTGGCTTGGTGTCCTTTTTCTGGCTTGGTGTCCTTTTTCGGGCTTGGGGTCCTATTTCGGGCTTGGGATCATTTTTCGGGCTTGGAGTCCTTTTTCGGGTTTGGGGTTCTTTTTCGGGCTTGGGGCCTATTTGCGGGCTTGTGGTCTGTTTTCGGGCTTGGGGTCCTTTTTCGGGCTTGGTGTCCTTTTTCAGGCTTGGTGTCCTTTTTCGGGCTGGGGGTCCCTTCTCGGGCTTGGGGTCCTTTTTCGGGATTGCGGTCTTTTTCGAGCTTGGGGCTCTTTTTCCGGCTTAGTGTCCTTTTCGGGCTTGGAATCTTTTTTCGGGCTTGGGGCCCTTTTTCGGGCTTGTGGTGTTTTTCCGGCTTGGGGAACTTTTTTGCGCTTGGGGTGCGGGTTTGTGGTCTTTTTCGGGCGTGGGGTCCTTTTTAGGCTTTAGGTCTTTTTTCAGGCTTGGGGTCCGTTTTGGGTTTGGGATTCTTTTTTAGGCTTGTAGTCTTGTGGTCCTTTTTCTGGCTGTGGCTTTTTCGGGTTTGGGGTCCTTTTTGTGTTTGGATCCTTTTTCAGGCTTTTAGTGTTGTGGTCCTGTTGGGGGTTGTGATCTTTTTCGGGCTTGGGGTCCTCTTGCGGGCTTGGGATCATTTTTCGGGCTTGGAGTCCTTTTTCGGGTTTGGGGTTCTTTTTCGGGCTTGGGGCCTATTTGCGGGCTTGTGGTCTGTTTTCGGGCTTGGGGTCCTTTTTCTGGCTTGGTGTCCTTTTTCTGGCTTGGTGTCCTTTTTCGGGCTTGGGGTCCTATTTCGGGCTTGGGATCATTTTTCGGGCTTGGAGTCCTTTTTCGGGTTTTGGGTTCTTTTTCGGGCTTGGGGCCTATTTGCGGGCTTGTGGTCTGTTTTCGGGCTTGAGGTCCTTTTTCGGGCTTGGTGTCCTTTTTCAGGCTTGGTGTCCTTTTTCGGGCTGGGGGTCCCTTCTCGGGCTTGGGGTCCTTTTTCGGGATTGCGGTCTTTTTCGAGCTTGGTGCTCTTTTTCCGGCTTAGTGTCCTTTTCGGGCTTGGAATCTTTTTTCAGGCTTGCGGTCCTTTTTCGGGCTTGGGGTCCTTTTTCGGGCTTGGGTGCTTTTTCGAACTTGGGGTACTTTTTCGGGATGGGGGTCCTTTTTCGGGCTTGCGGTGCTTTTTCAGGCATGGGGCCCTTTTTCGGGCTTGAGATCGTTTTCGGGCTTGGGGTCATTTTTCGGGGTTGGAGTCTTTGTCGGGCTTAGGGTCCTTTTTCGGGCTTGTGGTCCTTTTTCGGGCTTGGGTTCATTTTTCGGCCTTGGGCTCCTTTTTCGGGCTTGGGGACATTTTTGGGGTTTTGGGTCGTTTTTTGGGCGTGGGGTGCTTTTTCAGGTGTGGGGTCCTTTTCGGGCTTGGGGTCCTTTTTCGGGCTTGGGGTCCTTTTCGGGTTTGGGGTTCTCTTTCAGGTTTATATTCTTGTGGTCGTTTTTCTTGTGGACCTTTTTCGGGCTTGGGGTCCTTTTCAGGCTTGGAGTCCTTTTTCGGGCTTGGGGTCCTTTTTCGCGCTTGGGTTTCTTTTCGTGCTTGGGGTCCTTTTTCGGGCCTGGGGTTTTTCGGGCCTTGTGGTCCTTTTTCGGGCTTGGGTCCTTTTTCGGGTTTAGAGTCCTTTTTCTTGCTTGGGGTCCTTTGTCGGGCTAGGGTCCTTTTTCGGGCTTGGGGACATTTTTCGGGCTTGTGGACCTTTTTCGGGCTTGGGGTCTTTTTCGAACTTGGGGTCTTTTTCGAACTTGGGGTCCTTTTCAGGCTTGGGGTCCTCTTTCGGGCTTGAGGTAATTTTTCGGGCTTGAGGTCCTTTTTCGGACTTGGGATCCTTTTTCGAACTTGGGGTCTTTTTCGGGCTTAGGGTCCTTTTTCGGGCTTGGGGTACTTTTTCGGGCTTGGGGTCTCTTTCGAACTTGGGGTCCTTTTTTGGGCTTGGGGTTCTTTTTCGGGCTTGGGGCCCTTTCTCTGGCTTAGGGTCGTTTTTCAGGTTTGAGGTACTTTTTCAGGTTTGAGGTACTTTTTCATGCTTTTGGTGCTTTTTCGTGCTTGGGGTCCTCTTTGTGCTTGTCATCCTTTTTCGTTCTTGGAGTGCTTATTCAGGCTTGGGGTCCTTTTTCGGGCTTGGGATCTTTTTCGGGCTTGGGGTCCTTTTTCGGGCTTTTGGTCCTTTTTCGTGCTTGGGGTCCTTTTTGTGCTTGTCGTCCTTATTCGGGCTTGGAGTGCTTTTTCAGGCTTGGGCCCTTTTTCGGGCTTGGGAACTTTTTCGGGCTTGGGGTCTTTTTCGGGCCTGAGATCCTTTTTCAGGGCTTGGGGTCTTTTTCTGGATTGGGGTCCTTTTTCGGGTTTGTGGTCCATTTTCGGGCTTGGGTTCATTTTTCGGGCTTGGGGTCCTTTCTCGGGCGTGGAGTAATTTTTCGGACTTGAGGTCCTTTTTTGGGCTTGAAGTCCTTTTCTGGCCTGGGTTCTCCTTCAGGTTTGTGGTCCTTTTTCGGGCTTATGGTCGTTTTTCGGGCTTGCGGACCTTTTTCGGGCTTGGGGTCCTTTTCATGCTTGGGATCCTTTTTCGGGCTTGGGGTCCTTTTTTGACCTGAGGTCCTTTTTCGGTCTTGTGGTTTTTTTCGGGTTTGAGGTCCTTTTTCGGGCTTAAGGTCTTTTTTGAACTTGGGGTCCTTTTTAGGGCTAGGGATCCTGTGTCGGGTTTGAGGTAATTTTTCGGGCTTGGGGTCCTTTTTCGGGCATGGGATCCTTTTTCGGGCTTGGGGTCCTTTTTCGGGCTTGGTATTCTTTTTCGATCTTGGGGTTTTATTTGAACTTGGGGTCCTTTTTCGGGCTTGGGGCCTTTTCTGAGCTTGGGGCTCTTTTTCCGGTTAAAGGTCCTTTTCGGGCTTGGAATCCTTTTTCTGGCTTGGGGTCCTTTTTCGGGCTTGTGGTGTTTTTCCGGCTTGGGGTCCTTTTTTCGCGCTTGAGGTTTTTTTTTAGGCTTAGGGATCTTTTTCGGGCTTATGGTAGTTTTTCGGGCTTGTGGACCTTTTTCGGGCTTGGGGTCTTTTTCGAACTTGGGGTCCTTTTCAGGCTTGGGGTCCTTTTTCGGGCTAGGAATCCTTTTTCGCGCTTGGGGACCTATTTATGCTTGGGGTCCTTTTTCGGGCTTGGGGTCCTTTTGCGGGCTTGGCGTTCTCTTTCAGGCTTGTAATCTTGTGGTCCTTTTTCGGTCTCATGGTCGTTTTTCTAGCTTGTGGACCTTTTTCGGGCTTAGGGTCTTTTTCGAACTTGGGGTCCTTTTCAGGCTTGGGGTCCTTTTTCGGGCTTGGGGTCCTTTTTCGCGCTTGGGGTCCTTTTCATGCTTGGGGTCCTTTTTCTTGCTTGGGGTACTTTTTCGGGCTGGGGGTTCTTTTTTGCTTGGGGTCCTTTGTCGGGCTTTGGGTCCTTTTTCTGGCCTGGGGTCCTTTTTCGGGCTTGAGGTCCTTTTTCGGGCTTAAGGTCTTTTTTGAGCTTGGGGTCTTTTTAGGGAGTGTGGTCCTTTTTCGGGCTTGAGGTGCTTTTTCGAGCTTGAAGTCCTTATTCGGAATTAGGGTCCTTTTTCGAACTTGTCGGTCCTTTTTCGGGCTTGAGGTGCTTTTCCGAGCTTGAAGTCCTTATTCGGAATTAGGGTCCTTTTTCAAACTTGGGGTCCTTTTTCGGGCTTGGGGTACTTTTTCTGGCTTGGGGTCGTTTTTTGAGCTTGGGGTGCCTTTTCAGGCTTGCGGTCCTTTTTCGGGCTTGGGGTCCTTTTTCGGGCTTGGGTGCTTTTTCGAACTTGGGGTACTTTTTCGGGCTGGGGGTCCTTTTTCGGGCTTGGGGTGCTTTTTCAGACATGGGGCCTTTTTTCGGGCTTGGGATCTTTTTCGGGATTGGGGTCCTTTTTCGGGTTTGTGGTCCATTTTCGGGCTTGTGTTCATTTTTCGGGCTTGGGGTCCTTTCTCGGGCGTGGAGTAATTTTTCAGACTTGGGGTCCTCTTTTGGGCTTGAAGTCCTTTTCGGGCTTGGGGTTCTCCTTCAGGTTTGTGGTCCTTTTTCGGGCTTATGGTCGTTTTTCGGGCTTGCGGAGCTTTTTCGGGCTTGGGGTCTTTTTCGAACTTGGGGTCTTTTTCAGGCTTGAGGTCCTTTTTCGGGCTTGGGGTTCTTTTCATGCTTGGGATCCTTTTTCGGGCTTGGGGTTCTTTTTTGGCCTGAGGTCCTCTTTCGGTCTTGTGGTCTTTTTCGGGCTTGAGGTCCTTTTTCGGGCTTAAGGTCTTTTTTGAACTTGGGGTCCTTTTTAGGGCTAGGGAACTTTTTCGGGCTTGGGGTCTTTTTCGGGCCTGGGATCTTTTTTCAGGGCTTGGGTTTTTTTTCGGGATTGGGGTCCTTTTTCGAGTTTGTGGTCCATTTTCGGGCTTGGGTTCATTTTTCGGGCTTGGGGTCCTTTCTCGGGCGTGGAGTAATTTTTCAGGCTTGGGGTCGTTTTTTGGGCTTGGGGTGCTTTTTCAGACTTGGGGTCCTCTTTTGGGCTTGAAGTCCTTTTCGGGCTTGGGGTTCTCCTTCAGGTTTGTGGTCCTTTTTCGGGCTTTTGGTCGTTTTTCGGGCTTGCGGACCTTTTTCGGGCTTGGGGTCTTTTTCGAACTTGGGGTCTTTTTCAGGCTTGAGGTCCTTTTTCGGGCTTGGGGTTCTTTTCATGCTTGGGATCCTTTTTCGGGCTTGGGGTTCTTTTTTGGCCTGAGGTCCTCTTTCGGTCTTGTGGTCTTTTTCGGGCTTGGGGTCCTTTTTCGGGCATGGGATCCTTTTTCGGGCTTGGGGTCCTTTTTCGGGCTTGGTATTCTTTTTCGATCTTGGGGTTTTATTTGAACTTGGGGTCCTTCTTGGGGCTTGGGGCCCTTTCTGAGCTTGGGGCTCTTTTTCCGGTTAAAGGTCCTTTTCGGGCTTGGAATCCTTTTTCTGGCTTGGGGTCCGTTTTTCGGGCTTGTGGTGTTTTTCCGGCTTGGGGTCCTTTTTCGCGCTTGGGGTGTATTTTGAGGCTTGGGGACCTTTTTCGGGCTTATGGTCGTTTTTCGGGCTTTTGGACCTTTTTCGGGCTTGGGGTCTTTTTCGAACTTGGGGTCCTTTTCAGGCTTGGGGTCTTTTTTCGCGCTTGGGGTCCTTTTCATGCTTGGGGTCCTTTTTCGTGCTTAGGGTACTTTTTTTGCTTGGGGTCCTTTGTCGGGCTTGGGGTCCTTTTTCTGGCCTGGGGTCCTTTTTCGGGCTTGAGGTCCTTTTTCGGGCTTAAGGTCTTTTTTGAGCTTGGGGTCTTTTTAGGGCTTGTGGTCCTTTTTCGGGCTTGAGGTGCTTTTTCGAGCTTGAAGTCCTTGTTCGGAATTAGAGTCCTTTTTCGAACTCGTCGGTCCTTTTTCGGGCTTGATGTGCTTTTTGGAGCTTGAGGTCCTTATTCGGAATTAGGGTCCTTTTTCGAACTTGGGGTCCTTTTTCGGGCTTGGGGTCCTTTTTCTGGCTTGGGGTCGTTTTTTGACCTTGGGGTGCTTTTTCAGGCTTGCGGTCCTTTTTCGGGCTTGGGGTCCTTTTTCGGGCTTGGGTGCTTTTTCGAACTTGGGGTACTTTTTCGGGCTGGGGGTCCTTTTTCGGGCTTGGGGTGCTTTTTCAGGCATGGGGCCCTTTTTCGGGCTTGGGATCTTTTTCGGGCTTGGGGTCCTTTTTCGGGCTTGGTATCCTTTTTCGGGCTTGGGGTCATTTTTCGGGGTTGGAGTCTTTGTCGGGCTTAGGGTCCTTTTTCGGGCTTGTGGTCCTTTTTCGGGCTTGGGTTCATTTTTCGGGCTTGGGCTCCTTTTTCGGGCTTGGGGACATTTTTGGGGCTTTGGGTCGTTTTTTGGGCGTGGGGTGCTTTTTCAGGTTTGGGGTCCTTTTCGGGCTTGGGGTCCTTTTCGGGCTTGGGGTTCTCTTTCAGGTTTATATTGTTGTGGTCGTTTTTCGGTCTTGTGGACCTTTTTCGGGCTTGTGGTCCTTTTCAGGCTTGGAGTCCTTTTTCGGGCTTGGGGTCCTTTTTCGCGCTTGGGTTTCTTTTCGTGCTTGGGGTCCTTTTTCGGGCCTGGGGTTCTTTTTCGAATTTGGGTTTTTTTCGGTCGTGGGGTCTTTTTCGGGCTTGAGGTCCTTTTTCGGGCTTAAGATCTTTTTAGAACTTGGGGTCCTTTTTAGGGCCGGGGTCCTTTTAAGGGCTTGTGGTCCTTTATCGAACTTGAGGTAATTTTTTGGGCTTGGTGTCCTTTTTCGGCAGGGGATCCTTTTTCGAACTTGGGATCCTTTTTCGGGCTTGGGGTCTTTTTTGGGCTGAGGGTCCTTTTTCAGGCTTCTGATCTTTTTCGGGCTTGAGGTCCTTTTTCTAGCATGGGCTCCTTTTTCGGGCTTGGTGTCCTTTTTCAGGCTTGGGGTCCTTTTACGGGCTTGGGGTGCCTTTTCGGGCTTGTGGTCCTTTTTCGGGCTTGGGTCCTTTTTCGGGTTTGGGGTCCTTTTTCTTGCTTGGGGTCCTTTGTCGGGCTAGGGTCCTTTTTCGGGCTTGGGGACATTTTTCGGGCTTGTGGACCTTTTTCGGGCTTGGGGTCTTTTTCGAACTTGGGGTCTTTTTCGAACTTGGGGTCCTTTTCAGGCTTAGGGTCCTTTTTCGGGCTTGAGGTAATTTTTCGGGCTTGAGGTCCTTTTTCGGACTTGGGATCCTTTTTCGAACTTGAGGTCTTTTTCGGGCTTAGGGTCCTTTTTCGGGCTTGGGGTACTTTTTCGGGCTAGGGGTCTCTTTCGAACTTGGGGTCCTTTTTTGGGCTTGGGGTTCTTTTTCGGGCTTGGGGTCCTTTTTCTGGCTTAGGGTCGTTTTTCAGGTTTGAGGTACTTTTTCAGGTTTGAGGTACTTTTTCATGCTTTTGGTGTTTTTTCGTGCTTGGGGTCCTTTTTGTGCGTGTCATCCTTTTTCGGTCTTGGAGTGCTTATTCAGGCTTGGGGTCCTTTTTCGGGCTTGGGATCTTTTTCGGGCTTGGGATCCTTTTTCGGGCTTGGGATCCTTTTTCAGGGCTTGGGGTCTTTTTTCGGGCTTTTGGTCCTTTTTCGTGCTTGGCGTCCTTTTTGTGCTTGTCGTCCTTATTCGGGCTTGGAGTGCTTTGTCAGGCTTGGGGCCCTTTTTGGGGCTTGGGAACTTTTTCGGGCTTGGGGTCTTTTTCGGGCCTGAGATCCTTTTTCAGGGCTTGGGGTCTTTTTCGGGATTGGGGTCCTTTTTCGGGTTTGTGGTCCATTTTCGGGCTTGGGTTCATTTTTCGGGCTTGGGGTCCTTTCTCGGGCGTGGAGTAATTTTTCAGACTTGGGGTCCTTTTTTGGGCTTGAAGTCCTTTTCGGGCTTGGGGTTCTTCTTCAGGTTTGTGGTCCTTTTTCGGGCTTATGGTCGTTTTTCGGGCTTGCGGACCTTTTTCGGGCTTGGGGTCCTTTTCATGCTTGGGATCCTTTTTCGGGCTTGGGGTCCTTTTTTGACCTGAGGTCCTCTTTCGGTCTTGTGGTCTTTTTCGGGTTTGAGGTCCTTTTTCGAGCTTAAGGTCTTTTTTGAACTTGGGGTCCTTTTAGGGCTAGGGATCCTTTGTCGGGTTTGAGGTAATTTTTCGGGCTTGGGGTCCTTTTTCGGGCATGGGATCCTTTTTCGGGCTTGGGGTCCTTTTTCGGGCTTGGTATTCTTTTTCGATCTTGGGGTTTTATTTGAACTTGGGGTCCTTTTTCGGGCTTGGGGCCTTTTCTGAGCTTGGGGCTCTTTTTCCGGTTAAAGGTCCTTTTCGGGCTTGGAATCCTTTTTCTGGCTTGGGGTCCTTTTTCGGGCTTGTGGTGTTTTTCCGGCTTGGGGTCTTTTTTCGCGCTTGAGGTTTTTTTTGAGGCTTGGGGATCTTTTTCGAGCTTATGGTAGTTTTTCGGGCTTGGGGTCTTTTTGGAACTTGGGGTCCTTTTCAGGCTTGGGGTCCTTTTTCGGGCTAGGAATCCTTTTTCGCGCTTGGGGACCTATTCATGCTTGGGGTCCTTTTTCGGGCTTGGGGTCCTTTTTCGGGCTTGGGGTCCTTTTTCGGGCTTGGGGTCCTTTTTCGGGCTTGGCGTTCTCTTTCAGGCTTGTAATCTTGTGGTCCTTTTTCGGTCTCATGGTCGTTTTTCTAACTTGTGGACCTTTTTCGGGCTTAGGGTCTTTTTCGAACTTGGGGTCCTTTTCAGGCTTGGGGTCCTTTTCAGGCTTGGGGTCCTTTTTCGGGCTTGGGGTCCTTTTTGTGCTTGTCATCCTTTTTCGGTCTTGGAGTGCTTATTCAGGCTTGGGGTCCTTTTTCGGGCTTGGGATCTTTTTCGGGCTTGGGGTACTTTTTCGGGCTTGGGATCCTTTTTCAGGGCTTGGGGTCTTTTTTCGGGCTTTTGGTCCTTTTTCGTGCTTGGCGTCCTTTTTGTGCTTGGCGTCCTTTTTGTGCTTGTCGTCCTTATTCGGGCTTGGAGTGCTTTTTCAGGCTTGGGGCCCTTTTTGGGGCTTGGGAACTTTTTCGGGCTTGGGGTCTTTTTCGGGCCTGAGATCCTTTTTCAGGGCTTGGGGTCTTTTTCGGGATTGGGGTCCTTTTTCGGGTTTGTGGTCCATTTTCGGGCTTGGGTTCATTTTTCGGGCTTGGGGTCCTTTCTCGGGCGTGCAGTAATTTTTCAGACTTGGGGTCCTTTTTTGGGCTTGAAGTCCTTTTCGGGCTTGGGGTTCTCCTTCAGGTTTGTGGTCCTTTTTCGGGCTTATGGTCGTTTTTCGGGCTTGCGGACCTTTTTCGGGCTTGGGGTCCTTTTCATGCTTTGGATCCTTTTTCGGGCTTGGGGTCCTTTTTTGACCTGAGGTCCTCTTTTGGTCTTGTGGTCTTTTTCGGGTTTGAGGTCCTTTTTCGGGCTTAAGGTCTTTTTTGAACTTGGGGTCCTTTTAGGGCTAGGGATCCTTTGTCGGGTTTGAGGTAATTTTTCGGGCTTGCGGACCTTTTTCGGGCTTGGGGTCCTTTTCATGCTTGGGATCCTTTTTCGGGCTTGGGGTCCTTTTTTGACCTGAGGTCCTCTTTCGGTCTTGTGGTCTTTTTCGGGTTTGAGGTCCTTTTTCGGGCTTAAGGTCTTTTTTGAACTTGGGGTCCTTTTAGGGCTAGGGATCCTTTGTCGGGTTTGAGGTAATTTTTCGGGCTTGGGGTCCTTTTTCGGGCATGGGATCCTTTTTCGGGCTTGGGGTCCTTTTTCGGGCTTGGTATTCTTTTTCGATCTTGGGGTTTTATTTGAACTTGGGGTCCTTTTTCGGGCTTGGGGCCTTTTCTGAGCTTGGGGCTCTTTTTCCGGTTAAAGGTCCTTTTCGGGCTTGGAATCCTTTTTCTGGCTTGGGGTCCTTTTTCGAGCTTGTGGTGTTTTTCCGGCTTGGGGTCCTTTTTTCGCGCTTGAGGTTTTTTTTGAGGCTTGGGGATCTTTTTCGGGCTTATGGTAGTTTTTCGGGCTTGGTGTCTTTTTCGAACTTGGGGTCCTTTTCAGGCTTGGGGTCCTTTTTCGGGCTAGGAATCCTTTTTCGCGCTTGGGGACCTATTTATGCTTGGGGTCCTTTTTCGGGCTTGGGGTCCTTTTTCGGGCTTGGGGTCCTTTTTCGGGCTTGGCGTTCTCTTTCAGGCTTGTAATCTTGTGGTCCTTTTTCGGTCTCATGGTCGTTTTTCTAACTTGTGGACCTTTTTCGGGTTTAGGGTCTTTTTCGAACTTGGGGTCCTTTTCAGGCTTGGGGTCCTTTTTCGGGCTTGGGGTCCTTTTTCGCGCTTGGGGTCCTTTTCATGCTTGGGGTCCTTTTTCTTGCTTGGGGTACTTTTTCGGGCTGGGGGTTCTTTTTTGCTTGGGGTCCTTTGTCGGGCTTTGGGTCCTTTTTCTGGCCTGGGGTCCTTTTTCGGGCTTAAGGTCTTTTTTGAGCTTGGGGTCTTTTTAGGGCTTGTGGTCCTTTTTCGGGCTTGAGGTGCTTTTTCGAGCTTGAAGTCCTTATGCGGAATTAGGGTCCTTTTTCGAACTTGTCGGTCCTTTTTCGGGCTTGAGGTGCTTTTTCGAGCTTGAAGTCCTTATTCGGAATTAGGGTCCTTTTTCGAACTTGGGGTCCTTTTTCGGGCTTGGGGTACTTTTTCTGGCTTGGGGTCGTTTTTTGAGCTTGGGGTGCTTTTTCAGGCTTGCGGTCCTTTTTCGGGCTTGGGGTCCTTTTTCGGGCTTGGGTGCTTTTTCGAACTTGGGGTACTTTTTCGAGCTGGGGGTCCTTTTTCGGGCTTGGGGTGCTTTTTCAGGCATGGGGCCCTTTTTCGGGCTTGGGATCTTTTTCGGGATTGGGGTCCTTTTTCGGGTTTGTGGTCCATTTTCGGGCTTGTGTTCATTTGTCGGGCTTGGGGTCCTTTCTCGGGCGTGGAGTAATTTTTCAGGCTTGGGGTCGTTTTTTGGGCTTGGGGTGCTTTTTCATACTTGGGGTCCTTTTTTGGGCTTGAAGTCCTTTTCGGGCTTGGGGTTCTCCTTCAGGTTTGTGGTCCTTTTTCGGGCTTATGGTCGTTTCTCGGGCTTGCGGACCTTTTTCGGGCTTGGGGTCCTTTTCATGCTTGGGATCCTTTTTCGGGCTTGGGGTCCTTTTTTGACCTGAGGTCCTCTTTCGGTCTTGTGGTCTTTTTCGGGTTTGAGGTCCTTTTTCGGGCTTAAGGTCTTTTTTGAACTTGGGGTCCTTTTTCGGGCTTGGGGTCCTTTTTCGCGCTTGGGGTCCTTTTCATGCTTGGGGTCCTTTTTTGCTTGGGGTCCTTTGTCGGGCTTTGGGTCCTTTTTCTGGCCTGGGGTCCTTTTTCGGGCTTGAGGTCCTTTTTCGGGCTTAAGGTCTTTTTTGAGCTTGGGGTCTTTTTAGGGCTTGTGGTCCTTTTTCGGGCTTGAGGTGCTTTTTCGAGCTTGAAGTCCTTATTCGGAATTAGGGTCCTTTTTCGAACTTGTCGGTCCTTTTTCGGGCTTGAGGTGCTTTTTGGAGCTTGAAGTCCTTATTCGAAATTAGGGTCCTTTTTCGAACTTGGGGTCCTTTTTCGGGCTTGGGGTCCTTTTTCTGGCTTGGGGTCGTTTTTTGAGCTTGTGGTGCTTTTTCAGGCTTGCGGTCCTTTTTCGGGCTTGGGTGCTTTTTCGAACTTGCGGTACTTTTTCGGGCTGTGGGTCCTTTTTCGGGCTTGGGGTCCTTTTTCGGGCTTGGGTGCTTTTTCGAACTTGCGGTACTTTTTCGGGCTGGGGGTCCTTTTTCGGGCTTGGGGTGCTCTTTCAGACATGGGGCCCTTTTTCGGGCTAGGGATCTTTTTCGGGCTTGGGGTCCTTTTTCGGGCTTGGGGTCATTTTTCGGGGTTGGAGTCTTTGTCGGGCTTAGGGTCCTTTTTCGGGCTTGTGGTCCTTTTTCGGGCTTGGGTTCATTTTTCGGGCTTGGGCTCCTTTTTCGGGCTTGGGGACATTTTTGGGGCTTTGGGTCGTTTTTTGGGCGTGGGGTGCTTTTTCAGGTTTGGGGTCCTTTTCGGGCTTGGGGTCCTTTTTCGGGCTTGGGGTCCTTTTCGGGCTTGGGGTTCTCTTTCAGGTTTGTATTCTTGTGGTCGTTTTTCGGTCTTGTGGACCTTTTTCGGGCTTGGGGTCCTTTTCAGACTTGGAGTCCTTTTTCGGGCTTGGGGTCCTTTTTCGCGCTTGAATTTCTTTTCGTGCTTGGGGTCCTTTTTCGGGCCTGGGGTCCTTTTTCGAATTTGAGTTTTTTTCGGTCGTGGGGTCTTTTTTGGGCTTGAGGTCCTTTTTCGGGCTTAAGATCTTTTTAAAACTTGGGGTCCTTTTTAGGGCCGGGGTCCTTTTTAGGGCCGGGGTCCTTTTAAGGGCTTGTGGTCCTTTATCGAACTTGAGGTAATTTTTTGGGCTTGGGGTCCTTTTTCGGGCAGGGGATCCTTTTTCGAACTTGGGATCCTTTTTCGGGCTTGGGGTCCTTTTTCGATCTTTGGGTCCTTTGCGGGCATGGGGTCCTTTTTCGGGTGCAGCGTAACGCTTACGCAACGCGGCACAATTAGTTACCGGATCCGCGGAAATAAAGAAAAAACACAACGGATTGTAAAAACGAACACTATATATTTTCCCTACTTTTTCTTACACGATCTCACTTCCTAAACTACCCTACTGTGCGATTCTTTCGCGCTTAATTAATCTACTACTTAAATTGATCTCGGTTGTTGGCAGACGCATAGTACATGGGGCCCAGCCTCGATCGTGTTAATTGGAAAAGGAAAAAAGCAGCTGATTCTAAATCTACTGAAGTTTATATAGTTAATTTCTTGATTACTTCAGCAAAATTACAATTATTGACTATCTTTCCCTGTTCAGCATGCGATTGACATTATATTTGTATTAGTGTCGCATGGCTTTCTATCTTTCTTCTTCGTATGTAACTTTTATGTTAATGTATTCCTATTCTCCTCTATCCTAAAGTACCTCTTGCAGTCTTCTATTATTTTCCGAAGGTTCCCCGAACGTGAGTACTTCCTAATTGGTTTAGTGTTAGTGAGCCTTCGGCTCTCACTAGAACCTCGTGTTCAACTCCGCTAGCGAATGACGGATCTCAATAGTGGCATGTCTGTAATAATAAACGTACATGGAACTATTGAGAACCGGGGCGACAGGTCCAAAGCACTGGTAAAGGAGGATGGTTGTGATGATCTGGGCCGAGGTCACCACGTAAAGCAAGGTAGGTCATAACCCCCATTCCAAGGCGTGAAGCGACCCGTGCCGAGGGATGAGTGATCGAGGGGGTGAAAAAGATGCTCGATCGTTAATGGAGCCCGTGGGGTACCTGGGCAACCCCCACAGTAAGCGTCCCTTACCACGTTAATGCGGAGCTCTGGCGTAGCGGACATTTATTCTCGCGCTACTCGTGGGTACAAACATGGAGAACAAAAACAAAAACAATAAACAGTCGGAGGTGCCAAACCCCTTTGCTAGAGGTGGTTTGGCGAGGTCTCCCCCCCCCCGTGGGGAGAGTAGTGGAGCGATGAGTGCTGCATCTGAAAGCACCAGTGACCCCCCAGCAGCGGTAGGAAATGGCCCTACCAACGCACCGGACGGGCCACTATCTGCGATGCGGAAAGTGGTGGAGCAGTTCGATTCAATAATCGAGTACACTAGCGCAAAGCAAAACATAAGCAAGGAGTTAAAACAGAGTCTCCTGGAACTCTGAAAAACTGTTCGTGTCGCAAGACAGAAACATCAGGCTTATGCCAAGAGGGTGGAATGTCAGGAGAAGTCAGACAGAGAAACCCAGACAGTGGCCTCCAAGAGGGAGGGAAAAGAGAAGGTCGATACGGGCACTCAGACAGTGGCCATCACCTTCTATGGAGCAGCCACGTCGCTCGAAGCGGCGGCCGAGTTCCCCTCGAAGGGAAAAGGCAAGGGCAAAGGCAATCGCAAGACGTCGAACGCGAAGCGCCCTAGGAAGTCGCCAGGCGAGGGTGCCAAAACCGACACCACACGGCGTGCAACCGTTAAGGCCAAACGCCGTCTGGCCGAGGTAAGCGAGGGCGAGAGTAACCTCGCTGAGCAGAGCGTTGGTACCAGCAACTCGGCGCGACCGGAGCAGGGGGGCCCAAACCCCTGGACGCTGGTCACCAAGAAGTCGCCGGCACCGACACCGGAGGTACCGCGGCCCGCGAAGGAGGCCAAGGACAGAGGCGAGGTCTTGTGGTTAAAAACCGACAAGGACAAATACGCCGATGTCCTAAAGTCGATGAAGGCGGCCGAAAGCCTTTCGGCCCTTGGGCAAGATGTGCGTAGCGTGAGACGCACCAACACGGGAGAAATGCTTCTGGTGCTGAAGCGAGGCGCACAATCTAATGCGGTATACAAGGCCTTGGCCCAAGAGGTCCTTGGTGAAGGCGCCCAAGTCAGGTCGCTAGGGGCGGAAATGACCCTCCAGTGCAAGCATCTGGACGCGTTCACGACCGCAGAAGATGTCGTCGCAGCCGTTAAGGAACAATGCGACGTCACAATCGAGCGGGCCTCTGTGCGATTTAAAGATGGACCCTCTGGCACCCAAGTAGCCTACCTCAGGCTACTGAAGGCGGATGCCAAAAAGGCAACCGAGAAAGGGAAGCTGAAGATCGGCTGGTCAGTATGCCTTATTAGCATACCCCAGCCGCCTTCAGTGGATAGGTGCTATCGGTGCCTTGAGTCCGGCCACAAAGCCTACGAGTGCAAAAACATGGACAGGAGCAAACTATGTCGTCACTGCGGCGAGGAGGGGCATAAGGAGCGGGGCTGCACTAAGGCGTACAAGTGCCTTATCTGCACCGCTAAGAAGCAAGCCCATAAACATGCTATGGGCGGACCTTCGTGTCCCTTCGGTGAGTTAAATAAGAAGAAGCCGTGAACGTCACACAGCTAAATCTTAACCACTGTGCAGCAGCCCAACAGCTGCTGTGGCAGTCGGTCTCGGAGTCGAGGACAGATGTCGCCCTCTTATCAGACCCATACAACATCCCTGCCGGCAACGGCAATTGGGTGTCGGACGGGTCTGGAATGGTGGCAATCTGTACAACGGGACGGTTCCCGGTTCAAGAGGTAATACACTCCTCCGCCGAGGGTGTTGCGATTGCCAAGATCAATGGTGTGTTCTATTGCAGCTGCTACGCTCCACCAAGGTGGCCAATAGAACAGTTCAACCAGATGATCGACAGGCTCTCGTCGGACCTAGTGGGCCGGAAACCGGTAGTCATAGCGAGAGACTTTATCGCTTAGGCAGTGGAGTGGGGCAGCCGCTGTATAAATAGCAGGGGTCAAGCGCTAATGGAGGCGCTTGCGAAACTCGATACTGTGCTAGCTAATAATGGCTCCGCTAGTACATTCCGTAGAAACGGGGTGGAGGCGTGGATTGACCTAACATTTGCCAGCTCGAGTCTGACTCCAGGCATGGAATGGAGGGTAGACGAAGGCTACACCCATAGCGATCATTTAGCAATCCGCTTTAGGATCAACTATGGTGTGCAACATCCGAGGGCGGGAGATCCCTGTCAGGTACGCGGGTGGAAGTCCAATCACTTCGACAGCGAAGCTTTCACCGCGGCCCTGGGACTGGAGGCCAACACCGACAGTCTAAGCGGGGATGCGCTGGTAACTGCCGAGAAAAACACTGCCAAGAAACGGTAAATGCCCGGTATACTGGTGGAGTGCCGAGATTGAAGCTCTACGGTCAGCCTGCCTCAGAGCTAGACGTAGGATGCAAAGAGCTCGCACCGAGGATGCAAGAGAGAACCGCCGTGAAGTGTTTCGAGCTGCGAAATTAGCCCTTAACAAGGCTATTAAAAGCAGCAAGAGAGCCTGTTTCGACAACCTGTGTGAGAATGCCAACGCGAATCCGTGGGGTGACGCCTACAGGATTGTGATGGCCAAGACCAAAGGGGGCTCCTCACCCCCAGAACGGTCTCCGGACCGGTTGGCAACGATTATCGAAGTACTCTTCCCGTCTCGAGTCACAAGCCCCTGGCCACCTGCACTACGAGACAGTGCGGGCACGGCCGAAATGGTGGCTCCAGTGACGAATGAAGAACTACTCGCAGTGGCTAAATCCCTAGCAATGAACAAAGCTCCAGGGCCGGATGGAGTTCCAAACAACGCTCTGAAGGCAGCGATCATAGCGAACCCGAACATGTTCAGGCCTGCTATGCAGAGATGCCTTGATGAGTGTCGTTTCCCCGGTAGATGGAAAAGGCAGAAATTGGTGCTGTTGCCGAAGCCCGGAAAGCCACCAGGCGATCCATCGGCGTACAGACCAATCTGTCTGATCGACACGACTGGCAAACTGCTTAAGAGGATCATCCTCAACAGGCTAACCCCGTACGCGGAAGGTACGGACGGTCTGTCAAGCAACCAGTTTGGCTTTCGGAAGGGTAAGTCCACAGTGGACGCTTTCAACTCAGTGATAAATACTGCCGAGATAGCGATCCAACGGAAAAGGCGAGGTATTCGATACTGTGCGTTAGTGACACTTGACGTGAAGAACGAATTCAACAGCGTAAGCTGGGATGCCATCGCGCTCTCATTACACCGGCTTAGCCTACCGGTGGGTCTGTACCGGATCCTGGAAAGTTACTTCCAAAACCGCGTACTGCTATACGAGACCGATGCCGGTCAGAAAAGGGTTCCGATTACCGCCGGAGTCCCGCAGGGCTCGATCCTAGGCCCGGTGCTATGGAACCTCATGCTAGTTCTGAGACTAAAGGTTCCTCCTGGGGTCAAGATCGTCGGCTTTGCCGACGACGTAACCTTGGAGGTCTACGGGGAGTCAATTCCTGAGGTAGAACTAACCGCAGAACACGCGATTAGCACGGTGGAGGAATGGATGAGCGCGAGAGGCCTGGAGCTAGCTCATCATAAGACGGAGGTAGTTATCGTCAACAACCGCAAGTCGGCAGTTATCCATGTGGGAGAAGTCGCGATCACTTCACAGCGAAGTCTGAAGTCTCTCGGAGTCATTATAGACGACAAGCTGACCTTCGGCAGCCATGTCGACTATACATGCAAGAGAGCGTCGACTGCTGTTGCGGCACTATCGAGAATGATGTCCAACAGCTCAAAGGTGTGCGCCAGTATACGTAGGTTACTGGCAGGCGTTGCCGTATCTATCCTCAGGTACGGCGGCCCGTCATGGTCAAGAGCACTGAGGGTAACCAGTTACCTACAGAAACTGGAGAGCACCTACCGCGTGATGTGCCTCAGAGTGATATCTGCCTACCGTACGGTATCACACGATGTATCCTGCGTGATAGCGAGCATGACGCCTGTCGGGCTGGTCATTCGGGAAGATGAGGAGTGCTTCGAGCTACGTGGAAATAGGAGAGCCCGCGAGCGCACCAGGGTGACCTTGGTCGCCAGATGGCAGCGTGAGTGGGACAACTCCTCGAAAGGTAGGTGGACCCACTGGTTAATACCTACCATATCGAGCTGGGTGGGCATTCCCCATGGGGAAGTTCACTTCCACCTGACACAATTCCTGTCAGGCCATGGCTGTTTCCGACAGTACCTCCACAGGTTCGGGCACGCGGAGGTCCCAGTCTGCCCAGACTGCCCAGGTTTAGACGAAACTGCCGAACACATACTGTTCGTATGTCATCGGTTCGACGTCGAAAGAAGAGCAATGCTTGACGTCTGTGGCTGGGACACAACCCCTGATACCCTTATTCAGCGGATGTGTCAATTGGTGGAGAAGTGGAACGCAGTCTCGGCTGCTACCATCCAGATTGCCAGTAGGCTACAGGTAATCTGGCGAACCGAGCAACAGACGACGGGCACGGCTAACTAGTGATTGGTTAGCTGGAGCGAAAAAGGCCAAGCGCAAAAAAGGGAGTGAATGGTCTGTTCATGCCGAGGCAGGTTTGGCGCAGCGACTGGCAACCGCGTAAGGGGTAAACCCAGCCGCCCCGAAGCAAGACAGAAGAGCGAGTGTATAGGCGTATAAGTGGACTGCCTCATGCCAAGACGGGAGAGTCGTAGCGTAGTATGTTGGGACTTAGCTATCGATACCTCATGGCGTGGCAGAAGAGTGAAAGGGTGAGCATCCAAGTCAGTCTCACACGGCATGTTAAGGGTGAGTACAAAAGTCAGCCTCACATGGTATGGTAGAGGCTAGCACAAAAGTCAGCCTAGCAAGGAATGAAAAAGGTGAGCGCACAAGTCAGCCTCGCATGGTATATCAGAAGTGGGGCCTAAGAAAAATGTCCCACATGGGATGCCAGGGGGAGTGACAGAGGTACAATAGAGTGGCACGATCGAGAGTGAATCAGGTGATAGGGTGAGCACCCAAGTCAGCCTCACATGGTATGGGTGGGGCGAGCACAAAAGTAAGCCTAGCAAGGAATGAGTAAGGTGAGCACACAAGTCAGCCTCGCAAGGAACGAAAAAGGTGAGCACAAAAGTCAGCCTCATGTGGGAGTGTTTGGAAGTGAATCAAAGTGCGATTGAGAGAGCACCCAAGTAAGCCTCATACAGGACGTGTGAACGCGTGAGTGAGAGTGAATGAGTACATTTAGTACAGCCATCCCCCCAGAAGTAATACCGAGAGGTAGTTCCTGGGAGGAATGATGGCGGAGCCCAATGGAGTTTAGTCGGTATTAATGGCAGCGTCACCATTCGAGCCCGACACGCCCCCAGTGCACCCCGTGTGGTAGATTGGACCCTACCAATAGCACGTGTACTGGGCTAGGACGTAAAGGTCTTCTCCATTGTTAAAAAAAACCTCGTGTTCTCCTGTTCTAACTTAAGCTATTCGTAAGTAGTTGAACGCTCTATTTCCCGAACATACATAATCTTACTAAGATACATTATGCATTTGTATCGATGGGCTCACAATCATGAAAGCGCCACGCCTATTTAAATAATTACTTTAATTAATATTGGCACAGCCAAATTCTATACAATCATAAAAACACCTGCAGCCGGTGTCATTGGAAATCAATTATTTGCCGCGGATGCCTATAAACAATCATTAATTCTACGAGCAACACAATGACTCACATTCGTTATGCTATGTGCACCGGGACTTAAGCCGCTGCGTTTGCAAATTCGCTAGTGACGAGTTCTTTCAGGTCAACCTTAGAATTGTTGGTTGCGCAATTTTATGTGTTTACAATTGTGGGGCTGTTCATCTCCCCTTTGTTAATGAGTTTATAATTATCTTGAAGAGATCATTATCAATGTTACGTGTTGGTATTATTTTAATTTCTTTACTGTTCTCCTAAATATGTTATCATGCTGCCCTCCCAGAAGCCGTTGTAGTTGCTGTTGCTTGAAGTCTGCCGTGAGATGTCGTCTTCTGGGTTGTTCGTTCATATAGTACTGCCTGTACGTATGTTCCGTGTATCTTGGGACTTATCAATTGGTCGACTTTGGATATCGGGTGTGGGTGTTTCGGCTGCCATCTCGTGAGTCCGGGGTTGGTTTTCCGTTCGTTTGCCTCAGCTTCCTTCATCTATGCTGCATCTGGAGCTTGGTTTGCGTCCTCTTCGAGTGGATTATGTGATTTCGTTACTTCGTTTCCTTCCTCTCCTTCTTCTCCGTTTGTTGTTGTCGTTCTTGTGGTTGCCGAGGATAGGATATTTGACTTATCCTCCCCGTGAATTGTATAATGTTACAGACGAAATGCGATGTGTAACTTATCTCAGTCGTCTTTGCAATGCGTAATCTGTAGCTGACTTGCTAGTATTATGACTTTTCCTACTGGATTCTTCCTACTGACGTTTAATTTGCCTTGCTGATTTCCTGATGATGTGGTGTTGATGGGTTTCTTTAGTTCATTGTTTATATATTTTGTTGTTGTTTTGCTCTAGCCAGAGTTGGACGGTTCTGACTGCGCTTTACTGAACACTGCATAATGACTGGCAGTATGTTCAGCTTGAGTCGATTTTTTTTGTGGTTGCGACTCCGATTCTTCGTGGTTTTTTTCTTGATTCATATTGCAGCTTGTCTTGCGACCATTCTCCTACTTCGATTTATTTACTCGCTCCGGTCTTGCCCTTTCGTTCGTTGGTCCAGTTCTCATCCTTCATGGTTGCTTCGCCCTTGCCGTCACAACCCAACACCTTCAACCTTCTGTCTTCCGCCTGATTAGTCCTATGTCATCATAAATTTTCATACCAAAAGTATGTGGTGATGTTGGCTTCCTGGGGGTGAAAAATTTCTTTTGTCCCTGTTCTTCAGATTTCACTTGTTTGTTTGTTGTTTTTTTTCTTATGTTATCAAAAAAATTTCTTTGTGGATAATACATTATAATTTGGTTTTAAATTGTGTAGTTTTCTCCGCTTATTAATGTTATTATGTAGCTTTCATCGCTTATCAAATTATATCTTGTTTGGGCATTCAATCTATTCTATCTTTATGTTCGGGCGTTCTATCTAATCTATGTTTTTCAAAACAAACAATTAGTAATGTTAGTTATGTTATGTTATGTTAGTGAGTTATGTTTCTTTGTCTTATTCTGTTTGAACTAGTAACTTTAGTTGAAGCAATATTAGTGTGTTAGTAATATGCATTCGAAATGTTGTGATAAACTTAGTTTGTTAGTGAGATGTAAATGTGATTAAATGTTATTGAGTGTTACCTATGCTACCGATGTTTCCTTCTTTCGGCGAGATTTTGGTATCTTTTATTCGGCTTGGTGTGGCCTCCTCCCCCCTTTCCAGTAAGGTGGTTGCAGGTGGGACCTGGTTTTACTGAAATTAAACTTAGATTCTTCCTTTATTATTTTGTTTTATTTATTTATTCATAATTCTCCACTTTATTTATTTTTCTCTTGTTTCCCGTTTCCCGATATGTTGTTTGTTAGGTGTTTTTGTTATAGTATTTAATTTCGTCCTATGAAGTTCCCTGCTGTTGGGCATGGGTTTCTGATTGATTCGTACTAGGGTTGTGGTGCCGGTAATACCGGTACCGAAAATCCCGGGAACACCGACCCATTTTTGGTACCGTAATACCGGTACTGAACAAAAGCCAGTACCGGTATTTTCGGTACTATACAATTTTTTATGACAAATATGTTAACTCCTCATGGGGATCTGTTTCAAAATATCGGTCTGCAATATAACGTTTAATTATATTAATTTGCCTTCTAGATAAATCGTTGAGATAACACCTTTATGTGGGAAATAGGGGGGGCATCATTCTGAATGGTTTCCATTATTCACTGGGTGGCGCGTAATAAGACTATGGTCTAAGGCATGTCTGTATTTGGTTTGCTCTTAAACCTTTATCTATAAAAGAACGAACAGCGTTTTAGTAGCTAATAGTTTTAGACTTGGTGAACTGCTTCAAATGGGGCGATTTGTAATTATTGGTGATCGGAAAATTCAGCAAAACTCCATAGTTTACAGGAAAGCAAGGAGCCTTGATAAGCATTAGAGAATAGTAGGCAAACGACATAAAGGTCGAAACCAATTTTCAGAAAAGCTAGAGAGGAAATGCGATTAACCTGCTCAGATTTACTGCCATTCTCGCTTTGATTTACTGTTGTTAATAGGGTTTCATACATATACCATCTGTTCATACATATACCATATACGAAAGTCGCACCACTTAGCAGTTATTGATTTCAAAGTGGCCTAGATTGCAAAATAAAAGAAGGTGCCCTATACGAAAAATATCTTCAGTGAAATGAGTCTTGCCATTCCAAAGCAATTAAAAACAATAAACATGTTTTTTGATCAGCACAAATCAATCATCTGAGAATGAGATCATCAGTTTGAGCATTCAATTTCAGTTTTAAGCTTTTTTCGAATTTAAAAAAAAATATTCGAGTACCGGTACTTTACCGGTACTACCGGTACTGAGGGCTTCAGTACCGTAGTACCGGTTCTCGCCAAAAAGGCTCGGTACTGCGAACCCTAATTCGTACTCAGTATTATTTATATATTTTACGTGTTTGTTGAAACATTGCTTCAACCATTGTTTTTCCATCTGTATCCTCTATGTCATTACTTCTTTAATTATTCCCTTCAGATGCTTTTCTTCATTTCATCTTTTACCTCTAAATTCGTATTCTTCTCAATTTGGCAACCCATGGTGATCCTATAAAGATACCGTAAAAATATTATTCCCCGGAAGTATGTAAGCTTCCTATAATTAACCCTTCTATTTTGTTTTCTTTAGCCCCCCTTGAATAATTTCCTTGCTTTTTTAATGATTGCATTGGTTTTTATCACTTTTACCGCTTTAATTAAACGTTCCTCTTGTTTAACTTTTTTTTTTCTCTTCATTGTATTATCTTCTCTGTAGGTCATGTTATATTTGTGTTTCTTCTTGTTGTGTCCTTCTGTCGCTGCGTTCATGTTTTACGTTTTTCTTTTTCGTATGTATTTTAATTCGACTGCGATTTTTAGTCGTCATGTAAATAGAATTTGTCATCACGTTCATAAAATAAAGACATTCGTACTCATTCCGGGTTCCGGTTCCCTTGTCCACTCATATGTGTATTAGCTTTCATACTTGTATTAAGTGATATAAATGATTCTTAATCAATATTGCATATGTTTTATCCGCTGGCCAGCGTAGGGTGAAAAAAAATAATTCCAATTAAAAATTGTTCATTCTTTCCGTATATTGTTGTCCATATTTTCTTTGTGTCTAGGTTCTGCTTCATGATTTTCAGAGTGAGTCTCCATCTTTTATTATTTGTAAATCATGCATTGTAATTCTGCGTTACTCGCAGGCGTTTCCCGCTTCCTTTTATTGCAGTTTTTCTGATATACTTTTTCATTCCAATACTTTTAACCTCTCATTTATATTGCGCCGTAGTGTCTTTATAAACTATGAGTTTTCAATAAATTCTGTCGTTATCTTTTCCTTCTTGTATTGTAGTATGTTCTTTGTTTCTTCCATACTTTTGCTTCTGGCTCTTTGACTCTGCAAATATAACTTTATTAGTTGCAAATAAATATTTTCGTCAATTGTACTCCTCTTTTGTATTCACATTTTAAAAGCTTTTCTTCATCTTATATCAAACAAACGATTACCCATTTCGTGGTAATTTTTCCTTTTTATCATATTTGTATACCTTTATCTTTATCTAATTTTTTTCACAAAAAAAATCCCATATTTCCGAAATTTTATGTTCTCGCTGTTGATTATTTACTCTTTATTTTCCTTTCACTTTCGCTTTTCCTCATATTGTAAATTGCTTATATCCATGTTAATTAATGACAACGATTATCATGTTCATTTAATTTGCATTGTGTCTCTTGCTTACCAAAATTTTCTTATTCTTTTCAATTTATTTCGTATCACATTCTTGTTTTATTTATCCCTCGTCTTTTTTATATGATGTGTTTTCAATAATTGATTGATTTAATACAATAAAGTTTTTATTTACTATTTTATTATTTAGGACAGTTTTATTTTAATGGCTAGCCCTAAACGAGGAGTAATAGCTATTTACTGATTTTAAACATGTACACTAGTATCTACAGCTATGTACATTTTTCGCTTCTGTAGTTTAATTCACATACTTTTTGAGTCGGTTATTATGAATTTTCTCTAAGTCATTTCCGTTTTTGACCACGGTCGTATGCTCACTTGGGAGCTCGACGACTTCATATGGACCTCTCCAAAGAGATTGCAATTTCTGTCCGGTACCTGTGGGGTTGGCTTTAATTAACATCATTTTGCCCCATATAGGTTGCCATTCGTTAGTGTTTCTATCGTATAATTCTTTCCATTTTTGTTTCGATAGAATTAGATTTTCGCGTGCTTGAGTATGCATGTTCTTGAATGTAGATCGCATCTCATTCACGTAATCCTCGTAATATACGCCTTCATTGTCCCATTTGTAAACTAAATTAGGGATGTTGGCGCGTTTGCCATATACTAATTCAAATGGTGTGAAACCTGTTGATGAATTAGTTGTTGAATTGTATTCAAACGTAAAGAAGGGTAAAAGTTGATCCCAAGTTTTCGGATCGCTTCCTACGTATTGTCGCAAATAGATTTTCAGTTCTCTATTTGACCTTTCCACCAAATTTGGTTGTGGATGATAAGTACTTGTTGTAATTTTCTTTATTTTTAAAATTCTGCAGACGTTTTTCATTAGGGAGCTTATAAAATTTGTCCGATTATCAGTTACCAACTCCAAGGGAGTTCCAAATTTGCAAATATAATTCTCAACAAATGTTTGCGCGACCGTTGTGCTTTCTTGATTTTCCATCGGTGCTACAATCAAGTATCTTGTTAGGTCGTCTTGCATAACTAGACCGTATTTGTTACCCCAATCGGATTCTGCCAATACCACAATGTCCATATATAACTTTTCAAATGGTTCGGACGATGTGGTTGTTATTTTCATTAGAATTTTGTTGGATCGTCCAATCTTGTTCTTTTGGCACGAATCACATTGTTTGACCTAGTTCTCTACATTTTATTTATTTATTTATTTATTGAAAGGCTTTAACCCAATGGTCATTCGCCTTTGAAATTTTGATAATAACATAACATAATTATAATATTGTTCGTGGTTTGTAGCACAAGTGACACCTTTACAGTTGGTCGAGTAATCCCGCGTCCTTCAGAAAGGCCAGTAATATTTCTTCTCGGGCGGGGTCGTTTCCAAGGATCTCTCTAATGGAAAGCGGTAGTTTGTGGTGCTGCCTTAGGTCGGCTAACTCTGGACAGTTCACCAGAAGGTGTTCCATAGTGGTTCGGGTACCACATGTAACGTATGTTGGCGGGGGAACACGCAATACAGCGTGAGCATGAGAGACCTTCGTATGCCCTACTCTGAGCCGCGACAGTACTCGTTGTTCCCTCCTATCAGTCCGGTCTGTCCAGCGGTCGGGTGAGCCTTTGATTCGCTGAAGGTGTCCGGAGCTGCCACGCTAGTGGCGTTCGAAGGCTTCGTTAATCCCTGACCTCAGCTGGCCCAAAATATCTGCGGTCGGGATGAGTCGAGTGAGACGTTGGCTAGTGTGTCTTCCCCTGGCCGCCAGGCGATCAGCCTTTTCATTACCGTCGATGCTGCAGTGACCGGGGACCCAACAAATTGTGGTGAGTGGGTCATACTCGGCCTCGATGGCCTGGATGAAGGGGTGGCGGGATTTTCCCGCCTCGAGGGCGGATATGGCCGCCAGAGAGTCAGACAGTACAACGACGGGTCTATCTTCCGGTTTCTGTACCAAGGCAAGCGCGATGGCCGACGCTTCGGCAGAAAACACCGAGCATGGTGCCGGTAGGCGGAAGAAGAGTCCTTCCCCTTTTCCGCTCACTCCTATTCCAACCTCATCACCGCTCTTGGAACCATCGGTGAATATCCGCACGTGATTTTTATACTTTGTAGCCATCAGTCGGTTATATTTGGCCCTGGCCTCACTACTGGCAGCGCCGGCCCTCAGTTCTATTGACAAGCTTGTGTCAAGATTGGGTCCGCGGTCGTGCCAGGCCCGGTCACGAATTCGGTGTAGACGGGCGATTGGTGGCAGGTCGGCGTCTGTATATTCGCGATGAATCTCGCTGACCGTTCGTAACAGAAAGCAGTCATCTCCGGCTGTTCGCTACAAAAATCCCAGTACTCTTCTGGCGATGGTGAGTGCAGCCGCCCAACGAAGGGGTAGGATCCCGGCCTCCACGCAGGCCGCTTCAGCAGGCGTGCTGGGGAGCAAGCCAGAATCAGCGCGGATTGGCCCGTGATATAGAGGGCTTAAAATGTTGATAAAGCCTTCCATATTACAGGACGTCAGCTCCACCCCGTAAAATATCTTGCTGTGGATGAGTGCCTGGATGGCAGCGCAGTGTGATGGTTGCAGCACTTGTGGCGGGAACTGATAGTTTTAATTAGCCGCTGTCGGCTGCGGCACTCATTGTCCCATTTGTAAACTAAATTAGGGATGTTGGCGCGTTTGCCATATACTAATTCAAATGGTGTGAAACCTGTTGATGAATTAGTTGTTGAATTGTATTCAAACGTAAAGAAGGGTAAAAGTTGATCCCAAGTTTTCGGATCGCTTCCTACGTATTGTAGCAAATAGATTTTCAGTTCTCTATTTGACCTTTCCACCAAATTTGGTTGTGGATGATAAGTACTTGTTGTAATTTTCTTTATTTTTAAAATTCTGCAGACGTTTTTCATTAGGGAGCTTATAAAATTTGTCCGATTATAAGTTACCAACTCCAAGGGAGTTCCAAATTTGCAAATATAATTCTCAAAAAATGTTTGCGCGACCGTTGTGCTTTTTTGATTTTCCATCGGTGCTACAATCAAGTATCTTGTTAGGTCGTCTTGCATAACTAGACCGTATTTGTTACCCCAATCGGATTCTGCCAATACCACAATGTCCATATATAACTTTTCAAATGGTTCGGACGATGTGGTTGTTATTTTCATTAGAATTTTGTTGGATCGTCCAATCTTGTTCTTTTGGCACGAATCACATTGTTTGACCTAGTTCTCTACATTTTATTTATTTATTTATTTATTGAAAGGCTTTAACCCAATGGTCATTCGCCTTTGAAATTTTGATAATAACATAACATAATTATAATATTGTTCGTGGTTTGTAGCACAAGTGACACCTTTACAGTTGGTCGAGTAATCCCGCGTCCTTCAGAAAGGCCAGTAATATTTCTTCTCGGGCGGGGTCGTTTCCAAGGATCTCTCTAATGGAAAGCGGTAGTTTGTGGTGCTGCCTTAGGTCGGCTAACTCTGGACAGTTCACCAGAAGGTGTTCCATAGTGGTTCGGGTACCACATGTAACGTATGTTGGCGGGGGAACACGCAATACAGCGTGAGCATGAGAGACCTTCGTATGCCCTACTCTGAGCCGCGACAGTACTCGTTGTTCCCTCCTATCAGTCCGGTCTGTCCAGCGGTCGGGTGAGCCTTTGATTCGCTGAAGGTGTCCGGAGCTGCCACGCTAGTGGCGTTCGAAGGCTTCGTTAATCCCTGACTTCAGCTGGCCCAAAATATCTGCGGTCGGGATGAGTCGAGTGAGACGTTGGCTAGTGTGTCTTCCCCTGGCCGCCAGGCGATCAGCCTTTTCATTACCGTCGATGCTGCAGTGACCGGGGACCCAACAAATTGTGGTGAGTGGGTCATACTCGGCCTCGATGGCCTGGATGAAGGGGTGGCGGGATTTTCCCGCCTCGAGGGCGGATATGGCCGCCAGAGAGTCAGACAGTACAACGACGGGTCTATCTTCCGGTTTCTGTACCAAGGCAAGCGCGATGGCCGACGCTTCGGCAGAAAACACCGAGCATGGTGCCGGTAGGCGGAAGAAGAGTCCTTCCCCTTTTCCGCTCACTCCTATTCCAACCTCATCACCGCTCTTGGAACCATCGGTGAATATCCGCACGTGATTTTTATACTTTGTAGCCATCAGTCGGTTATATTTGGCCCTGGCCTCACTACTGGCAGCGCCGGCCCTCAGTTCTATTGACAAGCTTGTGTCAAGATTGGGTCCGCGGTCGTGCCAGGCCCGGTCACGAATTCGGTGTAGACGGGCGATTGGTGGCAGGTCGGCGTCTGTATATTCGCGATGAATCTCGCTGACCGTTCGTAACAGAAAGCAGTCATCTCCGGCTGTTCGCTACAAAAATCCCAGTACTCTTCTGGCGATGGTGAGTGCAGCCGCCCAACGAAGGGGTAGGATCCCGGCCTCCACGCAGGCCGCTTCAGCAGGCGTGCTGGGGAGCAAGCCAGAAGCAGCGCGGATTGGCCCGTGATATAGAGGGCTTAAAATGTTGATAAAGCCTTCCATATTACAGGACGTCAGCTCCACCCCGTAAAATATCTTGCTGTGGATGAGTGCCTCGATGGCAGCGCAGTGCGATGGTTGCAGCACTTGTGGCGGGAACTGATAGTTTTAATTAGCCGCTGTCGGCTGCGGAACTCGGCTTTGATCCATCGAAAGTGAGGCAGAAAGGTAAGACGACGGTCTATGGTTATCCCCAGAATCTTCGGTTCTTTGCGGTAGGGGACAATCACCCCATCCAGCTGGATCGGCCTCCCAGTTGCGATATGGTTTGTGTTGCAGCAGTGCGTAATCATGCTTTTCATGGGAGACATGTTAAAGCCGACTGATGCAGCCCATCGGCTCACCTCACTTACGGCGGCTTGAAGTTTGCGGCGGGTACGTATGGTGGTCCTTCCCGTCGTGACCAACACGATGTCATCAGCGTACACGAACACGTAGATCCCCGCCAGTAGGCTGGCGAATAAGGAGTTCATGGATACCAGGAACAGTGTGACGGCGAGGACTGATCCCTGGGGGACCCCGTTGTCTTCCGGAAAGGTGTCGGATTGGGCACCTCCGATTCCCATCCGAAAAGTGCGGTTAGATAGGTAGTCGCTGAAGAAGTGGCCCATGTTTCCAGTGATTCTCCAGTTGGCCAGTTGTTGCAGTACTCCGTGACGCCACACGGAGTGCAGGCCATCAGTTACGGATTGACGCACCACCTCTCCAAAGCTGGCGAGATAGGCACCTGTTCCTACTCCACGTCGGAACGCAAACTGCCGTTGATCCAGGAGTTTACGCTCCTCCAGTAGGTCCATCAGCCGTCTGTTGACCATTCGCTCCATCGTCTTAGCAAGGCAGGGGAGCAGGCTGATTGGGCGGAAGTCATCCGGCGTTCTGCTCCCCTGGCATCGCTTTGGGACAGGAATAACTAGAGCTTCCTTCAATGAGGCGGGCATCGGTTCACCACTCCAAATGCGGTTAATGCTGTCTAATATTGCCCGCTTGGCTACCGGCGGGGAATGTTGCAGTAGGGGGTAGCCAACATCGTCCAGTCCGGCAGACTTACCGTGTACCGCTTCCAATGCCGCACGCAGTTCACTTCCGGTGAAAGGCCGGTTGTACACTTGCCCTGAATCGGGTTCAAAGCGGACGGGGTTACTCTCAGCCCTTTGCTTGATACGTAGGAACGCAGGTGGGAGAGCGGCGTCTGCAGACAAGGAGGCGAAGTGCCTGCCTAGCTCGTTACCGATAGTCGTGGGATCGAGCGTCGTACACCCGTTAACGGTAATGGCGTAGCCACTGTGTCGCCGCTTTCCGCTTAGGGCGTTGACTCTCCGCCAGAGCTCTGATGTCGAGGAATCTGGGGAAATACCTTCCAAGAATCTGGTCCAGCTGATGTTTTTCGCCTCTTCCGGACCTCTGGGCACCACCAGTGCACCGCCTGTCGCTGAGGGTTCCCACTTGTCCTGGGAATGCAGGAAGCGGCAGCCCGATTTAAGATACCGGTGAGTTCGTCCGGGGTGTAAGACTCCTTCCGATCTATTAGATCGTCAACGGTCTCCTCGTAGCGGGTCCAGTCTGCCCGATCGTAAAACCACCGCTTTCGGCGGGTTGTTAAAGGTGGCGTCTGATTGTATACAACCTGGATTGGAAAGTGGTCGCTGTTACATGGTTCGGCAAGGACAGTACACCCACATGATCCTGCTAGCGCTCCCGAGCAGATAGAAACGTCGATAGCGGATTCCGTCTGCCCGCGGAGAAAAGTCGAACTGCCATCGTTGAGAACCACGGCGTCGTTGTTTTCGACTACTTCGGCGATGTCGTTTCCTCTCCTGTTACAAGTACGTGAGCCCCACATGGTGTGGTGCCCGTTCACATCTCCCATGATGATGAATGGCATCTCAACTTACTCAATGAGCCGCTGAAGTTTGTTGCCCACATTCCGAGTACTGCCGGGGATATACAGGGATATAACAGTGCACTGAACTGGGTGTTCGATCCTCTTGGCGACGGCTATCAGTTCGGTATCCAGAGATATCGGTTGGGATGGCACATCGACCCTGATGGCCAGACCTACTGTCTGGTAGAGGTTCTCTCCACTGGCGGCGTTCCACGAATACTGGTGTCCGAACCATGATGCTGGGTTCGTCTGATCCCGGATGTGCGTCTCCTGCAGCGCCAAGTAGATGGGCTGCGTCTGTGCAATGATCCTTTGCAGGTCACCCAGGCACCCTCACAGACCATTTGTGTTCCACTGCATGGGCAGTGTTGTTGCTTTTATCGTCGTAGCAGAAGAGTGGAGGAACCCATAACCTCCGACGGCGTTGTCGTGAATGTCTGTGGAAGATATACGAGCAGCAGATGGTTCCGGACTTAGTGTACCATACGAGGAGCTTACCCGGGGAGAGGCCGGGTCTCCCGCACCAGCAGCTGCCGGGGGGGCATCGCTAAAAGGCGGAACGTCCCCGGTCAGGGCCGGCACGGGGAAGCGGGCGCTCGTTTTGACGCCGGTCAGATTTTTATTCGAGCTGGTGTCATATTCGGTGGGGGAGTTGATACTTTCATCTTGGTAACGATTAATTTGCTGCTGCTGTTGGGTGGTAGTTTGTTTGCTGGGTGCTTCCATGCTATAAACATTTTCGCTGGCTGTACCTGTGAGCGAAAGTTTGCCGGCAGGTGGATTTCGATTGGGGTTAATTGTATTGGAACTTACTCGGGTGATGTCCGGGCCTCCCGTGCCAGCAGCCGCCGGGGGTGCATCGCTACAAAGCGGAACTGCCCCGGTCAGGGCCGGCACGGGGAAGTGGGTGGATTGGTTGGTGTGGTACTCTTGTTGGATGGTTTGAATAGTACCGGGTGCCAAGAGCAACCAGGAACTGGACTAAGGTCTCGCCGAACTCGATGTTGTTCGTGCCTGTAGTCGTTCCGGCTGAGAATTCTTCCCGGTGGCCCGCCAGGTGCGGGGGAATCGGGAGATTGGAACCGGTTCTCGCTATTTTTGAACTGATTACTTCCTCTTCCCGTTGCAGGTGTCGTTTCAGAGATTAAGCGGGAGGATCGCCTGCTCTGGGGCCCAGCAAGGTGCGGGGCGCTGGAGGCGGTCGTGGTTGCTGTCGTTTGGTGTTGTTGTGTTGGTGGATTTTCAGGTTTCCGGTCTGATTGGTCTGTGGGTGATTGTGAATCGGTAAGAAGAATGCTAATTGGGGTATTAATGATACTTCCCTGTGGGGTTTCCAATGGTCCTGTGTCGACAGCCGCCGGGGGTGCATCGGACGTGTCCGGAACTTCCCCGGTCGGGGTCGACACAGGTAGGCTTTGCTTTATATTACGGTTGAATGTTATGTTATTTGTTGTCATCCCAATTAACACCCTGTTGTTAGTTCAGCTATATGGAAATATCGAGGGACACTTGGAGCACGGGGTTTGGTGGTGCTTCGGTGTCCGAGATGTTCCAAGTTCCCACTGATGAAGGGCTGTTGTTGCGGGAGCTCGATCGGGTTATCCTTTGTGTTTTGGGTGGAGTTGGATCCGTGGTGCTTTTTATCGGGCTTCTAGATTTTTCCCCGTCACCTGCTCGGTTGCGATTTTTTTGCTGCTTGCATTCGTCACGTAGTCTGGGGTCTCGCTGAATCACGGTATTCGTACTGGCTTTGTTGGCGTTTTCCTGATCTCCCTTTGCTCCAGTGTGTTGGTTAGGTCTGCTCGTTCCGTTCGTTACCTCACGTAGTCTGGAGTCTCGCTGAATCACGGTACTCGTACTGGCTTTGTTGGCGTTTTCCTGCTCTCCCTTTGCTCCAGTGTGTTGGTTGGTTTTGCTCGTTACCTCATGTAGCTGTTGTTTGGCAATTTTGAGTTGGCGGAAAGCGTCCGTCAGGTGGTTTTTCAGACGTAGTATCTCGACGTCCCGGTCGTTTTCTGCCTTCAGTTTTGTTAATTCCTCCTTTAGTTTGGCGATAGTGCGGTCTTTCTCGTCTCCTTTCGGGTCCGTGCTGCTTCAAGCCTGTTCGGCGTAGCTGGGTCCTCTGCGAGTTTGGGCGATTAGCGCTTTTGCTTCAGGGAACGAAATATTCTTGGAGACTTTCAATTTAACGATGGCCTCTTCCTCCATATATATGGGGCAGGTTTTCGATTTAGTTGTGTGCTCGCCGTTACAATTTATACACTTCGAGACGTTCCGTCGTTGTCGTTGACCGTCGATTAACTTTTTCATGCTCAGCAGGGCGTAATATGCCTTTTTCAAGGTCGTTCTTAGGACATACCGAGCTCCTTTGCTCTCCTTCGTGGCCGAAACTACTTTTGTCGGATCGCATCCTAGTACGCCCTGTACCGATTTCAAAATCGTGAACGGGTTTGTAGTCAGTCGGGCATCGGACTCACCGTCCGATGATATAGCTCTCAAAAGCAAAGTCTGTTTATTGATTATATCACCTGAATTTAGGTACTCAGGCAACGTGCGACTTAAAGGAGGGGCGTTTTTCCCCTGTTCGGGGGCCTGGGGCCTGTGCCTCGTAGGGTGGATACTTTGGGAAAACAACGCAAAATACTACACTACCCCGTCACCGATGCGCGTAGTGGAGACGGACGGTTGTTCACAGTTCGAAAATTGTTGTTTTGGTGGAGGCGCGTTGGCGCCCAACTCCTTCGGCGTCTGAGCTCCTGGTATCGGTAGTGACGAAAAGAAACGATTTTGTTTATGCTAAAAAAATCAAGTAGTCTTTGCACTGACGACGACACACTGGATCTAACACTCGCGGAAACGGGCCGAACGAAAGAAGGGTACTATATTACCCGGGTGGCTGAAGCCGAACTTCGGGATGTATACCGGTGGCTGAGACCGAGCAAAAGTTTTGGTTTATAAACGCGGAGCTTGTGTTGATGACAACCAGCGGCTCCTAGTGATTGAACCTAACTGAGTTCTCTACATTTCGTCGCATATTTTTCCACTCGAATAGTGGGCTTATGCGTTTCAACATTCTTTTACTTCTGCCCAGCGGAGAATCATGAAACACTTTAAGAACGGTTTCTCTTTCTTCTACTGGTACATGCATTCGGTCTTTCTCTGGCGTAAAGAGGGTGAATACCTTATTAAATTTCCCTGCTATAAATCGTAAAATGTTTGTTTCTGGTGGCGTTTGTATGTTTCTAAAGGAGATAATTTGAATATTCTTATCTTCTCAACAAATGTTTGCGCGAACATTGTGCTTTCTTTATTTTCCATCGGTGCTACAATCAAGTATCTTGTTAGGTCGTCTTGCATAACTAGACCGTATTTGTTACCCCAATCGGATTCTGCTAATACCACAATGTCCATATATAACTTTTGAAATGGTTCGGACGATGTGGTTGTTATTTTCATCTCGTAAAATGTTTGTTTCTGGTGGCGTTTGTATGTTTCTAAAGGAGATAATTTGAATATTCTTATCTTCTTTCATGTGTTCGGGACAGTTCCCGAACGCGTCAACTAATCCTTGGAAAAATACTTTTGTGTCAGCTCTTGATCGGCTTGACCCATTTAGAATCATACCCCATATTTTTCTGTTTGGGATTTCAAATATTCTACCATTTAAAAAATCTTTCAACCCATGAGGGAGGTCGACCAATTCGCTCAACTCTTTATAGGCTAACCTACTATTAACGATAACGATAACTGTTTCGCTCTCTGATACGTCTCCCAACCTTTGAACGGAACGGATCGTTATATTTCACAGTGGTGTTCGTTGTGTAAATTTCAGTGATTGAAGGTCATCCTTTGTTCGTTCGTTAGCTGCCATTCTGCTGGTGCCGGCAGTAAATCCAGTACATTGTTTTCGCTGGTGCGGAACAATCGACGTTGTTTGCAGATAAGTTTTGCTTTATTTTTTTTCCTCGTTTGCTTTCTTTCCTTTTCCCTACTTTTACTCTACCTTGTAATCAAATAATAAGACACATTCCCGTTTATATAACGCTCTGCCCTCGTGCTTAAATGGCCGAGGGCGAAATACCATCGGATGTAATCATGGAAGTCCCTGATCCCCCTAATACTCGCATCGCTCCCCGTATAAAGCAGTACCCAGAAGGTTCCTCTGGGCCATGGGTGGTATATTTTCGAACCGGAGAGAAACCGGTTAATATATTAAAACTTTCTCGAGATCTGACTGCTAATTACCCGGCCGTAACTCAGATAACACGTGTTCGGGCAAACAAGATACGTGTTCTAGTGAATGATCTCGGCCAGGCAAACTCGATTGCTTGCTGTGAGCGCTTTACGCGGGAATTTAAAGCATACGTGCCTTGTGTGGCCTGTGAAATCGATGGGGTAGTGTCCGAACCGGGCCTGAAATGCGAAGAACTGTTGGAGCACGGGGTTGGCTGCTTTAAGGACCCCTCTCTTGAACAGATTAAGATCTTAGAATGCAAACAATTGTATACCGCAAACACCGAGGGAGGTAAGACTACCTACTCTCTATCAGGCTCGCTTCGGGTGACATTCGCCGGGTCCTCTCTTCCCAACTACATCCTCCTTGACAGGGTTCGCCTACCAGTTCGCCTGTTTGTACCGCGGGTCATGAGCTGCAGCAATTGCAAGCAGTTGGGCCACACAGCCACATATTGTGGAAATAAGAAACGATGCGGCAAATGCGAAGGAGAGCATGAGGATGACTCTTGCGACAAAGAAACTGAAAAGTGTATTTGCTGCGGGGGCCCTTCACATGCTCTTAAATCATGTCCTGCGTACAAGCAGCGCGGGGATAAAATTAAGCGCTCCCTTAAGGAACGCTCAAGGCGTTCTTATGCAGAAATGCTAAAGAATGCTTCGCCATCTGTCCTGTCCGAAAATCCCTATGCTGGTTTGGCTAACGTTGAGCAAGAATCTGACGACCCACGAGAGGGAACATCTTTGGTTAACCCAGGGGAATCCAGGAAGAGGAGAAATCCAGCCTCCCCTACATTGCCTCGTAAGGGTGCCAAGGTGTCGTCCACTCAGAGTGCGCCATCTACAACCAATAAATCCAACGGAAGTGATGCACAAAAGCCGAAGCAATTTGCTCCAGGACTTGGAAATATTAATTCTAACAAGGAGTACCCACCACTTCCAGGGACATCCAAAACCCCAAGTGTCCCCTTTTTTCAAACAGATACTCAGTCCAGTAGCGGACTAATGAAATTTTCTGACATAGTGGACTTAATTTTCACAGCTTTCAATGTTACTGATCCTCTTAAAAGCCTTCTGATACGTTTTCTCCCTATAGTGCAAACATTTTTGAAGCAGTTGACTACTAAATGGCCCCTCCTTGCAGCGATCGTATCCTTCGATGGCTAAGTCATCGAACGAGGTCACCGATTCGATCACTGTTCTACAGTGGAACAGCAGAAGTATCCTCCCGAAAATCGATTCCTTTAAATTTTTACTAAATAGTTTAAAATTTGATGCTTTCGCATTATGTGAAACTTGGTTAACTTCCGATATAAATCTCAACTTCCACGACTTTAATATAATTCGTCTGGATCGAGAAAACCCCTATGGAGGAGTACTTTTGGGGATCAAAAAGTGCTATTCTTTCAACCGAATTAACCTCCCTTCGACACCAGGCATTGAAATTGTCGCTTGTCAAGTTTTAATCAAAGGTAAAGACCTTTGCATTGCTTCCATCTACATTCCTCCTAGAGCCTCGGTAGGGCACCGAACGCTTTGTAATATCACGGAATCCTTACCGGCACCGCGGCTAGTTCTGGGAGACTTTAACTCGCACGGTACGGTATGGGGCTGTCTTCATGATGATAATAGATCAACATTAATCCAAGATCTTTGCGATAATTTCAACATGACCATCTTAAACACGGGAGAAATGACGCGGATCCCTACACCACCAGCACGCGCAAGCGCGTTGGATTTATCGCTATGCTCGACATCGCTACAGTTAGATTGCAGGTGGAAGGTGATTCCTGATCCCCACGGTAGCGATCATTTGCCTATCGTGATTTCAATTGCTAACGGTTCAAGACCATCGGAAACAATCAATGTCTCATATGACCTCACACGGAACATTAATTGGAAGAGTTACGCGACCGCGATATCCGTTAAAATCGAATCCACTCAAGAACTTCCTCCGGAGGAAGAGTACAGGTTTTTGGCTGGCTTGATTCTCGACAGTGCGAATCAAGCTCAGACTAAACCAGTACCCAGCGCGAATACCCATGGACGGTCTCCCACCCTGTGGTGGGATAAAGAGTGCTCAGAGCTGTACGCGGAAAAGTCCACTGCATATAAGGCCTTCCGGGAAGACGGGTTACCCGCTAGCTATCAACAGTACGCGTCGTTAGAAAGGCGAATGAAGAGTCTAATGAAAGCTAAAAAAAACGCAGTTATTGGCGCCGGTTCGTTGACGGGTTAACGAGAGAAACAGCGATGAGCACTCTTTGGGGTACGGCTCGACGTATGCGTAACCGTAATAGTACCAACGAGAACGTGGAATATTCAAACCGTTGGATATTCGCTTTCGCCAAGAAGATCTGTCCGGACTCTGTCCCGGTACAGAAAACGTGCCGCGCCGCGTCTCCTCACGATACCGCGAACGAAACACCGTTTTCAATGGTGGAGTTCTCACTTGCTCTCATATCGTGCAACAATAACGCCCCAGGGTTAGACAGAATCAAATTCAACTTGCTGAAGAAGCTGCCTGACACTGCAAAAAGGCGCTTGTTGAATTTATTTAACAAGTTTCTTGAGGGTAACATTGTCCCTTATGAATGGAGGCAAGTGAAGGTCATCGCCATCCAAAAACCAGGAAAACCAGCCTCCGACCACAACTCGTATCGGCCGATTGCAATGCTGTCCTGTATTCGGAAGTTATTCGAGAAAATGATCTTGTTTCGCCTCGACAATTGGGTTGAAGCAAATGGCTTACTGTCAGATACACAATTTGGCTTCCGCAAAGGCAAAGGGACGAACGATTGCCTTGCGTTGCTTTCTACAGAAATCCAAATGACCTATGCTAACAAAGAGCAGATGGCATCAGTCTTCTTGGATATTAAGGGGGCTTTTGACTCAGTTTCTATCAACATTCTGTCAGAGAAGCTGCACCAGCATGGTCTTTCGCCAATTTTAAATAACTTTTTGCTAAACCTGTTGTCTGAAAAGCACATGCACTTTTCGCATGGCGATTTAACAACATCGCGATTTAGCTACATGGGTCTTCCCCAGGGCTCATGTCTAAGTCCCCTGCTCTACAATTTCTACGTGAATGACATTGACGATTATCTTGCCAATTCATGCACGCTAAGGCAACTTGCAGACGACGGGGTGGTCTCTGTTACAGGGCCCAAAGCTGCCGACTTGCAAGGACCATTACAAAATACCTTGGACAATTTGTCTGCTTGGGTTCTTCAGCTGGGTATTGAGTTCTCCACGGAGAAAACTGAGTTGGTTGTTTTTTCTAGGAAGCGTGAGCCGGCGCAACTCCAGCTTTTATTAATGGGTGCAACGATCAACCAGGTTTTCACATTTAAATATCTCGGGGTCTGGTTCGACTCTAAAGGTACCTGGGGATGTCACATTAGGTATCTGAAACAGAAATGCCAACAAAGGATCAATTTTCTCCGAACAATAACTGGAACATGGTGGGGTGCTCACCCAGGAGACCTGATCAGGTTGTACCAAACAACGATATTGTCGGTGCTGGAGTACGGGTGTTTCTGTTTCCGCTCCGCTGCGAACATACACTTCATCAAACTGGAGAGAATCCAGTATCGTTGCTTGCGCATTGCCTTGGATTGCATGCACTCGACCCATACGATGAGTCTCGAAGTGCTGGCGGGCGTTCTTCCGCTAAAAAATCGATTTTGGGAACTCTCATATCGATTGCTCATCCGATGCGACATTCTGAACCCGTTGGTAATTCAAAATTTCGAGAGGCTCGTCGAGCTTAATTCTCAAACCCGTTTTATGTCCTTGTACTTCGACTACATGGCACAGAGCATCAATCCTTCTTCGTACAATCCCAACCGTGTCCGTTTCCTAGATACTTCTGATTCTACTGTATTCTTCGACACATCCATGAAGGAAGAGATTCGTGGAATCCCGGACCATATACGCCCGCAGGTGATCCCCAATATATTTTATAATGAATTCCGAGAAGTCGACTGCGACAAAATGTTTTACACTGACGGATCAAATCTCGATGGGTCCACTGGCTTCGGTATCTTCAACAATACTATCACCGCTTCATTCAAGCTCAATGATCCCGCTTCAGTTTACGTCGCAGAGTTAGCTGCAATTCAGTACACCCTTGGAATCATCGACACTCTGCCCACAGATCACTACTTCATCGTTTCGGACAGCCTCAGCTCTATCGAGGCTCTTCGTGCGGTGAAGCCTAAAAAGCAACTCCCGTATTTTCTGGGGATGATACAGGAGTCCTTGTGTACGTTATCTGAAAAATCTTATCAGATTACCTTTGTTTGGGTCCCCTCTCATTGTTCTATCCCGGGCAATGAAAAGGCCGACTCATTAGCAAAGGTGGGCGCATTAAATGGTGACATATACGAAAGACCAATCTGCTTCAACGAATTTTTTAGTATTTGTCGTCAGAGGACGCTCAACAGTTGGCAAACCTCGTGGAGCAACGGGGAACTTGGACGATGGCTACATTCGATTATCCCAAAGGTATCAACGAAGCCTTGGTTCGGGGGGATGGATGTGGGTCGGGATTTTATTCGCGTAATGTCCCGACTTATGTCCAATCACTACACCATGGATGCGCATTTGCGGCGTATTGGGCTTGCGGAGAGTAGTCTGTGCGCTTGTGACGAGGGCTATCACGACATCGAACACGTTGTCTGGGTATGCGCCGGGTATTGTGACGCCAGGTCTCAGTTAAAGGAATCCCTTCGGGCCCGAGGTAGACCACCCAATGTCCCAGTCCGAGATATACTGGCAAATCGTGATTTCCCCTATATGTCCCTTATTTATACCTTCATAAAAACGATAAATATCCCAATTTAGCCCCTCTCTTTTATTTCTCGTTTTTAGAGTTTCCTCCTACCTTGTGGAACCGATCAGCTCCAAAGTGCCACTATGTAACCGCCGTCGCCCTTACCACTACGCCTGCATAGAAGGAAACTGAAGCGAGAGCGACTCGAGGTCCGATGACTTTTGAAGGATGCCCCGCGGGTCCGAAGAATACCATCCGCCAATCCGGTACTCGACGACTTACTAGACTGAGGCGCAAATTTGCTTCGCTGATCCCCCTTCCCCCCCTTTGAGCGAAAGTTGCACGTTTTGCTCTTCTTTCCCTGTCTCTCCCCCGTCCTTGATACAACTGCTGCTACACTGATGCGGAAATAAGCCACCCTCTGAATATCTTGACCAAGCATAAGTTTTAGTTAAAAAATTCAAATTAGTATTCTGTATTCCTAGTTTTAAGATAGCTATAATTTTTACTCTTTATTGAAACTCTTGTCCTCCATCTTGTAAATAGAATTGAATCCCTAGTTTTAAGATTTCTGTGAA
Source organism: Topomyia yanbarensis (assembly GCF_030247195.1). Taxonomy (NCBI): domain Eukaryota; kingdom Metazoa; phylum Arthropoda; class Insecta; order Diptera; family Culicidae; genus Topomyia; species Topomyia yanbarensis. Next base: position 216,373,953 of record NC_080672.1, on the reverse strand, counting down.
GTTTCTCATAAATATTTGTTCCCCCTTTTGTGTACTAAACTATATTGTTAGTTTTAAGATAACCGTAAAATATTTCGTAAAATACTATTACTCCCCCTCTTGTATATCAAAGTGAATCCCTTGTTTTAAATTTTTTCATGAAAAAATCTTTTGGCCCTCTCTTGTATATTGAATCTTATTTCTAGTCTTAAGATAGCTGTAAACTTTTTTTTTCCTTTGTAAAAAAAAATATTTCAACATTGTAACCTCCTAGTTTTAAGATATCCAAAATGTAAAAACATAATCATTTGGCACCGCCAAGCTAACGCATTTGTGCCTATCAAATAAACGAAATGAATAAAAAAAAACTGTTTCGCTCTCGTCGATCTTGCTTTTTGAAAAAAATTTTTTGAAATCATTTTCAAAATCTTCGTGTGTGATTGTTACTTCTAGATCATCTTTTTCGTCCCATTCAAAATCGATATTTTCTAACCCGTCCATGTGAGGGTTCCCTTCGGATTGCTGTGTGTCCTTGAATAGCCCAAATCTTCCCGATGAGTCTGTAATCTGTCTCGTGGGCTTTGTTTCGATTTGCTTGTCTATTTGCTTGGCAAGTTTTTCGTCTTCTTCTTGCTGTTGTTGCAGTTTCTGTTGCCGTGTGACTACAGCGACCGTGTGAGATTTTTCATCTACCTCAGCATCAGGATTAAGTCTTGATTGAAAATCTGCTACAACATTATCTTTTCCTTGTTTGTAGCGTTTGTCTATTTCCAACCCTTGGAGCTTTAAACGAAGTCGTGTCAGGGTGGATGATGTTTCCTTCAATCTCCAAATAGAGATTAAAGGTCTATGATCTGTGTAGACGATAAATTTCTGATTATAAATAAAATGTTTAAACCTATTCACTGACCATACAATTGCGAGTAATTCTTTCTCTATCGTATGGTATCTTCTTTCTGCACCTACTAGACCTCTGCTCGCATAGTGTTCATCAACTTCTTTTCATTAGACGTATCTTTGTAGTTCGGTCTTACCAACAGAGTATTTGAAGTTAAAAAATCTTTCCATTCTTCGAATGCTTTCTGACATTCATTAGTCCAAATAAATTTTACATTTTTCTTCAGCAGATCGTTGAATGGTTTACGTTTATCTGCTATTTGGGGTATGAATTTACCGTAAAAATTAACCGTTCCTAAAAACGAACGGACTCCTTTAACTGTTTTTGGCACAGTCATTTCTTACATGGTCTTTATATTATCCTCCATTGGCCGAATGCCTTCAGCATCAATTGCATGTCCGAGATATTTAATTTCGGTCCTTAAAATTTGGCATTTTTCTGCCTCAATTTTCAAATTGTGTCGGCGCATAGCCTTCAAAATTTTTATGAGGTTTTCATTGTGTTCCTCAATAGTTGAACCGTAAATGATAGTATCGTCTAGGTAAACGATAGCTTTCACACCTTCAATTTCATATAATATTGTGTTCATCAACTTCTGAAATGTTGATGGACTATTTCTAAGGCCTATAGGCATTCTTGTAAATTCAAAATGCCTTTTAGGGGTTGAAAAGGCTGTTTTAGTCGCATCTTTTGGGTTAGTTGGGACTTGATAAAAACCTGATTTCAGGTCCAATGTTGAAAAATATTTAGCTCCTCCGAGATTATCAAGTATCTGGTCGATCAGTGGGATCGGATATACAAACGGTTTTGTTATTAAATTCAGCGCTCTAAATTCAACCACGATTCTATACTTTTTATTCCCGTTTTAATCGTCATTTTTGGGTACGCACTAAACCGGTGCATTCCATGGACTTTTACTGGGTTTAATAATGCCTTACTTCAACATTTCCTCGATTTCTGCATTTATATGCTTTTATATGCGTCTCTATTTCATGGACCGCCGCGTCTGTAGTTGTTAGATGGTCTCCTTTTTGGTAAAACACATCACTATATTCCGCCATTATTGATTCCATAGCTTGGAAATTGTTTCTTTTCAAATGATCCAAATTAGGGTTCTCTAATAATTTTTCAGTTCGTTCATTACCACGTAACTGATCGTACTTTTTATTGTCAACCAGACTATAGTCCTGGTTGTCATCCAAGTTTTCTAAAACCTGTTCTTCATAGTAGGAATCCATGTAATTTTTTTCGTTGGACTCATTCGTCTAATTCTTTTTATAGTAATCTTTCTTATTTGTACCATAATCATTAAAATCTATCCTATTTTCTGATCCGCATTCCGGGATCATGCTAGTCATGGACTTTCTTCTGTGAGATGTGTATGATTCAATAAAACTTTTCCTTGACGTTTTATTGGTATTTCTGTTTCCTATTAGTTTGGTCATATCTGTTATATGATTAATTTCTTCGTTATTATACTGTGTCTTATCATCAGCGTATTTTGTAATTGCCTCTGTCTGGCATGCCTTCTCGGCCAAAATTTCGCATTTTCGCGTCATGTTTGAGGGCTTTTCATCATCCCTTGCTATTTTATTTTGATATCTATTATTCATCCCATCCCTTCCTCCGGGGGTCTTGTTACGTACTTCTTCAATGTTTTTAGTTGAATTCATGTCATCTGCGTTGTTGGGAATACTTTCCTCTCTTGACGCAAAAGTATCAGGACTTTGTATTTTATCTCCATTTGGCTCATTGTCGCACTTATTCGATTTACGGAGGGCGATGTAGTTCAATAATAAGATATAAAAATTGTACATTCCTTAAGAAATTTCCTATGATTCCCGGGACGCACAAATCTTTTACAATATAAAATTTTATTGGATACTTCGAGTTCCCAATTATTAATGTGGTTTCTACTGACCCAATAGTTTCTGATTGTGTCAGATTAAAACCTGTAATGTATAACTTATCCCGATAGTTAATAAATCTGGCTCCAATTTTCGAGACCGTATCCCATCTTATTACATTAAGAAACGCTCCTGTATCAAGCATATATTTAATCCTAATGTCAGGCCTTTCTATTGAGGCGATATTTACTAGTAATTGATTATTTCTGGTATATTCTACGTCCAGTTTCTCATATGGAGGCATAGTTCCTTGGATTTGATTACCCGTGTTTTCTTGCAATGTGGTGGGCCGTCCGTGGCCATTATATCGTATATTGAGCGACTTAGTACTCAGTCGTTGTCTAGTTGTATTAAAATTTCTTAAATTCTTATTTGTGCTTGTTTTACTGTATGTACCGCAATTTACGCCTACTTGTATATTATTATTTCCGTAGTGTCCCACATTAGGGTAGCAATCTAGTTCTCGAATTATCTTGTTTTGTTGATAATTTCTACGTTGTACCTTTGTATTTATATTACCATTATAATCTTCCCAGTAAGTTCCCGCATATTTTCGCGGTGCATGCTCGAAATCATTTTCACCTCTTTCTGGCCAATATTTTTTCTCAGGTAGCTCATAGTGCCTACCTTCCTCTGTGTATTCATATTGGCCTGTGTTTCCTATATTTCTGTTTGGTTCCCCTTGTCGCGTATCAATAGCTACTCGCGCTAATTCTAATAATTCCAGTCTCTGTTCAATTTCATCCAAATACTGGCTTTCGAAATCTACTTTCTCTTAGTAGTCGAGCAATTGCGTTAGTGGCACATTCTGGTGTCCACGCGCCAATAATTTTAAGTCTCCATTTCGCAACCCTGCTATAAAATGCAATCTAATACTAATAAGTATTGGCCTTCCCTGATTCTAGCCCCTTCATTGTAAAAATCAAGTTGCACTTGTATTCTAATCACTCGAGTTTTGTATTCTTTAAATGATTCCTCCGGGTTTTGTCGAAGGGTCTCAATCTTTGAAATAACTTCTTCTATAGGCTCCCATTTACTAAATTTACGTATTTTCTTTTAATTTCGGCCAAGTATCAGCCTTTATGCTTAATAATTGCACCGCTGCTTTCTGTTTTAATTTTAAGAGTACCACATATAACAATTCATTTCGTGACACACCGTCAGGTATTTGTTTGTTAAAATGTTCTATATGATAGATGAATGCATCTAGCTCATCGGTAGACCCATCAAATACTGGAATACATTGAATTGCTTCCGTCTTTGGAAACTTGTAATCCATCTTTTCAAAATAGAATAAATATTTAATATGGTTGCTAGCTATTACTAAGTATAATTGGAATATTAACTGGATTAAATCCCTTTATTATTATATTTTTATATTTATTGAAATATTTTCGTTCCACAGCACACTCTGCTGCCATGCGATTTTTAATAAATTTTTCATTTTATCCATTTTTATCCATTTTTCAATAATAGTGTATTCTTTTATTATTAATTTTAATTGCCCCTAATTAATAAATTATAGTGGTATCAAAACTTTATTGACTTCTAACAATCAATAAAAAACGAACCACCCTAATCTTGCTCACAGCGATATATTTCCAACGCATTATAGTCCATTCAATTATATTTTAAATTTCGTCTCCGGTGTTTTCAAACAAATCCATATACAAATATTTTGTCATTTTTCTCTTTACTATGTTTGAATAAAATTCAGTCATGCAGTTTATTCAAATAATCTTGATGCTATTCGTTTGTGCCTCCCACCTTCGAGGCAAGTACTTGATAATTGGTATTGTAATTGTATCTTTATCTCGTTTAATTGTGCTCAGCACATCGAGAAACGAATTATAGTTTATATAATTTTTACCCCGTGAAATTTTTGATCGTTTTCTTATTGGATTACTTTCAATAACTTATAGTATTGAAATTTAGAGTTTATGTTATTTAATCATTTCTGGGTAATCATAATTAAGCCATCCTGATGCGTTCAACTTTTTCAAGTCGCAAAACTTATCCATGGTCAAGGCTAGCTAAAAATACGTCATAGCTGTTGCTCCAATTGATGGGTTTGCTGTTTACTATTTCGTAATCATCATTAACCTGGGTTTCAACTCCTGTATGAGCACAGCTGATTCGAAAAAATGCTGACTATATTTTTACATTTCTTATAAAAGAAATGTATAGAATTCGCTCAAACTTTCAAGATTTTTTCCGAGGCCCGGAGGGCCGAGTCTTATATACTAATCGACTCAGCTCGACGATTTGGGACAATGTCTATGTGTGTGTGTGTGTCTGTGTTTGTGTGTATGTAACGGACAAATTCTCATTCGTGTTTCTCAGCAATGGCTGAACCGATCTTATCCAAACCAATTTTAAATGAAAGAACTAAAAAACAGTATGAACGCCATTAATTTGGTTTTGATTCTGATGTTTAGTTTCCAAGATATGAATGTTTGAATGCGTAAAAATGGCGTTTTTTGCAGTTTTTTTAAATTATCTGCCGAAATTGACAATATAGATTAACAATTTATATGTTTTTAGACAGCTTTAACGAATACCTTTCGAAAAAGCTATAGATTGTTGAAATCGGACTATTATCAAAAGAGATATTTAACATTAAATGCGGACGAAAGATTTATATCATTTCCCATTGCCAGAAATATGACCAAAAACATGTAATCTATTTTTAATGCCAAAACGGCATATTTTAGGTCAATAGTATCTTCAGTGAATTTAATGGAGGCAATATGCCCTTTCTTTTAGTATTGTGCTTTTGCTGATCCCCCTATGAGTGAGATATTTTCACAAATTTTCTTGGAAGTGATTATATCGAAATGATACCATCAGCAAATTTGTAGCTCTTACATTTGCGAATAATTTTACTGAAGACTTCGGATATCTATTTTAAATACTTTAAAAGTTATGGCTTGTTGTTTGTGGATTACCCTTCGTCGCCTATTTATTGTTCAATATAGTAATAATCCATTGAAATAAGCCAAACATTCTTTCGATAAAACGAATTTTGTATTTCATTTTTCTATCTACAACCGCTAGAAATAATCACCGAACACTTCCAAGTTGTCTGGGAGGAACTTGATAACTTATCAGTGCAAAAATGTTTATTTGTGCGAACCTGCAATTTTTCTAACTTATGACCATCGGATCGATCTGAAACATATCGGAAAATGAAAAGCGAAATAAATAACTCCAAGCAACTGCGTAGCCAAGAGAAGGTTTTGGGGTTTAACACCATACGACCCCCCCACCACACCAAAAAAAAAATATTGGATTGAAGTTGAAAATTTATTGATGCAGACTGATTTAATTCAATAATACAATAACAATTATCTGATCCGTAGATTGATAACCTGTTGTTGTAAACATCATGAGGACTTTTGATAAATTGTCGGAATGGGGTCCTGATATGTAACTGATCTATTGATCTTGATTCCACAGTTGTCTAATTGCATCAATATCAAATTCCTGCTGAAAACATTCCAATAGAAAATTCCAGAGTTCTTTAATCAATCATAATCCTCAGATTTATTTTCAAATTGAGCTCATTTTTGTAGAAATGTACTGTAATAAGGGTCTTTATTTAATAGGAAGCGAAGTTAAAATTGATTTAATGTCTATGAAACATAGAACTGCTCACCAAAAAAGTGCATAACTTTCAACATTTACTAACCTCCCATCGGCTGCTATTGAATTTTTTATTGATTGGACTTCCGGTTCCGGAGTTACGAGTTGAAGAGTGCAATCACACAGCAAATTCCCATATAAACTGAAATGAAAAATTTTCAAAATCAAATTTGTATTTTTGATGCCAAATGATTTTAAAATGCATGAAACATTGAGATGTTTGACAAAAATTGACTTTGGTACATTTTTGCATTTCTAATATAGAAAGGTTATGCAATCACTCTAAAAATCGTCAATCATACCGAGGGGTTGCTACTTTAAAATTAAAACTAGTTTAAAATTTCTTAACAAGTTGAAAATTTTCGGCAGGACCCTGATCTCCCGGATCTTTCTCCATGATCTACAGTTGGTTTCAAGTGATGTTTCAGTATCACATAGTATCTCAAGATCGTGGCTGTCGATCCATTGTATGTATGTGCAAATCGTACTGAACATGTAATATTCATTTCCACCATTGTATTGAACATAACCAGCCATGGAATCGTAGTCTGGACAAATGAGAAAAGCACAATTGCACCACTAGGTGGATTAAAACAAGTTTTTATTTTGGGAATGCGTCGAGTTGAGACGAAAACGTAATATGATTAATAACGAGGATAACACTTTCCGAATGTAGAGAGAAATTAATGAAAAATTACGATTTCCATTCGACTCTAGCAGGTTCTGATCGATTTTGATGAGCATTTGATTTTTGTTGTATGACCAATTATATGTATAGGTCAAATGTTCAAAAACAGTAATTTACGGTCAAGATAGCATCATTTTGAAACCGCCAATTTCGGAGGTTTAGTCTCTTCGATGAGTTTTACAAACGTTAAACAGCGCATCATTTGATAAAATAATTTTGACGGTATATCGTCCAAGAAGTATTTATGATGAATTTTCTCAGGTTAATATTCATGACTGCAATAAAGTCTCAACAAATTCGCTAAAGACACGAACTCTGTTACTATTTTCTGAAAATAATTCCGCATAATATTAAAACTTCAAAAATTACGGTTTCGGAAATATGCCGTTTGGACAGTATGATATATTTTCACCAAACCGAATTTCTGGCTACGCCTCTGACTTCAAGTAAGTAGAAACAAAGTCGTTCTACACTCGTTCACAAGAAACTTCTTCGAATGCTGAATATCTATTATAACACATTGAAACCCCAATTTTATCAGCCAAATATGAACATATGTTTGATGGGCTCTAGCAGACGAACAAGACTGAATTCGAGTAAATCCTTTCTTGAGCATGTTTTCCTTATCATGAAGTTGGAAATATGCAAAAATAAAAAGTTCATCATAATCGGAAATAGTTATCAGACTACATCAAGGGACGGGAAGAATATTTTAACAGCTTCAGTTTATTATAAGAAAAAAATTGCCCGATTTAGTCAATGTCCCCATTTCGTCAGCCTAAAATACACCATGAGACTGATAAAAATGGGTCTTTATTGTATGTATTATTCACTGTGTTTCACATTAATATGTACATTTCATTTTTGTAGATTTTTTTATTGCATCGTATTACAACAATTTTTAGGTAGTTTTCAAGGGGTTATTTTATAGACTTCTTCCAAAATTTGGCGAACCTAATCCAATTCGTATACCAATTAATTGGTATACTTAAGGGTTTATTTGTTGCAGATAGAGAAAATACTGAAATTTTCAGCTTTTTTCCTACACAATATTACGAAAGCTTATTAAACAATTTTTCCTAATAAGTTTGTGAAAATTATAAACTATTTGATTTTTTTTAATAGTTTTATTTTTTATTTAACCGTGATTTTTTAATAAAAGTAATAAATTTTAATCGCTTCACAACGTAGTCTATTTTTCATGGCTTGCGGTGAGCACGATCTCTCGAATTGCTGAACTGAAAATTATGGAATAGAAATTAATTTTTAGTATTCTTTACAGACCCGCTGGTGCCCTAAGACGATTTTGCTAGATTTTCAGAGCACTGTGCACCCAGTGCATTAACGCAAGTGACGGAAGGTTATCGAAAAGTTTCGTGAAAATGAAAATTCCAGTAATGATGATGATTTTCCCAAACGGTTCGTTTTCGAGAGGTTTTTATTTGTTCTTTGGCATTAGGATTAGCGATAATAATTCAAATCAAGGATACTACTGGGAATTCACCTTTAGAAAAAGTCGATGTCGAAGTAAAATTTGGAACTATGCACGCATGCACTTCAGAGATAGCGTGATATCAGGAGCTGCGATTTCATTTCAACGCTTTTTTTTGTAAAAAGGGCGATACTTACAAATGTAAACCTAAGGCTTTTTTCATACATGCGAATGAGGGCTTTGAAACGCAACAAATTAACCTTAAAATTTGGATTCTACGATATTGCAAAAAATACAACGGGCGAAACTGTATTTTTGTTTGTTTATTTAAAGTTTCGCCCTCCACGCTCCATGCAAACAAACAGGGCGATACTTTTTTTGCTAGCAGTTTAGAGGCGAAACTGTTGTTTTCGTATTTTTTTTAGGATTGATGATCGCTATTGAAAAAACACGGACGAAATCGGTGGTGCAGAACGGTAGTTATTGTAAAAAACGTAAGGGCGATACTTCAATGCTGATAGGTGGGACCGAAAAAGTAAACAATCGCCAAAGGGGCGATACTATCATTTTGTCAATTTCAATAGCAAAAACAAATTTTAATTTAATAATTTCAAATACTTTATGAAGTTTTGGGTTTCGATCACTGAATCATGCAATCTAGGATGTAAAAACACAATAGTTCTTAAATGGGAAATAAAACCAAGTCTGGAAATATTCACTGTTGATTTTCTTTGAATGGTATCACTGCTAGTATCGCCCTTTTCAAGAAAAGCGTTGATTTCTTAGTTCTCAGTCGCGTTGGAAATTTGAGTAAAGTATAAACTTCAAATCGATTCAAAAAAAACTTCGATTTTTCTGGCCCAGTACAATATATAACCCCTTTAGGAAAATTCAGTTTTCCCACCACAATATAGATATTTTATTAACAGAGCATTAACAATAATTCGTTGGTATGTCTATTTTATGGGCTATTTTTTCGCTTTCCCATTGGTTTGGTTTGAGATTTCTAGCACTGATGTTGTCCTATGCTGATTTGAGCGATTCTCTGAGTCCTGCCACTATCCCATGTAGTAGGTGTAATCAAACACATCGCGAAGCATCAAGTTCTAAATGTTCTCAAACGATATAATATCCGAAGAGAGTGATAAGAGTTATAAGAAATGTCTCATCACACTGTTAGGTGGATTAAAAGCGTTTTTTGACTACCATTAGTTTCCATGCTATGTTCACCCGTGCAGGTTTGTGCAAAACGGTTTAATTATTTGTCATCGGTATCTAGTTTCATTTGGTTCTTGCTAGCTTTAATGGGAGTATGTGGGGTTTGAATGAGTATTAGTTCTTCGTGTAGTTTCACCTGAACTATTTCACCCTGCTCTTTGATTATTTCAATAATTTTTTTCCTGCGTAGTAGTTCAACAACCTCTTTGGTGTTAGCTACCCTAGTATTAATAAGTACAGTTTCCGATGTGAATTGTATGTTCACTAACGCTTTCAATATTCTTCCAGCCCTCATTATTTGTTCATTAACAGTTTAAGTTAATTTGTTTTATTTACCCAATCGTTTTCTTTTTCTTTCGTTTTTTCACTTTCCACGAGAAACGAACGTTTGAAAAAAGAAAAAGATGAAATGTGTTTTAATTGCAATCATACCGCCTCAGCGCGTTCAGTTTCTTGCACCCACCGAATGCGTCACGATTGTTGATATATCTTCTCCCGCTATTTAATTATTTCGTCATCAACCACAGTCTCGGTCTCTTCGTCCGTACCAGCTGTTTCAGTACATGGCTACTTGCTAAAGTAAAATGCTTATTCTGCTACGTCCGTTCTCGCTTCATCGGTGTACGGTTTCATTTACTTCTCGTTCGTCGTGGTATGGTCGTCACTATATGTCATCATAAATTGTCGAGTATATTCAACGTGTGTGGTGGATTAATTGTCAAAACTTGGTCGAGAAAATTAAAAGCTTTCCAATGAGTATAGTGTAATCGCGGGCATTCGCGGGCGTCGCTGTTGCCATCGCATTAAAAGTTCGAATTCAATGAAAATTCATGACGAACAGTTATTTAAACTATAACTAAACTAGACTGGCTTATTTTTGGTGATTTTACGATGTAATTTAATCACATGGATAATTTTGGTGAAGAAATGCAATGTACAAAGTTAACCGTTTCTTCAAAAAAACGAAAATAGCCAGATGTAGTTCCTATGATCCTACTATCGTGGCGTAAACGCTCAATAAAGTTAATCTTTTTATATTGTCCCTGCGTAGTATAAAAGAAAATTTCTTTTTCTCACTTACCTGAGCTGCATTGTTGATCTGCTCGTTAGTTCCTGTCGAGATGATGTAGACCACTATTTCTACAGCACATGGAGCGCCACTAGTTCCACGGCACAACTTTACGTGATACAAAATCTGTAGGAAACACTTTCCAAACTCGTAGCAAGCGCATATGTATTTGTGGAGATCGTTGACGAACTCTGTCAAAGTTTTGCGAACAAAGAAACTTGCACTGAATCGATTAGATCTTCTGAGTGTTTGCCTTTTTCCACATTTAAGCTATCGCATTTTTCGCGACTGGTTTGCTATTTTTCTTCAGTTTTCAACATCAAATTACGCAGACAATTTACGCATTTTCTATTCACATTCAATATTAACACAACCAGAAATCGTCGAATTTCTGCTTTTCTCGAATCTAGTCGAGGTGACTACACTTATGGTTAAGGTTTTGGCGTTTTCTAGCCCTTCACTTTTTCGGCTTTATGTTTCCGCTGTCACCAAATGCGGCGTAACGCTTACGCAACGCGGCACAATTAGTTACCGGATCCGCGGAAATAAAGAAAAAACACAACGGATTGTAAAAACGAACACTATATATTTTCCCTACTTTTTCTTACACGATCTCACTTCCTAAACTACCCTACTGTGCGATTCTTTCGCGCCTAATTAATCTACTACTTAAATTGATCTCGGTTGTTGGCAGCCGCATAGTACATGGGGCCCAGCCTCGATTCTAAATCTTCTGAAGTTTATATAGTTAATTTCTTGATTACTTCAACAAAATTACAATTATTGACTATCTGTCCCTGTTCAGCATGCGATTGACATTATATTTGTATTAGTGTCGCATGGCTTTCTATCTTTCTCCTTCGTATGTAACTTTTATGTTAATGTATTCCTATTCTCCTCTATCCTAAAGTAACTCTTGCTGTCTTCTATTATTTTCCGAAGGTTCCCCGAACGTAAGTACTTCCTAATTGGTTTAGTGTTAGTGAGCCTTCGGCTCTCGCTAGAACATCGTGTTCGCCTGTTCTAACTAAAGCTATTCGTAAGTAGTTGAACGCTCTATTTCCCAAACATACATAATCTTACTAAGATACATTATGCATTTGTATCGATGGGCTCACAATCATGAAAGCGCCACGCCTATGTAAATAATTACTTTAATTAATATTGGCACAGCCAAATTCTATACAATCATAAAAACACCTGCAGCCGGTGTCATTGGAAATCAATCATTTACCGCGGATACCTATCATTAATTCTACGAGCAACACAATGACTCACATTCGTTATGCTATGTGCACCGGGACTTAAGCCGCTGCGTTTGCAAATTCGCTAGTGACGAGTTCTTTCAGGTCAACCTTAGAATTGTTGGTTGCGCAATTTTATGTGTTTACAATTGTAGGGCTGTTCACGGGCTTATGGTCGTTTTTCGGGCTTGCGGACCTTTTTCGGGTTTGGGGTCTTTTTCGAACTTGGAGTCCTTTTTCGGGCTTGGGGTCCTTTTTCGCGCTTGGGGCCCTTTTCATGCTTGGGGTCCTTTTTCGGGCTTGGGGTCTTTTTTCGGGCTGGGGGTCCTTTTTCGGGATTGGGGTGCTTTTTCAGGCTTGGGGCCCTTTTTCGGGCTTGGGGTCCTTTTACGGGCTTCGGGTCCTTTTCGGGCTTGGGGTCATATTTCGGGCTTGGAGTCTTTGTCGGGCTTGGGGTCCTTCTTCGGGCTTGGGGTCCTTTTTCGGGCTTGGGGTCCTTTTTCAGGCTTGGGGTCCTTTTCGGGCTTGGGGTCCTTTTTCGGGCTTGGGGTTCTCTTTCAGATTTGTAGTCTTGTGGTCATTTTTCGGGCTTGTGGAACTTTTTCGGGCTTGGGGTCTTTTTCGAACTTGGGGTCCTTTTTCGGGCTTGGGCTATTTTCGGGCTTGGGGTCCTTTTTCGATCTTGAGGTCCTTTTCGGGCATGGGGTCCTTTTTCAGGCTTGGGGTTCTTTTTCGATCTTGTGGTCTTTTTCGAACTTGAACTCTTCATGCTTGGGGTCCTTTTTCGGGCTTGGGGTCCTTTTTCGGGTTTGGGGTCCATTTTCGGGCTTGGAGTCCTTTTTCGGGCTTGTCGTCCTTTTTCTGGCTTTGAGTCCTTTTTCGGGTTTGTCGTCCTTTTTCTGGCTTTGAGTCCTTTTTTGGGATTAAGGTACTTATTCGGGCTGGAAGTCCTTTTTCGGACTTAGGGTCCTTTTTCGAACTTGGGGTCCTTTTTCGGGCTTGGGGACCTTTTTCGAACTTGGGGTCCTTTTTCGGACTTAGGGTCCTTTTTCGAACTTGGGGTCCTTTTTCGGGCTTGAGAACCTTTTTCGAACTTGGGGTCCTTTTTCGGGATTGGGGTCTTTATTGGGCTTGGGGTTCTTTTTTGGGCTTGTCGTCCTTTATCGGGTTTGTGGTGCTTTAATAGGCTTGTGGCCCTTTTGCGGGCTTGTGATCTTTTTCGGGCTTGGGGTCCTTTTTCGCGCTTGGGGCCCTTTTCATGCTTGGGGTCCTTTTTCGGGCTTGGGGTCTTTTTTCGGGCTGGGGGTCCTTTTTCGGGATTGGGGTGCTTTTTCAGGCTTGGGGCCCTTTTTCGGGCTTGGGGTCCTTTTACGGGCTTCGGGTCCTTTTCGGGCTTGGGGTCATATTTCGGGCTTGGAGTCTTTGTCGGGCTTGGGGTCCTTTTTCGGGCTTGGGGTCCTTTTTTGGGCTTGGGGTCCTTTTTCGGGCTTGGGGTCCTTTTTCAGGCTTGGGGTCCTTTTCGGGCTTGGGGTCCTTTTCGGGCTTGGGGTCCTTTTTCGGGCTTGGGGTTCTCTTTCAGATTTGTAGTCTTGTGGTCCTTTTTCGGGCTTGTGGAACTTTTTCGGGCTTGGGGTCTTTTTCGAACTTGGGGTCCTTTTCAGGCTTGGAGTCCTTTTTCGGGCTTGGGGCCCTTTTTCGCGCTTGGGGTCCTTTTCGTTTTTGGGGTCCTTTTTCGGGCTTGGGGCCCTTTTTCGAATTTGGGTTTTTTTCGGGCTTGGGGTCTTTTTCGGGCTTGAGGTCCTTTTTCGGGCTTAAGGTCTTTTTTGAGCTTGGGGTCCTTTTTAGGGCATGGGGTTCTTTTAAGGGATTGGGGTCCTTTATCGAACTTGAGGTAATTTTTCGGGCTTGGGGTCCTTTTTCGGGCAGGGGATCCTTTTTCGAACTTGGGGTCCTTTTTCGGGCTTGGGGTATTTTCGGGCTTGGGGTCCTTTTTCGATCTTGAGGTCCTTTTCGGGCATGGGGTCCTTTTTCAGGCTTGGGGTTCTTTTTCGATCTTGTGGTCTTTTTCGAACTTGAACTCTTCATGCTTGGGGTCCTTTTTCGGGCTTGGGGTCCTTTTTCGGGTTTGGGGTCCATTTTCGGGCTTGGAGTCCTTTTTCGGGCTTGTCGTCCTTTTTCTGGCTTTGAGTCCTTTTTCGGGTTTGTCGTCCTTTTTCTGGCTTTGAGTCCTTTTTTGGGATTAAGGTACTTATTCGGGCTGGAAGTCCTTTTTCGGACTTAGGGTCCTTTTTCGAACTTGGGGTCTTTTTTCGGGCTTGGGGACCTTTTTCGAACTTGGGGTCCTTTTTCGGGATTGGGGTCTTTAGGTTTGGGGTCCATTTTCGGGCTTGGAGTCCTTTTTCGGGCTTGTCGTCCTTTTTCTGGCTTTGAGTCCTTTTTTGGGATTAAGGTACTTATTCGGGCTGGAAGTCCTTTTTCGGACTTAGGGTCCTTTTTCGAACTTGGGGTCCTTTTTCGGGCTTGAGAACCTTTTTCGAACTTGGGGTCCTTTTTCGGGATTGGGGTCTTTATTGGGCTTGGGGTTCTTTTTTGGGCTTGTCGTCCTTTATCGGGTTTGTGGTGCTTTAATAGGCTTGTGGCCCTTTTGCGGGCTTGTGATCTTTTTCGGGCTTGGGGTCCTTTTTCGGTTTTGAGGTCCTCTTTCGAGCTTGGGGTACTTTTTCGGGCTTGGGATGCTTTGTCGGATTTGGGGTCCTTTTTCGGGCTTTGGGGTCTTTTTTCGGGCTTGGGGTCCTTTTTCGGGCTTGGGATTCTTTTTCGGGCTTGGGGTCTTTTTCGAACTTGGGGTCCTTTTTCGCGCTTGGGGTGCTTTTCAGGCTAGGTGATCTTTTGCGGGCTTGTGGTCTTTTTCTGGCTTGGGGTAGTTTTTCGAACTTGCGGTCATTTGTCGGGCTTTGGGCCTTTTTCGAGCTTGGGGCTCTTTTTCCTGCTTAGGTTCCTTTTCGGGCTTGGAATCCTTTTTCGAGCTTGGGGTCCTTTTTCGCGCTTGAGGTGCTTTTTCAGGCTCGGTGATCTTTTGCAGGTTTGTGGCCTTTTTTGGGCTTGGGGTCCTTTTTCAGGCTTGGGGTCCTTTTCGTGCTTTTGGTCCTTTTTCGGGCTTGGGGTACTTTTTGGGCTTGTCGTCTTTTTTCGGGCCTGGTTTGCTTTTTTAGGCTTTGGGCCTTTTTTCGGGCTTGGGATCTTTTTCGGGCTTGTGGTCCTTTTTTCGGGCTTGGGATCTATTTCGGGCTTGAAGTCTTTTTCGAACTTGGGGTCCTTTTCAGGCTTGGGGTGCATTTTCGGGCTAGGGGTCTTTATCGGGCTTGAGGACCCTTTTCATGCTTGAGGTCCTTTTTTTTGGCTTGGGGTCCTAATTCGGGCCTGGGGTCCTTTTTCGGGCTTGGGGTCCTTTTTCGGGCTTGAGCTACTTTTTAGGGCATGAAGTCCTTATTCGGGCTTATGGTCCTTTTTCGAACTTGGGGTACTTTTTCGGGCCGGGGGTTCTTTTCGAACCTGGGGTCCTCTTTCCGTCTTGGGGTTTCTTCGAGCTGGGGGTCCTTTTTTGGGCTTGTCGTCCCTTTTCGATCTTGGGGTTCTTTTTTGGGCTTGGGGCCTATTTGCGGGCTTGTGGTCTGTTTTCGGGCTTGGGGTCCTTTTTCTGGATTGGGGTACTTTTTACGGGCTTGGGGTCCTATTTCGGGCTTGGGGTCCTATTTCGGGCTTGGGATCATTTTTTGGGCTTGGAGTCCTTTTTCGGGTTTGGGGTTCTTTTGCGGGCTTGGGGTCCTTTTTCGGGCTGGGGGTCCTTTTTCAGGCTTGGGATACTTTTTGGGGCTTGGGGTCCTATTTCGGGCTTGGAATCATTTTTCGGGCTTGGAGTCCTTTTTCGGGTTTGGGGTTCTTTTGTGGGCTTGGGGTACTTTTCGGGCTTTGGGTCCTTTTTCGGGCATGGGTTCCTTTTTTGGGCTTGGTGTCCTTTTTCAGGCTTGGTGTCCTTTTGCGGGCTGGGGATCCCTTCTCGGGCTTGGGGTCCTTTTTCGGGATTGCGGTCTTTTTTCGAGCTTGGGGCTCTTTTTCCGGCTTAGTGTCCTTTTCGGGCTTGGAATCTTTTTTCGGGCTTGGGGCCCTTTTTCGGACTTGTGGTGTTTTTCAGGCTTTGGGCCTTTTTTCGGGCTTGGGATCTTTTCGGTCTTGTGGTCCTTTTTTCGGGCTTGGTATCTTTTTACGGGCTTGGGGTCTATTTCGGGTTTGGGGTCGTTTTCGGGCTTGGGGTCCTTTTTTGGGCTTGTGGTTCATTTTCTGGCTTGGGTTCATTTTTTGGGCATAGGATCCTTTTTTGGGCTTGGGGACATTTTTTCGGGCTTGGGGTCTTTTTCGGGCTGGGGGTCCTTTTTCGGGCTTGGGGTCCTTTTCGGGCTTGGGGTTCTCTTTCAGGCTTGTAGTCTTGTGGTCCTTTTTCGGGCTTATGGTCGTTTCTCGGGCTTGTGGACCTTTTTCGGGTTTGGAGTCCTTTTTCGATCTTGGGGTCTTATTCGAACTTGGGGTCCTTTTCGGGGTTGGGGTCCTCTTTCGGGCTTATGGTCCTCTTCGGGCTCGGGGTCCTTTTTCGGGCTTAGGGTCCTTTTTCGGGCTTGAGGACCTTTTTCGGGCCTGGGGTCCTTTTCGAACTTGGGGTCCTCTTTCCGGCTTGGGTTTTTTTCAGGTTTAGGGCTCTTTTTCCTACTTAGGGTTCTTTTCGGGCTTAGAGTCCTTTTTCGGGCTTGGGGTCCTTTTATACGCTCGGGGTTCTTTTTCAGGCTCGGTGATCTTTTGCGGGCTTGTGGTCTTTTTCTGGCTTGGGAACCTTTTTCGGGCTTGGGGTCCTTTTCGGGCTTTTGGTCCTTTTTCGGGCTTGGTGTGCTTTTTCAGGCTTGGGGCCTTTTTCGGGCTTGGGATCTTTTTCGGACTTGAGGTCCTTTTTCGGGCTTGGGATCCTTTTTCGGGCTTGGGATCCTTTTTCGGGCTTGGGGTCTTTTTCGGGCTTGGGGTCCTTTTTTGGGCTTGTGGTCCATTTTCGGGCTTGGGTTAATTTTTCGGGCTTGGGATACTTTTTCGGGCTTGGTGTCCTTTTTCGGGCTTGGGATCCTTTTTCGCGCTTGGGGTCCTTTTCATGCTTGGGGTCCTTTTTCGGGCTTGGGGTCCTTTTCCGGGTTTGGGGTCCTTTTCGGGCTTGGGGTTCTCTTTCAGGCTTGTAGTCTAGATGTCCTTTTTCGGGCTTATGGTCGTTTTTCGGGCTTGTGGATCTTTTTCGGGCTTGAAGTCTTTTTCGAACTTGGGGTCTTTTTCAGGCTTGGGGTGCATTTTGGGGCTTGGGGTCTTTATCGGGCTTGAGGACCCTTTTCGGGCTTGGGGTCCTTTTTTGGCTTGGGGTCCTAATTCGGGCCTGGGGTCCTTTTTCGGGCTTGGGGTCCTTTTTCGGGCTTGAGCTACTTTTTAGGGCTTGAAGTCCTTATTCGGACTTATGGTCCTTTTTCGAACTTGGGGTACTTTTTCGGGCCTTGGGTTCTTTTCGAACTTGGGGTCCTCTTTCCGGGTTGGGGTTCCTTCGAGCTTGGGGTTCTTTTTTGGGCTTGTCGTCCCTTTTCGATCTTGGGGTTCTTTTTCGGGCTTGGGGCCTATTTGCGGGCTTGTGGTCTGTTTTCGGGTTTGGGGTCCTTTCTCTGGCTTGGGGTCCTTTTTCGGGCTTGGGGTCCTATTTCGGGCTTGGGATCATTTTTCGGGCTTGGAGTCCTTTTTCGGGTTTGGGGTTCTTTTGCCGGCTTGTGGACCTTTTTCGGGTTTGGAGTCCTTATTCGATCTTGGGGTCTTATTCGAACTTGGGGTCCTTTTCGGGGTTGGGGTCCTTTTTCGGGCTTAGGGTCCTTTTTCGGGCTTGGGGTCTTTTTCGGGCTTGGGGTCCTTTTTTGGGCTTGTGGTCCATTTTCGGGCTTGGGTTAATTTTTCGAGCTTGGGATACTTTTTCTGGCTTGGTGTCCTTTTTCGGGCTTGGGATCCTTTTTCGCGCTTGAAGTCCTTTTCATGCTTGGGGTCCTTTTTCGGGCTTGAAGTCCTTTTCCGGGTTTAAGGTCGTTTTCGGGCTTGGGGTTCTCTTTCAGGCTTGTAGTCTAGATGTCCTTTTTCGGGCTTATGGTCGTTTTTCGGGCTTGTGGATCTTTTTCGGGCTTGAAGTCTTTTTCGAACTTGGGGTCCTTTTCAGGCTTGGGGTGCATTTTGGGGCTAGGGGTCTTTATCGGGCTTGAGGACCCTTTTCGGGCTTGGGGTCCTAATTCGGGCCTGGGGTCCTTTTTCGGGCTTGGGGTCCTTTTTCGGGCTTGAGCTACTTTTTAGGGCTTGAAGTCCTTATTCGGGCTTATGGTCCTTTTTCGAACTTGGGGTACTTTTTCGGGCCTTGGGTTCTTTTCGAACTTGGGGTCCTCTTTCCGGCTTGGGGTTCCTTCGAGCTTGGGGTCCTTTTTTGGGCTTGTCGTCCCTTTTCGATCTTGGGGTTCTTTTTCGGGCTTGGGGCCTATTTGCGGGCTTGTGGTCTGTTTTCGGGCTTGGGGTCCTTTTTCTGGCTTGGTGTCCTTTTTCTGGCTTGGTGTCCTTTTTCGGGCTTGGGGTCCTATTTCGGGCTTGGGATCATTTTTCGGGCTTGGAGTCCTTTTTCGGGTTTGGGGTTCTTTTTCGGGCTTGCGGCCTATTTGCGGGCTTGTGGTCTGTTTTCGGGCTTGGGGTCCTTTTTCGGGCTTGGTGTCCTTTTTCAGGCTTGGTGTCCTTTTTCGGGCTGGGGGTCCCTTCTCGGGCTTGGGGTCCTTTTTCGGGATTGCGGTCTTTTTCGAGCTTGGGGCTCTTTTTCCGGCTTAGTGTCCTTTTCGGGCTTGGAATCTTTTTTCGGGCTTGGGGCCCTTTTTCGGGCTTGTGGTGTTTTTCCGGCTTGGGGAACTTTTTTGCGCTTGGGGTGCGGGTTTGTGGTCTTTTTCGGGCGTGGGGTCCTTTTTTAGGCTTGAGGTCTTTTTTCAGGCTTGGGGTCCTTTTTGGGTTTGGGATTCTTTTTTAGGCTTGTAGTCTTGTGGTCCTTTTTCTGGCTGTGGCTTTTTCGGGTTTGGGGTCCTTTTTGGGTTTGGATCCTTTTTCAGGCTTTTAGTGTTGTGGTCCTGTTGGGGGTTGTGATCTTTTTCGGGCTTGGGGTCCTCTTGCGGGCTTGGAGTCCTTTTCGAACTTGGGGTTCCTTTTAGGTTTGGGATCCTTTTTCAGGCTTGTAGCCTTGTGGTCATTTTTCGGGCTTGGGGTTCTTTTTTGGGCTTGGGTTCTTTTTCGAACTTGATGTCCTTTTTCGGGCTTATAATCCTTTTGCGGTCTTGGGTTCTTTTTGTAATTCGGGCTCCTCTTTCAGGCTGATGGTCCTTTTTCAGGCTGATGGTCCTTTTTCGGGCTTGGGCTCCTTTTTCAGGCTTGGGGCCCTTTTTTGGGCTTGGGATCTTTTTCCGGTTCGGGGTCATTTTTCGAGCTTGGGATCCTTTTTCGAGATTGTGGTCTTTTTTCGGGTTTGGAGTCCTTTTTCGGGCTTGGGGTTCTATTGCGGGCTTGGGGTCCTTTTTTGGGCTGGGGTCCTTTTTCAGGCGTGGGATCCTTTTTCGGGCTTGGGATACTTTTTCGGGCATGCGTTCCTTTTTCGGGCTTGGTGTCCTTTTTCGCGCTTGGGGTCCTTTTTCGGGCTTGGGGTCCCTTTTCGGGCTTGGGGTTCTCTTTCAGGTTTGTAGTCTTTTGGTCCTTTTTCGGGCTTATGGTCGTTTTTGGGGCTTGTGGACCTTTTTCGGGCTTGGGGACTTTTTCTAACTTGGGGTCCTTTTCATGCTTGGAGTCCTTTTTCGGGCTTGGGGTGCTCTTTCGAACTTGGTTTTTTTTTGGTCTTTGGGTATTTTTCGGGCTTGAGGTCCTTTTTCAGGCTTAAGGTCTTTTTTGAGCTTGGCGTCCTTTTTAGGGCTTGGGGTCCTTTTTCGAACTTGAGGTAATTTTTCGGGCTTGGGGTCCTTTTCGGGCAGGGGATCCTTTGTCGAACTTGGGGTCCTTTTTCGGGCTTGGGGTCCTTTTTCCAGCTTGGGGCTCTTTTTCGATCTTGCGGTCTGTTTCGAACTTGGGGTTCTCTTCATGCTTGGGGTCCTTTTTCGGGTTTGGGGTCCTTTTTCGTGCTTTTGGTCCATTTTCGGGCTTGGGGTCCTTTTTGGCTTGTCGTCCTTTTTCGGGCTTGGAATCCTTTTTTCGGGCTTGGTATCCTTTTACGGGCTTGGGGTCTTTTTCGGGCTTGGGTTCATTTTTTGGGCTTGGGATCCTTTTTCGCGCTTGGGGACATTTTTCGAGCTTGGGGTCTTTTTCGGGCTTAAGGTCCTTTTATGGGCTTGGGGTCCTTTTCGAGTTTGTGGTTCTCTTTCCTTTCAGGCTTGTAGTCTAGTGGTCCTTTTTCGGGATTATGGTCGATTTTCGAGCTTGTGGACCTTTTTCGGGCTTGAAGTCTTTTTCGAACTTGGGGTCCTTTTCAGGCTTGGGGTCCTTTTCGGGTTTGGGGTTCTTTTTCGATCTTGGGGTCTTATTCGAACTTGGGGTCCTTTATGGGGTTGGGGTCCTTTTTCGGGCTTGAGGACCTTTTTCGGGCCTGGGGTCCTTTTCGAACTTGGGGTCCTCTTTCCGGCTTGGGGTTTTTTCAGGCTTGGGGCTCTTTTTCCTGCTAAGGGTCCTTTTCGGGCTTGGAATCCTTTTTCGGGCTTGGGGTCCTATTTCGCGCTTGGGGTGCTTTTTCAGGCTCGGTGATCTTTTGCGGGCTTGTGGTCTTTTTCGGGCTTGGGGTCCTTTTTCGGGCTTGGGGTCCTTTTCGGGCTTGGGGTTCTCTTTCAGGATTGTAGTCTAGTGGTCCTTCTTCGGGCTTATGGTAGTTTTTCGGGCTTGTGGATCTTTTTCGGGCTTGAAGTCTTTTTCGAACTTGGGGTCCTTTTCAGGCTTGAGGTGCATTTTCGGGGTCCTTTATCGGGCTTGAGGCCCTTTTTCAGGCCCTGGGTCCTTTTTTTGGATTTCGGTCCTAATTCGGGCATGGGGTCCTTTTTCGGGCTTGGGGTCCTATTTAGGGCTTGAGCTACTTTTTAGGGCTTGAAGTCCTACGGTCCTTTTCGGGCTTAGGTTTCTCTTTCAGGCTTGTAGTCTTGTGGTCCTTTTTCGGGTTTATGGTCGTTTTTCGGGCTTGTGGACCTTTTTCGAGCTTGAAGTCTTTTTCGAACTTGGGGTCATTTTCAGGCTTGGGGTCCATTTTCGGGTTTGAGGTCCCTTTTCGGGCTGGGGTCCTTTTTCGGGCTTGGGATCTTTTTCGGGCTTCGGGTCTTTTTCAGGCTTGGGATCCTTTATCGGACTTGGGGTCCTTTGTCGGGCTTCGGGTTTTTTTCGGGCTTGGGGTCCTTTCTCGGGCTTGGGGTCCTTTTTCGGGCTTGGGGTTTTTTGGGGATTGGGGTCCTTTTTTGGGCTTGTGGTCCATTTTCGGGCTTGGGTTCATTTTTCGGGCTTGGGATCCTTTTTCGGGCATGGGGATATTTTTCGGGCTTGG
Source organism: Topomyia yanbarensis (assembly GCF_030247195.1). Classification (NCBI taxonomy): domain Eukaryota; kingdom Metazoa; phylum Arthropoda; class Insecta; order Diptera; family Culicidae; genus Topomyia; species Topomyia yanbarensis. The sequence goes on along the minus strand of NC_080672.1, from coordinate 216,352,230 downwards.
TGTCCTTTTTCGCGCTTGGGGTCCTTTTCATGCTTGGGGTCCTTTTTCGGGCTTGGGGTCCTTTTTCGGGTTTGGGGTCCTGTTCGGGCTTGCGGTTCTCTTTCAGGCTTGTAGTCTAGTGGTCCTTCTTCGAGCTTATGGTCGTTTTTCGGGCTTGTGGATCTTTTTCGGGCTTCAAGTCTTTTTCGAACTTGGGGTCCTATTCAGGCTTGGGGTGCATTTTCGAGCCTGGGGTCCTGTATCGGGCATGAGGACCTTTTTCGGGCTTGGGGTCCTTTTTTATTGGGGTCCTAATCCGGGCCTGGGGTCCTTTTTCGAGCTTAGGGTTCTATTTAAGGCTTGAGCTACTTTTTAGGGCTTGAAGACCTTTTTCAGGCTTATGGTCCTTTTTCGAACTTGATGTCCTTTTTCGGGCCTGGGGTTCTTTTTGAACTTGGGGTCCTCTTTCCGGCTTGGGTTTTTTTTCTGGCTTGGGGTCCTTTTTTAAGCTTGTCGTCTCTTTTCGATCTTGGGGTGCTTTTTCAGGCTTGGGGCCTTTTTGTGGGCTTGGGGTCCTTTTTCTGGCTTGGGATACTTTGTCGAACTTGGGCTCCTTTTTCGAGCTTGGGCTCCTTTCTCGGGCTTGGGGTCCTTTTTCGATCTTGTGGTCTTTTTCGAACTTGGGGTTCTCTTCATGCTGGGGTTCCTTTTTCGGGCTTGGGATCCTTTTTCGTGCTTTTAGTCCATTTTCGGGCTTGGGGTCTTTTTTGGGCTTGTCGTCCTTTTTCGGGCTTGGGGTGTTTTTTCAGGCTTGGGGCTTTTTGTCGGGCTTGGGATCTTTTCGGGCTTGAAGTCCTTTTTTCGGGCTTGGTATCCTTTTATGGGCTTGGGGTCTTTTTCGGGCTTAGGGTCTTTTTCGGGCTTGGGGTCCTTTTTTGGGCTTGTGGTTCATTTTCGGGCTTGGGTTCATTTTTTGGGCTTGTGATCCTTATTCGGTCTTGGGGACATTTTTCGGGCTGGGGGTCCTTTTTCGGGCTTGGGGTCTTTTTCGGGCTTGGGGTTCTCTGTCAGGCTTGTAGACTAGTGGTCCTTTTTCGGGATTATGGTCGTTTTTCGGGCTTGTGGAACTTTTTCGGGCTTGAAGTCTTTTTCGAACTTGCGATCCTTTTCAGGCTTGGGGTCCATTTTCGGGTTTGGGGTCCTTTTTCGATCTTGGGGTCTTATTTGAATTTAAGGTCCTTTTCAGGGTTGGGGTCCTTTTTTGGGCTTGGGGTCCTTATTCGCGCTTAGGGTGCTTTTTCAGGCTGATCTTTTGCGGGCTTGTGGTCTTTTTCGGGCTTGGGGTCCTTTTTTGTGCTTGGAGTCTTTTTCGGGCTTGGGGTTCTCTTTCAGGCTTGTAGTCTAGTGGTCCTTCTTCGGGCTTATGGTCGTTTTTCGGGCTTGTGGATCTTTTTCGGGCTTGGGGTCTTTTGAGAACTTGGGGTCCTTTTCAGGCTTGGGGTCCATTTTCGGGCTTTAGGTCCCATTTCGGCCTTGGGGTCCTTTTTCGGGCTTGGGATCTTTTTCGGGCTTGGGGTCTTTTTCAGGCTTGGGATCCTTTTTCGGGCTTGGGGTCCTTTTTCGGGCTTGGGGTTTTTTTCGGGCTTGGGGTTCTTTTTTGGGCTTGTGGTCCATTTTCGGGCTTGGGGACATTTTTCGGGCTTGGTGTCCTTTTTCGCGCTTGGGGTCCTTTTCATGCTTGGGGTCCTTTTTCGGGCTTGGGGTCCTTTTTCGGGTTTTGAGTCCTTTTCGGGCTTGCGGTTCTCTTTCAGGCTTGTAGTCTAGTGGTCCTTTTTCGGGCTTATGGGCGTTTTTCGGGCTTGTGGATCTTTTTCGGGCTTGAAGTCTTTTTCGAGCTTGGGGTCCTTTTCAGGCTTGGGGTGCATTTTCGGGCCTAGGGTCCTTTATCGGGCTTGAGGACCTTTTCCGGGCTTGGGGTCTTATTTCAGGCTTGAGCTATTTGTTAGGGTTTGAAGTCCTTTTTCGGGCTATGGTCCTTTTTCGAACTTAGGGTCATTTTTCGGGCCTGGGGTTCTATAAGAACTTGGGGTCCTCTTTCCGGCTTGGGTTTTTTTCGTGCTTGGGGTCCTTTTTTGGACCTGTCGTCTCTTTTCGATCTTGAGGTGCTTTTTCAAGCTTGGGGCCTTTTTGCGGGCTTGGGGTCCTTTTTCTGGCTTGGGGTCCTTTCTCGGGCTAGTGGTCCTATTTCGGGCTGGGAATCCTTGGCTTGGGGTCCTTTTTTGCGCTTGTGGTGGTTTCTCAGGCTTGGGGATATTTTGCGGGCTTGTGGTCTGTTTCGGGCTTGGGGTCCTTTTTCAGGCTTGGGGTCCTTTTTGGGTTTGGGATTCTCTTTCAGGCTTGTGGTCTTGTAGTCCTTTTTCGGGCTTATGGTCCTTTTTCGCGCTTGGGTTATTTTTCGGGCTTGTGGTCCTTTCTCGGGCTTGGGGTCCTTTTTCGGGCTTTTGGTCTTTTTTCGGGTTTGGGGTCCTTTTTGGGTTTGGATCTTTATTCAGGCTTGTAGTCTTGTGGTCCTTTTGGGGGTTGTTATCTTTTTCGGGCTTGGGGTCCTTTTGCGAGCTTGGGGTCCTTTTGCGGGCTTGGGGTCCCTTTTAGGTTTGGGATTCTTTTGCAGGCGGTCATTTTTCGAGCTTGGGGTTCTTTTTCGGGCTTGGGTTCTTTTTCGAACTTGAGGTCCTTTTTCGGGCTTTTGATCCTTTTTCGGTCTTGGGTTCATTTTCTAATTCGGGCTCCTTTTTCGTGCTGAGGGTCCTTTTTCGGGCTTGGGCTCATTTTTCAGGCTTGGGTCAGTTTTTTGGGCTTGGGATCTTTTTAGAGCTTGAGATCCTTTTTCGGGATTGTGGTCTTTTTTAGGGTTTGGAGTCCTTTTTCTGGCTTGCGGTTCTATTGCGGGCTTGTGGTCCATTTTCGGGCGTGGTCCTTTTTCAGGCTTGGGATCCCTTTTCCGGCTTGGGGTACTTTTTCGGGCATGCGTTCCTTTTTCGGGCTTGGTGTCCTTTTTCGCGCTTGGGGTCCTTTTTATGGCTTGGGGTTCCTTTTCGGGCTTGGGGTTTTCTCTCAGGTTTGTAGTCTTGTGCTCTTCTTTCGGGCTAATGGTCGTTTTTCGGGCTTGTTGACCATTTTCGGGCTTGGGGACTTTTTCGAACTTGGGGTCCTTTTCAGGCTTGGAGTTCTTTTTCAGGCTTGGGGTCCTTTTTCAGACTTGGGGTCCTTTTCCGCGCTTGGGGTCCTTTTTCGGGCTTAGGGTCCTTTTTCGGGCTTTGGATCCTATTTTAGGGCTTGGAGTCTTTTTCGAACTTGGGGGCTTTTTCATACTTGGAGTCCTTTTCCGGGCTTAGGGTCCTTTTTCGGGCTTGCGGTCCCGTTTCGCGCTTGGGATCTTTTTCGGGCTTGATGACCTTTTTCGGGCTTGATGTCCTTTTTCGGGCTTAAGGTCTTTTTTGAACTTGGCGTCCTTTTTAGGGCTTGGGGTACTTTTTAGGGCTTGGGGTCCCCTTTCGGGCTTGGGGTTCCTTTTCGATCTTGCGGTCTTTTTCAAACTTGGGGTTCTCTTCATGCTTGTGGTCCTTTTTCGAGCTTGGGGTACTTTTTCGGACTTGGGAGTCTTTTTCGAACTTAAAATCTTATTCATACTTGGAGTCCTTTTCCGGAATAAGGGTCCTTTTTTGGGCTTGCGGTCACTTTTCGCGCTTGGGATCTTTTTCTGGCTTGATGACCTGTTCCGGGTTTGGGGCCCCTTTTCGATCCTGGGGTGCTTTTTCAGGCTTGGGGTCCTTTTTCGGGCTTGGGGTGCTTTTCTGGATTTGGGGTCCTTTTGCGGGCTGGGGGTCCTTTTTCAGGCTTGGGATCATTTTTCGGGCTTGCGGTCCTTTTTCGGGCTTATGTTCGTTTTTCGGGCTTGTGGACCTTTTTTGGGCTGGGGACTTTTTCGAACTTGGGGTCGTTTTCAGGCTTGGAGTCCTTTTTCGGGCTTGGGGTCCTTCTTCGCGCTTGGGGTCCTTTTCATGCTTGATGTCCTATTTCGGGCTTGGGGTGCTCTTTCGAACCTGGGGTTTTTTCGGTTTTGGGGTATTTTTCAGGCTTAAGGTCCTTTTTCGGGCTTAAACTCTTTTTTGAGCCCGGCGCACTTTTTAGAGCTTGGGGTCCTTTTTAGGGCTTGGGGTTCTTTTTCGAACTTGAGGTAATTTTTCGGGATTGGGGTCCTTTTTCGGGCATGGGATCTTTTTTCGAACTTGGGGTCATTTTTCGGGCTTGAGGTCTTTTTCGGGCTTGGGGTCTTTTTCGGGCTTGGGGTTTTTTTGATCTTGAGGTCTTATTCGAACTTGGGGTCCTTTTCGGGCATGGGGTCCTTTTCGGGCTTGGGGTATTTTTTCGGGCCTGGGGTGCTTTTTCGGGCTTGCGGTTCCTTTTCGCGCTTGGGATCGTTTTTCGGGCATGGGGACCTGTTTCGTATATGGGGTCCCTTTTCGATGTTGGGGTGCTTTTTCAGGCTTATGGTCGTTTTTCGGGCTTGGGTTCATTTTTCGGGCTTGCGATATTTTTTTGGCTTGGGGATATTTTTCGGGCTTGGGGTCCTTTTTCGGGCTTGGGGGCCTTTTCGGGCTTGAGGTCCTTTTTCGGGATTGCGGTACTTTTTCGAGCTGGGGGTCCTTTATCGGGTTTGGTGTCCTTTTCAGGCTTGGGGTTCTCTTTCAGGCTTGTAGTCTAGTAGTCCTTCTTCGGGCTTATGGTCGTTTTTCGGGCTTGTGGACCTTTTTCGGGCTTGAAGTCTTTTTCGAACTTGGGGTCCTTTTCAGGCTTGGGGTCCATTCTCGAGCTTGGGGTCCTTTTTCGGGCTTGGGGTCCTTTTTCGGGCTTGGGGTCCTTTTTCGGGCTTGGGGTCCTTTTTCGGGCTTTTTGTCCTTTTTCGGGCTTGGGGTCCTTTTTGGGCTTGTCGTCTTTTTTGGCTTGGGGTGCTTTTTCAAGCTTGGGGCCTTTTTTCGGGCTTGTGGTACTTTTTCGGGCTTGGGATCCTTTTTCGGGCTTGGGGATATTTTTCGAGCTTGGGGTCCTTTTTCGGGCTTGGGGTCCTTTTTCGGGCTTAGGGTTCTTTTTCGGGCTTGGGGTCCTTTTTCGGGCTAGGGGTCCTTTTTCGTGTTTGGGTTCCTTTTCGGGCTTGGGGTTCTCTTTCAGGCTTGTAGTATTGTGGTCCTTTTTCAGGCTTATAGTCGTTCTTCGGACTTGTGGACCTTTTTCGGGCTTGAAGTCTGTTTCGAACTTGGGGTCCTTTTCAGGCTTGGGATCCTTTTTCGGGCTTTGGGTGCTTTTTCGGGCATGGGTTCCTTTTTCGGGCTTGGTGTCCTTTTTTGGCTTGGTGTCTTTTTCGGGCTTTGAATCCCTTTTCGGACTAGGGGTTCTTTTTCGGCCTTGGGGTCCTTTTTCGGGTTTGGGTTCCTTTTTCTGACTTGGGGTCGTTTTTCGAACTTGGGCTCCTTTTTCGGGCTGGGGGCCTTTTTCGAGCATGGGGCTCTTTTTCCGGCTTAGGGTCCTTTTCGGGCTTGGAATCCTATTTCGGGCTTGGGGCCCTTTTTCGGGCTTGTGGTGGTTTTTCCGGCTAGGGGTCCTTTTTCGCGCTTGGGGTGCTTTCTCAGGCTTGGGTATATTTTGCGGGCTTGTGGTCTTTATCGGGCTTGGGGTCCTATTTCAGGCTTGGGGTCCTTTTTTAGTTTGGGATTCTTTTTCAGGCTTGTAGTCTTGTGGTACTTTTTCGGGCTTATGGACCTTTTTCGCGCTTGGGTGATTTTTCGGGCTTGTGGTCCTTTTTCTGGCTTGGGGTCCTTTTTCGGGCTTTTGGTCTTTTTTCGGGCTTGGGGTCCTTTTTCGTGGTTTGGATCCTTTTTCAGGCTTTTAGTCTTGTTGTCCTTTTGGGGGTTGTGATAATTTTCGGGCTTGGGGTCCTTTTGCGGGCTTGCGGTTTTTTTCGGTCTTGGGGTCCTTATCAGGGCTTGGGGTCCTTTTTCGGGCTTGAGGTAATTTTTCGGGCTTGGTTTCCTTTTTCGGGCTTGGGGTGCTTTTTCGAACTTGGGGTCTTTTTTCGATCTTGGGGTCTTATTCGAACTTGGAATGCTTTTCGGGCTTGGGGTCTTTTTTTGGGCTTGGGGTATATTTAGAAATTGGGATCCTTTTCATGCTTGGGATCCTTTTTCGGGCTTGGGGTCCTTTTACGGGCTTGGGGACCATTTTTGGCTTGGGGTCCTTTTTCGGGCTTGGGATCTTTTTCGGGCTTGGGGTCCTTTTTCGGGCTTGCGGTTCTTTTTCGGGCTTGGGGTCCTTGTCAGGGCTTGGGGTCCCTTTTCGGGCTTGAGGTAATTTTTCGTGCTTGGATTCCTTTTTCAAGCATGGGATCCTTTTTCGAACTTGGGGTCTTTTTTCGGGTTTGGGTTCTTTTTCGAACTTGGGGTCCTTTTTCGTGCTGGGGGTCCTTTTTCCGGCTTGGGGTGCTTTTTGAGGCTCTGGGCCCTTTTTCGGACTTGGGATCTTTTTCGGGCTTGGGGTCCTTTTTCGGGCTTGCGGTTCTTTTTTCGGGCTTGGGGTCCTTGTCAGGGCTTGGGTCCCTTTTCGGGCTTGAGGTAATTTTTCGGGCTTGGTTTCCTTTTTCAAGCATGGGATCCTTTTTCGAACTTGGGGTCTTTTTTCGGGCTTGGGGTCCATTTTCGATCTTGGGGTCTTATTCGAACTTGGAATACTTCTCGGGCTTGGGGTCCTTTTTCGGGCTTTAAATCTTTTTCGGCTTGATGTCGTTTTTCGGGCTTGTGGACCTTTTTCCAACTTGGGGTCCTTTTTCGGGCTTGTGGTCCTATTTCGGGCTTATGGTCGTTTTTCTGGCTTGGGGCCTTTTTCGAACTTATGGTCCTTTTCAGGCTTGGGGTCCTTTTTCGGGCTTTGTGTCCTTTTTCGTGCTAGGGATCCTTTTTATGCTTGGGGTCCTTTTTCTGGCCTGCGGTCCTTTTTCGGTCTTGGGGTCTTTTTCGGGCTTGAGGTCCTTTTTCGGGCTTAAGGTCCTTTTTGAGCTTGGGGTCCTTGTCAGGGCTTGGGGTCCCTTTTCGGGCTTGAGGTAATTTTGCAGGCTTGGTTTCCTTTTTCGGGCATGGGATCCTTTTTCGAACTTGGGGTTTTTTTCGGGCTTGGGGTCCTTTTTCGATCTTGGGGTCTTATTCGGACGTGGAATGCTTTTCGGGCTTGGGGTCCTTTTTCGGGCTTGGGGTCCTTTTTCGGGCTTAGGGTATATTTAGAAATTGGGGTCCTTTTCATGCTTAGTGTCCTTTTTCGGGCTTGGGGTCCTTTTTCGGGCTAGGGGACCATTTTTGGGCTTGATATCCTTTTTCGGGCTTGGGGTCCTTTTTCTGGCTTAGGGTCCTTTTTCGAATTTGAGATACTTTTTCGAGCTTGAAGTCCTTTTTCGGAATTAGGGTCCTTTTTCGAACTTGGGGTCCTTTATCGGGATTAGGGACCTTTTTCGAACTCGAACTTATGGTCCTTTTTAGGGCTTGGTTTTTTTTTCGAACTTGGGGTCCTTTTTCGGGCTGGGGGTCCTTTTTCGTGCTTGGGGTGCTTTTTGAAGCTCTGGGCCCTTTTTCGTGCTTGGGATCTTTTTCGGGCTTGGGGTCCTTTTTCGGGCTTGGGATCCTTTTTCGGGCTTGGGATCCTTTTTCGGGCTTGGGGTCCTTTTTCCGGCTTGGGGTCTTTTTCGGGCTTGAGGACCTTTTTCGGGCTTGTGGTCCTTTTTTTGGCTTGGGCTCCTAATTCGTGCATGGGGTCCTTTTTCGGGCTTGGGATCCTTTTTCGGGTTTGAGCTACTTTTTCGGGCTTGAAGTCCTTTTTCGGGCTTATGGTCCTTTTTCGAACTTGGGGTCCTTTTTCTGGCCTGGGGTCCTTTTCGATCTTGGGGTCCTCTCTCCGGCCTGGGGGTTTTTTGAGCTTGGGGTCCTTATTTGGACTTGTCGTCCCTTTTCGATCTTGGGGTGCTTTTCAGGCTTGGGGCTTTTTTTGGGCTTGTGGTCTGTTTTCGGGCTTAGGGTCCTTTTTCGGGCTTGGGGTCCTTTTTCGGGCTTGGGATCCTTTTCGGGCTTCGGGTTCTCTTTCAGGCTTGTAGTCTTGTGGTCCTTTTTCTGGCTTATGGTCGTTTTTCGGGCTTGTGGACTTTTTTCGGACTGGGGGTCTTTTTCGAACCTGGGGTCCTTTGCAGGCTTGGGGTCCTTTTTCGGGCTTGGGGTCCTTTTCGGGCTTGCGGTTCTCTTTCAAGCTTGTAGTCTCGTGGTCCTTTTTCGGGCTTATGGTCGTTTTTCGGGCTTGTGGACCTTTTTTGGGCTGGGGGTCATTTTCGGGCCTGGGGTCCTTTTCAGGCTTGGGGTCCTTTTTCGGGCTTGGGGTCCTTTTTCGTGGTTAGGGTCCTTTTCATGCTTGGGATCCTTTTTCGGGCTTCGGGTCCTATTTCAGGCTTGGGATCTTTTGTCGGGATTGGGGTCGTTTTTCTGGCCTGAGGTCCTTTTTTGGGCTTAAGGTCTTTTTTGAGCTTGGGATCCTTTTTAGGGCTTATGATCCTTTTTCGGGCTTGAGGTAATTGTTCGGGCTTGGGGTCCTTTTTCGAGCATGGAATCCTTTTTCGAACTTGGGGTCCTTTTTCGGGCTTGGGTTCTTTTTTCGACCTTGGGGCCTTATTTCGAACTTGGGGTCCTTTTCGGGCTTGGGGTCCTTTTTCGTGCTTGGGGCTCTTTTGCGGGCTTAGGGTCCTTTTCGGGCTGGGAATCCTTTTTCGGGCTTGGGGTTCATTTTAGGGATTGTGGTGTTTTTCCGGCTTGGGGTCCATTTTCGGGCTTGGGGTGCTTTTTCAGGCTTAGGGACCTATTTCGAACTTGGTGTCCTTTTTCGGGCTTGGGGTCATTTTTGGGCTTGGGTTCCTTTTTTGGGCTTGTCGTCCTTTATCGAACTTGGGGTGCTTTTGTAGGCTTGGGCTCTTATTCAAACTTGGGGTCGTTTTTGGGGTTGGGGTCCTTTCTCGGGCATGGGGTGCTTTTCGGGCTTGGGGTTCTTTTTGGGGCTTGGAGTCCTTTTTCGGGCTTGAGCTACTTTTTCGGGCTTGAAGTCCTTTTTCGGGTTTATGTTCCTTTTTCGCACTTGGGGTCCTTTTTCGGGCCTGGGGTCCTTTTCGACCTTGGGATCCTCTTTCTGGCTTGGGGTTTTTTCGAGGTTATGGTCCTTTTTTGGGCTTGTCGTCCCTTTTCGATCGTGGGGTGCTTTTTCAGGCATGGGGCCTTTTTGCGGGCTTGTGGTCTGTTTTCGGGCTTAGGATCCTTTTTCGGGCTTGGAGTCCTTTTTCGGGCTTAGAGTTGTTTTGCGGGCTTGGGGTCTTTTTTTCGGGCTGGGGGTTCTTTTTCGGGTTTGGGGTCCTTTTTCCGGCATGGGTTCCTTTTTCGGGCTTGGTGTCCTTTTTAAAGCTTGGGGTCCTTTTTCGGGCTTGGGGTCCCCTTTCGGGCTTGGGACCCTTTTTCGGGCTTGGGGTCCTTTTTCGGATTTGGGGTCCTTTTTCTGGCTTGGGGTCGTTTTTCGAACTTGGGGTCCTTTTTCGGGCTTGGGGCCTTTTTCGAGGTTGGGGCTCTTTTTCCGGCTTAGGGTCTTTTTCTGGATTGGAATCCTTTTTCGGGCTTGGGGTCCTTTTTCGGGCTTGTGGTGTTTTTCCGGCTTGGGGTTATTTTTCGCACTTGGGGTGCTTTCTCAGGCTTGGGGATCTTGTGCGGGCTTATGATCTTTTTTGGGCTTGGGGCCCTTTTTCGGGCTTGGGGTCCTTTTTGGGTTTGGGATCATTTTGCAGACTTGTAGTCTTGTGGTCCTTTTTCGGGCTTATGGTCTTTTTCGGGCTTGGGTTCTTTTTCGGGCTTGGGGTCCTTTTTGTGTTTGGGATTCTTTTTCAGGTTTGTAGTCTTGTGGTCCTTTTTGGGTTTGGATCCTTTTTCAGGCTTTTAGTCTGTTGTCCTTTTGGGGGTTGTGATCATTTTCGGGCTTGGGGTCCTTTTGCGGGCTTGCGGTTTTTTTCGGTCTTCGGGTCTTTATCAGGGCTTGGGGTCCTTTTTCGGGCTTGAGGTAATTTTTCGGGCTTGGTTTCCTTTTTCGGGCTTGGGGTGCTTTTTCGAACTTGGGGTCTTTTTTCGGGCTTGGGGTCCTTTTTCGATCTTGGGGTCTTATTCGAACTTGGAATACTTCTCGGGCTTGGGGCCCTTTTTTGAGCTTGGGGTCCTTTTTCGGGCTTTATGTCTTTTTCGGCTTGATGTCCTTTTTCGGGCTTGTGGACCTTTTTCCAACTTGGGGTCCTTTTTCGGGCTTGTGGTCCTATTTCGGGCTTATGGTCGTTTTTCTGGCTTGGGGGCTTTTTCGAACTTATGGTCCTTTTCAGGCTTGGGGTCCTTTTTCGGGCTTTGTGTCCTTTTTCGTGCTAGGGATCCTTTTTATGCTTAGGGTCTTTTTTCTGGCCTGGGGTCCTTTTTCGGTCTTGGGGTCTTTTTCGGGCTTGAGGTCCCTTTTCGGGCTTAAGGTCCTTTTTGAGCTTGGGGTCCTTGTCAGGGCTTGGGGTCCGTTTTCGGGCTTGAGGTAATTTTTCGGGCTTGGTTTCCTTTTTCGGGCATGGGATCCTTTTTCGAACTTGGGGTTTTTTTTCGGGCTTGGGGTCCTTTTTCGATCTTTAGGTCTTATTCGAACTTGGAATGCTTTTCGGGCTTGGGGTCCTTTTTCGGGCTTGGGGTATATTTAGAAATTGGTGTCCTTTTCATGCTTAGGGTCCTTTTTCGGGCTTGGGGTCCTTTTTCGGGCTTGGGGACCATTTTTGGGCTTGGGATCCTTTTTCGGGCTTGGGGTCCTTTTTCTGGCTTAGGGTCCTTTTCGAATTTGAGATACTTTTTCGAGCTTGAAGTCCTTTTTCGGAATTAGGGTCCTTTTTCGAACTTTTTCGGGATTAGGGACCTTTTTCGAACTCGAACTTATGGTCCTTTTTAGGGCTTGGGTTCTTTTTCGAACTTGGGGTCCTTTTTCGGGCTGGGGGTCCGTTTTCGTGCTTGGGGTGCTTTTTGAAGCTCTGGGCTCTTTTTCGGGCTTGGGATCTTTTTCGGGCTTGGGGTCCTTTTTAGGGCTTGGGATCCTTTTTCGGGATTGGGATCCTTTTTCGGGCTTGGGGTCCTTTTTCCGGCTTGGGGTGTTTTTTCTGGCTTAGGGTCCTTTTACGGGCTTGAGGTACTTTTGAGGGCTTTTGGTCCTTTTTCGGGCTTGGGGTCCTTTTTGGGGTTGGCGTTCTTTTTCGGCATTGGGGTCCTTTTTCGGGCTTGGGTCGCTTTTCGGGCTTGGGATCCTTTTTCGGGTTTGAGCTACTTTTTCGGGCTTGAAGTCCTTTTTCGGGCTTATGGTCCTTTTTCGAACTTGGGGTCCTTTTTCGGGCTTGGGGTCTTTTCCGGGCTTGGGTTCCTTTTTCGACCTTGGGGCCTTATTTCGAACTTGGGGTCCTTTTCGGGCTTGGGGTCCTTTTTCGAGCTTGGGGCTCTTTTTCCGGCTTAGGGTCCGTTTCGGGCTGGGAATCCTTTTTCGGGCTTGGGGTTCATTTTAGGGCTTATGGTGTTTTTCCGGCTTGGGGTCCATTTTCGGGCTTGGGGTGCTTTTTCAGGCTTAGGGACCTATTTCGAACTTGGTGTCCTTTTTCGGGCTTGGGGTCATTTTTGGGCTTGGGTTCCTTTTTTGGGCTTGTCGTCCTTTATCGGACTTGGGGTGCTTTTGTAGGCTTGGGCTCTTATTCAAACTTGGGGTCATTTTTGGGGTTGGGGTCCTTTCTCGGGCTTGGGGTTCTTTTCGGGCTTGGGGTCCTTTTTGGGGCTTGGAGTCCTTTTTCGGGCTTGAGCTACTTTTTCGGGCTTGAAGTCCTTTTTCGGGTTTATGTTCCTTTTTCGCACTTGGGGTCCTTTATCGGGCCTGGGGTCCTTTTCGACCTTGGGATCCTCTTTTTGACTTGGTGTTTTTTCGAGCTTATGGTCCTTTTTTGGGCTTGTCGTCCCTTTTCGATCGTGGGGTGCTTTTTCAGGCATGGGACCTTTTTGCGGGCTTGTGGTCTGTTTTCGGGCTTAGGATCCTTTTTCGGGCTTGGAGTCCTTTTTCGGGCTTAGAGTTGTTTTGCGTGCTTGGGGTCTTTTTGTCGGGCTGGGGTTTTTTTTCGGGTTTGGGGTCCTTTTTCCGGCATGGGTTCCTTTTTCGGGCTTGGTGTCCTTTTTAAGGCTTGGGGTCCTTTTTCGGGCTTGGGGTCCCCTTTCGGGCTTGGGACCCTTTTTCGGGCTTGGGGTCCTTTTTCGGATTTGGGGTCCTTTTTCTGGCTTGGGTTCGTTTTTTGAACTTGGGGTCCTTTTTCGGGCTTGGGGCCTTTTTCGAGGTTAAGGCTCTTTTCCGGCTTAGGGTCTTTTTCTGGCTTGGAATCCTTTTTCGGGCTTGGGGTCCTTTTTCGGGCTTGTGGTGTTTTTCCGGCTTGGGGTCATTTCTCGCACTTGGGGTGCTTTCTCAGGCTTGGGGATCTTGTGCGGGCTTGTGATCTTTTTTGGGCTTGGGGCCCTTTTTCGGGCTTGGGGTCCTTTTTGTGTTTGGGATCCTTTTTCAGGTTTGTAGTCTTATGGTCCTTTCGGGGGTTGTTATCTTTTTCGGGCTTGGGGTCCATTCTGGGTTTGAGATCCTTTTTCAGGCTTGTAGTCTTGTGGACCATTTTCGGGCTAGGGTTCTATTTCGAAAATGAGGTCCTTTTTCGGGCTTATGGTCCTTTTTCGGGCTTGGGTTCTTTTTCGAACTTGGGGTCCTTTTTCGAGCTGGGGGTCCATTTTCGGGCTTGGGGTGCTTTTTCGGTTTTGAGATCCTTTTTCGGGATTGGGGTTCTTTTTCGGGCTTGGGTTCTTTTTCGAACTTGGGGTCCTTTTCGGGCTGGGGGTCCATTTTCGGGCTTGGGTGCTTTTTCGGTTTTGGGATCCTTTTTCGGGATTGGGGTTCTTTTTCGGGCTTGGGTTCTTTTTCGAACTTGGGGTCCTTTTTCGAGCTGGGGGTCCATTTTCGGGCTTGGGGTGCTTTTTCGGTTTTGGGATCCTTTTTCGGGATTGGGGTTCTTCTTCGGGCTTGGGTTCTTTTTCGAACTTGGGGTCCTTTTCGGGCTGGGGGTCCATTTTCGGGCTTGAGGTGCTTTTTCGGTTTTGGGATCCTTTTTCGGGATTGGGGTCCTTTTACGGGATTGGGGTCCTTTTTCGGGATTGGGGTCCTTTTTCGGTCTTGAAGTATTTTTCGGGTTTGGGGTCTTTTTTCGGGCTTGTAGTCCTGTTTCGGGCTCGGGTTCATTTTTCGGGCTTGATGTCCTTTTTCGGGCTTGGGGACATTTTGCGGGATTGGGGCGTTTTTTGGACTTGGGGTGCTTTTTCAGGTTTGGGGTCCTTTTTCGAGCTTGGGGCCTTTTTCGAACTTAGGGTCCTTTTCGAACTTGTGGTCCTTTTCAGGCTTGGGGTCCTTTTTCGGGCTTGGGGTCCTTTTTCGCGCTTGGGGTCCTTTTCATGCCTGGGGTTCCTTTTCATGTCTGGGGTTCTTTTTTAGGCTTGGGGTCCTTTTTCTTGCTTGGGGTCCTTTATGAGTTTGGGATCCTTTTTGAAGTTTTTTGAGTTTGCCGTCCTTTTTCGGAATTAGGGTCCTTTTTCGAACTTGGGGTCCTTTTTCGGGATTAGGGACCTTTTTCGGGGAACTTTTTAGGGCTTGGGTTCTTTTTCGAACTTGGGGTACATTTTCCGGCTTGGGGTGCTTTTTGAGGCTCTGGGCCCTTTTTCGGACTTGGGATCTTTTTCGGGCTTGGGGTCCTTTTTCGGGCTTGCGGTTCTTTTTCGGGCTTGGGGTCCTTGTCAGGGCTTGGGGTTTCTTTTCGGGCTTGAGGTAATTTTTCGGGTTTGTTTTCCTTTTGCGGGCATGGGATCCTTTTTCGGGCTTAAGGTCTTTTTTGAGCTTGGGGTCCTTGTCAGGGCTTGGGGTCCCTTTTCGGGCTTGAGGTAATTTTTCATGCTTGGTTTCCTTTTTCGGGCATGGGATCTTTTTTCGAACTTGGGGTCTTTTTTCGAGCTTGGGGTCCTTTTTCGATCTTGGGGTCTTATTCGAACTTGGAATGCTTTTCGGGTTTGGGGTCCTTTTTCGGGCTTGTGGTATATTTAGAAATTGTGGTCCTTTTCATGATTGGGGTCCTTTTACGGGCTTGGGGTCCTTTTTCGTGCTTGGGGACCATTTTTGGGCTTGGGATCCTTTTTCGGGCTTGGGGTCCTTTTTCTGGCTTAGGGTCCTTTTTCGAATTTGAGGTACTTTTTCGAGCTTGAAGTCCTTTTCCGGAATTAGGGTCCTTTTTCGAACTTGGGGTCCTTTTTCGGGATTAGGGACCTTTTTCGAACTCGAGCTTTTGGTCCTTTTTAGGGCTTGGGTTCTTTTTTGAACTTGAGGTCCTTTTTCGGGCTGGGGGTCCTTTTCGGGCTTGGGATGTTTTTTCTGGCTTAGGGTCCTTTTGCGGGCTGGAGGTACTTTTGCGGGCTTTTGGTCCTTTTTCGTGCTTGGGGTCCTTTTTGGGGTTGTCGTTCTTTTTCGGGATTGGGGTCCTTTTTCGGGCTTGGGGTCCTTTTTCGGGTTTCATCTACTTTATCGGGCTTGAGGTGCTTTTTCGGGCTTATGGTCCTTTTTAGAACTTGGGGTCCTTTTTCTGGCCTGGGCTCCTTTTCGAACTTGTGGTCCTCTTTCCGGCCTGGGGCTATTTTGGGCTTGGGGTTCTTATTTGGACTTGTCGTCTCTTTTCGATCTTGGGGTGCTTTTCAGGCTTGGGGCCTTTTTTGGGCTTGTGGTCTGTTTTCGGGCTTAGGGTGCTTTTTCGGGCTTGGCGTCCTTTTTCGGGCTTGGGGTCCTTTTCGAGCTTGGGGTTCTCTTTCAGGCTTGTAGTCTTGTTGTCCTTTTTCTGGCTTATGGTCGTTTTTCGGGCTTGTGGACCTTTTTCGGGTTGGGGGTCTTTTTCGAACCTGTCGTCCCTTGGCAGGCTTGGGGTCCTTTTTCGGGCTTGGGGTCCTTTTCGGGCTTGCGGTTCTCTTTCAAGCTTGTAGTCTTGTGGTCCTTTTTCGGTCTTATGGTCGTTTTTCGGGCTTGTGGACCTTTTTCGGGCTGGGGTCTTTTTCGAACCTGGGGTCCTTTTCAGGCTTGGGGTCCTTTTTCGGGCTTGGGGTCCTTTTTCGTGCTTAGGGTCCTTTTCATGCTGGAGTCCTTTTTCGGGCTTCGGGTTCTATTGCGGGCTTGGGGTCTTTTGTCGGGATTGGGGTTCTTTTTCTGGCCTGAGGTCCTTTTTTGGGCTTAAGGTCTTTTTTGAGCTTGGGATCCTTTGTAGGGCTTATGATTCTTTTTCAGGCTTGAGGTAATTGTTCGGGCTTGGGGTCCTTTTTCGGGCATGGGATCCTTTTTCGAACTTGGGGTCCTTTTTCGGGCTAGGGGTCTTTTCCGGGTTTGGGTTCTTTTTTCGATCTTGGGGCCTTATTTCGAACTAAGGGTCCTTTTCGGGCTTGGGGTCCTTTTTCGAGCTTGGGGCTCTTTTTCCGGATTAGGGTTCTTTTCGTGCTGGGAATCCTTTTTCGGGCTTGGGATCCATTTTAGGGCTTGTGGTGTTTTTCCGGCTTGGGGTCCATTTTCGGGCTTGGGGTGCTTTTTTAGGCTTGGGGATCTTTTTCGGGCTTGTGGTATTTTTCGGGCTTGAGGTCATTTCCGGACATAGGCTCCTTTTTCGAACTAGGGTTCCCTTTTCGGGCTTAGGGACCTATTTAGAACTTGGTGTCCTTTTTCGGGCTTCGGGTCATTTTTCGGGCTTGAAATATTTTTCGGGCTTGTGGTCTTTTTTCGGGCTTGTAGTCCTGTTTCGGGCTCAGGTTCATTTTTCGGGCTTGATGTCCTTTTTCGGGCTTGGGGACATTTTGCGAGCTTGGGGCGTTTTTTGGGCTTGGGGTGCTTTTTGAGGCTTAAGGTTCTTTTTCGGGCTGGGGGCCTTTTTCGAACTTAGAGTCCTTTTCGAACTTAAGGTCCTTTTCAGGCTTGGGGTCCTTTTTCGGGCTTGGGGTCCTTTTTCGCGCTTGGGGTCCTTTTCATGCCTGGGGTTTCTTTTCATGCCTGGGGTTCTTTTTCAGGCTTGGGATCCTTTTTCTTGCTTGGGGTCCTTTTTGGGTTTCGGATCCTTTTTGAAGTTTTTTAGGTTTGCGGTCTTTTTTCGGGCTTGGTTTATTTTTCGAACTTGGGGTCCTTTTTCGGGCTTATGGTCCTTTTTTGGGCTTGGGTGCTTTTTCGAACTTGGGGTCCTTTTTCGGGCTGGGGGTCCTTTTTCGGGCTTGGGTGCTTTTTCGAACTTGGGGTCCTTTTTCGGGGTGGGGGTCCTTTTTCGGGCTTGGGGTGCTTTTTCAGGCTTGGTGCCCTTTTTCGCGCTTGGGGTCCTTTTTCGGGCTTGTGGGCATTTTTCGGGCTTGGGGTCCTTTTTCGGGGTTGGGGACATCTTTCGGACTTGGGGTTGTTTTTTGGGCTTGGGGTGTTTTTTATGCTTGCGGTCCTTTTTCGAGCTTGGAGTCCTTTTTCGGTCTTGGGGTCTTTTGAGAACTTGGGGTCCTTTTCAGGCTTGAGGTCCTTTTTCGGGCTTAGGCTTTTTTCAAACTTGGGGTCCTTTTCAGGCTTGATATGCTATTTCGGGCTTGGGGTCCATTTTTGCGCTTGATGTCTTTTTCAAGTTGGGGGTCCTTTTTATGTCTTGCGGTCTTTTTCGCGCTTGGCGTGCTTTATCAGGCATGGGGTCTTTTTCGGGCTTGTGGTATTTTTCGCGCTGGGGGTCGTTTTTGGGGCTTGGAGTCCTTTTCGGGCTTGGGGTCCTTTTTCGGCTTGGGGTCCTTTTTTAGGCTTGTCGTCTTTTTCGGGCTTGGGGCGCTTTTTCGGGCTTGGAGTCCTTTTTCGAACTTGGTGTCCTTTTTCGGGCTTTGGGTTCTTTTTCGGGCTTGGTCCTTTTTTAAGCTTGTCGAGATTTTCGGGCTTGGGGTCCTTATTTGGGCTTGGACCTTTTCTAAGCTTGTCAAGTTGTTCGGGCTTGTGGTGCGTTTTCAGGCTTGGCGCCCTTTTTCGGGCTTGGGGTCCTTTTTCGGGCTTGGAGTCCTTTTTCTGGCTTGGAGTCCATTTTCGGGCTTGGGGTCTTTTTTCGGGCTCGGGGTAGTTTTGAAGATTCGGGTCATTTTCGGGCTTGGGGTCCATTTTCGGGCTTGAGGTCCTTTTTCGGGATTGGGCTCCTTTATCTGGTTTGGGGTCCTTATTCAGGCTTGTGGTCCTTTTTCGGGCTTGGGGCCCTTTTGCGGGCTTGTAGTCTTCTTCGGGCTTGGGGTCCTTTTTCGGGCTTGGGAGTCTTGTTCGGGCTTGGAGTCCTTTTTCGAGCTTGGGGTGCTTTTTCAGGCTTGGGGTCCTTTTTCAGGCCTATAGTTTTGTGATCCTTTTTTGGGCTTGGGATCTTTTTTCAGGCTTGGGTTCTTTTTCGGGCTTGGGGTCCTTTTTCGGGCTTGTGGTCTTTTTCGGGCTTGGGATCTTTTTCGGGCATGTGGTCCTTTTCAAGAATTCGGGTCCTTCTTGTGCTTGGGGTCCTTTTCAGACTAGGGGTCATTTTCGGGCTTATGGTCCTTTTTCGGACTTTTGGTCCTTTTTCGCGCTTGGGGTTCTTTTTCGGGCTTGTGGTTTTTTTCCGGCTTGGGGTCATTTTCGGATTTTAGGCCATTTTTCGATCTTGGAGTCCATTTTCGAACTTGGGGTCCTTTGTCGGGCTTGGGGTCTTTTTCGAGCTTGGAGTTCTTTTTCAAGTTTGGGGTCCTTTTTTGGGCTTGTGGCCCTTTTGCGGGCTTGTAGTCTTTTTCGGGCTTGGGGTGCTTTTTCGGGCTTGGGATTCTTGTTCGGGCTTGGAGTCCTTTTTCGGGCTTGGGGTGCTTTTTCGGGCTTGGGGTGCTTTTTCGAACTTGGGATTCTTTTTCGGGCTTGGGGTCCTTTTTCAGGCCTACAGTGTTGTGGTCCTTTTTTGGGCTTGGGATCTTTTTTCAGGCTTGAGTTCTTTTTAGGGCTTCGGGTCATTTTGCGGGTTTGTGGTCTTTTTCGAACTTGGGATCTTTTTCAGGCTTGGGGTCCTTTTTAAGAATTCGGGTCCTTTTCGTGTTTGGGGTCCTTTTCAGGCAAGGGGTCTTTTTCGGGATTACGGTCCTTCTTCGGACTTGTGGTCCTTTTTCGCGCTTGGGGTCCTTTTTCGGGATTGTGGTTCTTTTCCGGATTGGAGTCTTTTTCGGATTTTGGGTCCTTTTTCGATCTTGGAGTCCATTTTCGAACTTAGGGTCCTTTGTCGAGCTTGGGGTCTTTTTCGAGCTTGGAGTTCTTTTTCAAGTTTGGGGTCCTTTTTCGGGCTTGCGGTGTTTTTCGGGCTTGGGGTCTTTTTCGAACTTGGGGTGCTTTATCAGGCATGGGGTCTTTTTCGTGGTTGTGGTCTTTTTCGGGCTTGGGGTCTTTTTCAGGCTTGGGATCTTTTTTCGGGCTTGGGGTCCTTTTTCGGGGTTGAAATCCTTTTTCGGGCTTAGGGTCCTTTTTCGGGTATGGGGTCCTTTTTCAGGCTTGTAGTCTTTTTCTGGCTTGTAGTCTTTTTCAGCTCGCGGTTCTTTTTTGGGCTCGTAGTCTTTTTTCGGGCTTGGGGTGCTTTTTCGGGCTCGGGGCCCTTTTGCGGGCTTGTAGCCTTTTTCGGGCTTGGGGTACTTATTCAGGCATGGGGTCCTTTTTCGGGCATGGGATTTTTTTTGGGCTTGGAATCCTTTTTCGGTCATGGGGTCCTTTTTCGGGCTTGGGGTCCTTTTTCTGGCTTGGGGTCCTTCTTCGATGTTGGGGTCTTCTTCGAATTTGGAATCCTTTTCGGGCTTGGGGCCCTTTTTTGGGTTAGGGGTCCTTTTTCGTTCTTGTGGTTTTTACGAACTTGGGATCCTTTTTCGGGCTTGGGGTCCTTTTTCTGGCTTGGGGTTTTTTTTCTGGCTTAGGGTCCTTTTTCGGGCTTGAGGTACTTTATCGGGCTTGAAGTCTTTTTCGGACTTAGGGTCCTTTTTGGTCTTGGGGTACTTTTTCAAGCTTGGGGACCTATTTCGAACTTGGGGCCTTTTTCGGGCTTGGGGCCCTTTTTCGGGCTTAAGGTCCTTTTTCGGGCTTGGGGTGTTTTTCGAGTTTTGAGGTACTTTTGCGGGCTTGTGGTTTATTCGGGCTTGGGGTCCTTTTCCGGTCTTGGGGTCCTTTTTCTGGCTTGGGGTCCTTTTTCGGTCTTGGGGTCCTTTTTCGGGCTTGGGGTCCTTTTTCGGGCTTGGGATCCTTTTTCGATCTTGGGGTCTTCTTCGAATTTGGGGTCCTTTTCGGGCTTGGGGTCCTTTTTCGGGCTAGGGGTCATTTTTCGATCTTGTGGTTTTTTTTCGTACTTAGGGTCCTTTTCATGCTTGGGGTACTTTTTCAAGCTTGGGATCCTTTTTCGGGCTTGGGGTCCTGTTTCTGGCTTAGGGTCCTTTTTCGGGCTTGAGGTACTTTATCGGGCTTGGAGTCTTTTTCGGACTTAGGGTCCTTTTTCCTTGGAGCCCTTTTGCGGGCTTGTGGCCTTTTGTCGGGCTGGGGGTCTTTTTTCATGCTTGGGATCCTTTTTCTGGCTTGGAATATTTTTGCGGGTTTGGGGTCCTTTTTCGGGCTTGGGGTCCCTTTTCGGGATTGGGGTCCCTTTTCATGCTTGGGGTTCTTTTTCGTGCTTGGATTCCTTTTTCGTGGTTAGAATCCTTTTTCGGGCTTGGGGTGCTTTTTCGTACTTGGGGTCCTCTTTTGGGCTTGTGGAGTTTTTCGGGCTTGTGATCCTTTTTCGGGCTTGGGGCCTTTTTCATTCTTTTTGTCATTTTTCGGGCTTGAGGCGCTTTTTTAAGCCTATGGTCCATTTTCGGGCTTGTGGTCATTTTCAGACTTAGGGTCTTTTTCGGGCTTGTAGTCCTTTTTCGGGCTTGGGTTCCTATTTCGGGCTTGGTGTCTTTTTGCGGGCTTGGTGTCCTTTTTCGGGCTTGGGGTCCTTTTTCGGATTTGGGGCCTTTTTTCGGGATTGGGGTCCTTTTCCGAGCTTGGGGTCCTTTTTCGGGCTTTTTCGAACTGTGGTGCTTTTTCATGTTTGTCGTCGGGCTTGAGGTGCTTTTTCAGGCTTAGGATCCTTTTTCGGGCTTGTGGTCTTTTTCGGGCCAGTCGTCCTTTTTCGGGCTCTGATTGCTTTTTCAAGCTTGGGGTCCTTTTCCGAGCTTGGGGTCCTTTTTCGGGCTTTTTTGAACTGTGATGCTTTTTCATGTTTGTCGTCTGGCTTGAGGTGCTTTTTCAGGCTTAGGATCCTTTTTCGGGCTTGTGGTCTTTTTCGGGCTAGTCGTCCTTTTTCGGGCTCTGATTGCTTTTTCAAGCTTGGGGTCCTTTTTCGGGCTTGGGGTCTTTTTCGAACTTGGGGTCCTTTTCAGGTTTGGGGTCCTTTTCAGGCTTTGGGTCCTTTTTCGGGCTTGGGGTTCTTTTTCGCGCTTGAGGTTCTTTTCATGCTTTGGGTCCTTTTTCGGGCTTGAGGTCCTTTTTCGGGCTTAAGGTCTTTTTCAAGGCTGGGGTCCTTTTTCGAACTTTGGGTCCTTTTTCGGGTTTGGGGTCGTTTTTCGGACTTGGGGTCCTTTTTCGGGCCTGGGGTCCTTTTTCGATCTTCGGGTCTTTTTCGAATTTGGGGTCGTTTTCGGGCTTGGGGCCCTTTTTCGGGCTAGGGGTCATTTTTCGATCTTGTGGTTTTTTCGAACTTGAGGTCCTTTTCATGCTTGGGGTCCTTTTTCAAGCTTGGGATCCCTTTTCGGGCTTGGGGTCCTTTTTCTGGCTTGGGGTCTTTTTTCTGGCTTAGGGTCCTTTTTCGGGCTTGAGGTACTTTATCGGGCTTGAAGTCTTTTTCGGACTTAGGGTCCTTTTTCGAACTTGGGGTACTTTTTCGGGCTTGGGGACCTTTTTCGAACTTGGGTTCCTTTTTCGGGCTTGGGTTCCTGCTTCATGCTTGGGATTCTTTTTCGGGCTTGGGGTCCTTTTTCTGGCTTGGGGTCTTTTTTCTGGCTTAGGGTCCATTTCGGGCTTGAGGTACTTTATCCGGCTTGGGGTCTTTTTCGGACTTAGGGTCCTTTTTCGAACTTGGGGTACTTTTTCGGGCTTGATGATCTTTTTCGAACTTGGGGTACTTTTTCGAACTTGGGTTCCTTTTTCGGGCTTGGGGTCCTTTTTCGGGTTTGGGGTCGTTTTTCGGGCTTGGGGTGTTTTTCGAGTTTTGAGGTACTTTTGCGGGCTTGTGGTTTTTTCGGGCTTGGGGTCCTTTCTCGGTCTTGGGGTCCTTTTTCGGGCTTGTGGTCCTTTTTCGGTCTTGGGGTCCTTTTTCGGGCTTGGGGTCCTTTTTCGGGCTTGGGGTCCTTTTTCGATCTTGGGGTCTTCTTCGAATTTGTTGTCCTTTTCGGGCTTGGGGTCATTTTTCAATCTTGTGGTTTTTTCGAACTTGGGGTCCTTTTGCATGCTTGGGGTCCTTTTTAAAGCTTGGGGTTCTTTTCGGGCTTGGGATCGTTTTTCGGGCTTGGGGTGTTTTTCGAGTTTTGAGATACTTTTGCGGGCTTGTGGTTTTTTCGGGCTTGGGGTCCTTTTTCGGTCTTGGGGTCCTTTTTCGGGCTTGGGGTCCTTCTTCGGTCTTGGGGTCCTTTTTCGGGCTTGTTGTCCTTTTTCGATCTTGGGGTCTTTTTCGAATTTGGGGTCCTTTTCGGGCTTGGGGTCCTTTTTCGGGCTAGGGGTCATTTTTCGATCTTGTGGTTTTTTTCGTACTTATAGTCCTTTTCATGCTGGGGGTCCTTTTTCAAGCTAGGGATCCTTTTTCAAGCTTGGGATCCTTTTTCGGGTTTGGGGTCCTTTTTCTGGCTTGGGGTCCTGTTTCTGGCTTAGGGTCCTTTTACGGGCTTGAGGTACTTTATCGGGTTTGGAGTCTTTTTCGGACTTAGGGTCCTTTTTCGAATTTGGGGTACTTTTTCGGGCTTGGGGACCTTTTTCGAACTTGGGGTTCTTTTCATGCTTGGGGTCCTTTTTCAAGCTTGGGATCCTTTTTCGGACTTGGGGTCCTTTTTCTGGGTTGGGGTTCTTTTTTCTGGCTTAGGGTCCTTTTTCGGGCTAGAGGTACTTTATCGGGCTTGAAGTCTTTTTCGGACTTAGGGTCCTTTTTCGAACTTGGGGTACATTTTCGGGCTTGGGGTCCTTTTTCGGGCTTGGGGTCCTTTTTCGGACTTTTGGTCCTTTTTCGGGCTTGGGGTCCCTTTTCGGTCTTAGGGTCCTTTTTCGGGCTTGGTGTCCTTTTTCGATCTTGGGGTCTTCTTCGAATTTGGGGTCATTTTCGGGCTTGGGGTCCTTTTTCGGGCTTGGGGTCATTTTTCGATCTTGTGGTTTTTTTCGTACTTAGGGTCCTTTCATGCTGGGGGTACTTTTTCAAGCTTGGGATCCTTTTTCGGGCTTGGGGTGCTTTTTCTGGCTTGGGGTGCTGTTTCTGGCTTAGGGTCCTCTTTCGGGCTTGAGGTACTTTATCGGGCTTGGAGTCTTTTTCGAACTTGGGGTACTTTTTCGGGCTTGGGGACCTTTTTCGAACATGGGGTCCTTTTGCGGGCTTGGGGTCTTTTTTGGGCTTGTGGTCCTTTTTTGGGCTGGAGGTACTTTTTTGGGCTTGGGGTCCTTTTCAGGCTTGGTGTACTTTTTCGAACTTTGGGTCCTTTTTCGGGTTTGGGGTCGTTTTTCGATCTTGTGGTTTTTTTCGGGCTTGGGGTCCTTTTCATACTTGGGGTCCTTTTTCAAGCTTGGGATCCTTTTTCGGGCTTGGGGTGCTGTTTCTGGCTTAGGGTTCTTTTTCGGGCTTGAGGTACTTTATCGGGCTTGAAGTCTTTTTCGGACTTATGGTCCGTTTTTTCGGGCTTAGGGTCGTATCCATGCTTGGGGTCCTTTTTCAAGCTTAGGATCTTTTTTGCGGGCTTGGGTTCCTTTTTCTGGCTTGGGGTCCATTTTCGGGCTTGGGGTCCTTTTTCGGGGTTGAAATCCTTTTTCGGGCTTGGGGTCCTTTTTCGGGTATGGGGTCCTTTTTCGGGCTTGTGGTCTTTTTCGGGCCTGGAGTCTTTTTCAGCTCGGGGTTCTTTTTTGGGCTCGTCGTCTTTTTTCGGGCTTGGGGTGCTTTTTCGGGTTTGGGTACCTTTTGCGGGCTTGTAGCCTTTTTCGGGCTTGGGGTCTTTATTCAGGCTTGGGGTCCTTTTTCGAGCTTGGGAATTTTTTTCGGGCTTGGAATCCTTTTTCGGGCTTGTGGCGCTTTTTCGGGCTTGGGTTCATTTTTCGAACTTGGGGTTATTTTTCAGGCGTGGGGTCTTTTTCGGGCTTAGGGTCCTTTTTCGGTCTTGGGGTCCGTTTTCGGGGTTGCAATCCTTTTTCGGGCTTGGGGTCTTTTTTCGGGTGTGGGGTTCTTTTTCGGGCTTGTGGTTTTTTCGGGCTTGGAATCTTTTTCAGCTCGGGGTTCTTTTTTGGGCTCGTCGTCTTTTTTCGGGCTTGGGGTGCTTTTTCGGGCTTAGGGCCCTTTTGCGGGCTTGTAGCCTTTTTCGGGCTTGGGGTCCTTATTCAGGCTTGGGGTCCTTTTTCGGGTTTGGGATTTTTTTCGGGCTTGGAATCCTTTTTCGGGCTTGTGGTGCTTTTTCGGGCTTGGGGTCATTTTTCGAACTTGGGGTTCTTTTTCAGGCATGGGGTCTTTTTCGGGCTTGGGGTCCTTTTTCGGGCTTGGGGTCCTTGTTCGGGCTTGGGATGCTTTTGCGGGCTTGGGGTCCTTTTTCGAACTTGGGGTCCTTTTTTGGGCTGGTGGTACTTTTTTGGGCTTGCGGTCATTTTTCGAATTTGGGGTCCTTTTCGGGCTTGGGGCCCTTTTTCGGGCTAGGGGTCATTTTTCGTTCTTGTGGTTTTTTCGAACTTGGGGTCCTTTTCATGCTTGGGGTCCTTTTTCAAACTTGGGATCCTTTTTCGGACTTGGGGTCCTTTTTCTGGCTTGGGGTCTTTTTTCTGGCTTAGGGTCCTTTTTCGGGCTTGAGGTACTTTATCGGGCTTGAAGTCTTTTTCGGACTTAGCGTCTTTTTCTAACTTGGGGTTCTTTTTCGGGCTTGGGGACCTTTTTCGAACTTGGGGTCCTTTTTCGGGCTTGGGGTCCTTTTTCGGGCTTGGGGTCTTTTTTCGAGTTTTGAGGTACTTTTGCGGGCTTGTGGTTTTTTCGGGCTTGGGGTCCTTTTTCGGTCTTGGGGTCCTTTTTCGGGCTTGTGGTCCTTTTTCGGTCTTGGGGTCCTTTTTCGGTCTTGGGGTCCTTTTTCGGGCGTGGGGTCCTTTTTCGATCTTGGGGTCTTCTTCGAATTTGGGGTCCTTTTCGGGCTTGGGGCCCTTTTTCGGGCTAGGGGTCATTTTTCGATCTTGTGGTTTTTTTTCGTACTTAGGGTCCTTTTCATGCTTGGGTTTCTTTTTCAAGCTAGGGATCCTTTTTCAAGCTTGGGATCCTTTTTCGGGTTTGGGGTCCTTTTTCTGGCTTGGGGTCCTGTTTCTGGCTTAGGGTCCTTTTTCGGGCTTGAGGTAATTTATCGGGCTTGGAGTCTTTTTTGGACTTAGGGTCCTTTTTCGAACTTGGGGTACTTTTTCGGGCTTGGGGACCTTTTTCGAACATGGGGTCCTTTTTCGGGCTTGGGGTCCTTTTTCGGGCTTGGGGTCGTTTATCGGGCTTGGGGTGTTTTTTCGTGTTTTGAGGTACTTTTGCGGGCTTGTGGTTTTTTCGGGCTTGGGGTCCTTTTTCGGGCTTGGGGTCCTTTTTCGAATTTGGGGTCCTTTTCGAACTGGGGTCCTTTTTCGGGTTAGGGGTCATTTTTCGATCTTGTGGTTTTTTCGAGCTTGGGGTCCTTTTCATGCTTGGGGTACCTTTTTAAGCTTGGTATCCTTTTTCGGGCTTGGGTTCCTGTTTCTGGCTTAGGGTCCTTTTTCGGGCTTGAGGTACTTTTTCGGGCTTGGGGTCGTTTTTCGGGCTTGGGGTGTTTTTCGAGTTTTGAGGTACTTTTGCGGGCTTGTGGTTTTTTCGGGCTTGCTGTCCTTTTTCGGTCTAGGGGTCCTTTTTCGGGCTTGGGGTCCTTTTTTGGTCTTGGGGTCCTTTTTCGGGCTTGGGGTTTTTTTCGAGCTTGGTGTCTTTTTCGGGCTTGGGGTCTTTTTTCAGGCTTGGAGCCCTTTTGCGGGCTTGTGGCCTTTTTTCGGGCTGGTGGTCTTTTTTCATGCTTGCGATCCTTTTTCTATCTTGGAGTATTTTTGCGGGCTTGGGATCTTTTTCGGGATTGGGGTCTTTTTCGAACTTGGGGTCCTTTTCAGGCTTGGGGTCCTTTTTCGGGCTTGGGGTCTTTTTTCGGGTTTGGGGTCCTATTTCGGGCTTGGGATCCTTTTTCGGGCTTGGAGTCCTTTTTCGGGTATGGAGATTTTTTCGGGCTTGGAGTCCTTTTTCGGGCTGAGGTTCCTTTTTCAGGCTTCGGATCTTTTTCGGGCTTGAGGTCCTTTTTCTGGCATGGGCTCCTTTTTCGGGCTTGGTGTCTTTTTTCAGGCTTGGAGTCTTTTTCGGGCTTGGGGTCCTTTTTCGCGCTTGGGTTCCTTTACGTGCTTGGAGTCCTTTTTCGGGCCTGGGGTCCTTTTTCTTGCTTGGGGTCCTTTGTCGGGCTTGGGTCCTTTTTCGGGCTTGGGGAAATTTTTCGGGCTTGGGGTCCTTTTCGGGCTTGCGGTTCTCTTTCAGGCTTGTAGTCTTGTGGTCCTTTTTCGGGCTTATGGTCGTTTTTCGGGCTTGTGAATCTTTTTCGGGCTTGGGGTCTTTTTCGAACTTGGGGTCCTTTTCAGGCTTGGGGTCCTTTTTCGGGCTTGGGGTCTTTTTTCGGGTTTGGGGTCCTATTTCGGGCTTGGGATCCTTTTTCGGGCTTGGAGTCCTTTTTCGGGTATGGAGATCTTTTTCGGGCTTGGAGTCCTTTTTCGGGCTGAGGGTCCTTTTTCAGGCTTCGGATCTTTTTCGGGCTTGAGGTCCTTTTTCTGGCATGGGCTCCTTTTTCGGGCTTGGTGTCTTTTTTCAGGCTTGGAGTCTTTTTCGGGCTTGGGGTCCTTTTTCGCGCTTGGGTTCCTTTACGTGCTTGGAGTCCTTTTTCGGGCCTGGGGTCCTTTTTCTTGCTTGGGGTCCTTTGTCGGGCTTGGGTCCTTTTTCGGGCTTGGGGACATTTTTCGGGCTTGGGGTCCTTTTCGGGCTTGGGGTTCTCTTTCAGGCTTGTAGTCTTGTGGTCCTTTTTCGGGCTTATGGTCGTTTTTCGGGCTTGTGGACCTTTTTCGGGCTTGGGGTCTTTTTCGAACTTGGGGTCCTTTTCAGGCTTGGGGTCCTTTTTCGGGCTAGGAATCCTTTTTCACGCTTGGGGTCCTATTCATGCTTGGGGTCCTTTTTCGGGCTTGGGGTCCTTTTTTGGGCATGGGGTTCTCTTTCAGACTTGTAGTCTTGTGGTCCTTTTTCGGGCTCATGGTCGTTTTTCTAACTTGTGGACCTTTTTCGGGCTTGAGGTCTTTTTCGAACTTGGGGTCCTTTTCAGGCTTGGGGTCCTTTTTCGGGCTTGGGGTCCTTTTTCGCGCTTGGGGTCCTTTTCATGCTTGGGGTCCTTTTTCGGGCTTAGGGTCCTTTTTCGGGCTGGGTCCTTTTTTGCTTCGGGTCCTTTGTCGGGCTTGGGGTCCTTTTTCTGGCCTGGGGTCCTTTTGCGGCCTTGAGGTCCTTTTTTGGGCTTAAGGTCTTTTTTGAGCTAGAGGTCTTTTTAGGGCTTGGGGTTCTTTTTCGGGCTAGAGGTCCTTTTTCGGGCATGAGCTCCTTTTTCGAACTTGGGGTCTTTTTCATGCTTAGAGTCCTTTTTCGGGCTTGGGGTACTTTTTCGGGCTTGGGGTCTCTTTCGAACTTGGGGTCCTTTTTTGGGCTGGGGGTTTTTTTCGGACTTGGGGTCCTTTTTCTGGCTTAGGGTCGTTTTTCATGCTTGAGGTACTTTTTCATGCTTTTGGTGCTTTTTCGTGCTTGGGGTCCTTTTTGTGCTTGTCATCCTTTTTCGGTCTTGGAGTGCTTTTTCAGGCTTGGGGTCCTTTTTCGGGCTTGGGATCTTTTTCGGGCTTGGGGTCCTTTTCGGGCTTGGGATCCTTTTTCAGGGCTTGGGGTCTTTTTCGGGCATTTGGTCTTTTTTCGTGCTTGGGGTCCTTTTTGTGTTTGTCGTCCTTATTCGGGCTTGGAGTGCTTTTTCAGGCTTGGGGTCCTTTTTCGGGCTTGGGAACTTTTTCGGGCTTGGGGTCTTTTTCGGGCCTGTGATCTTTTTTCAGGGCTTGGGGTCTTTTTCGGGATTGGGGTCCTTTTTCGGGCTTGGGATCTTTTTCGGGATTGGGGTCCTTTTTCGGGTTTGTGGTCCATTTTCGGGCTTGTGTTCATTTTTCTGGCTTGGGGTCCTTTCTCGGGCGTGGAGTAATTTTTCAGGCTTGGGGTCGTTTTTTGGGCTTGTGGTGCTTTTTCAGACTTGGGGTCCTTTTTTGGGCTTGAAGTCCTTTTCGGGCTTGGGGTTCTCCTTCAGGTTTGTGGTCCTTTTTCGGGCTTATGGTCGTTTTTCGGGCTTGCTGACCTTTTTCGGGCTTGGGGTCCTTTTCATGCTTGGGATCCTTTTTGGGCTTGGGGTCCTTTTTTGACCTGAGGTCCTCTTTCGGTCTTGTGGTCTTTTTCGGGTTTGAGGTCCTTTTTCGGGCTTAAGGTCTTTTTTGAACTTGGGGTCCTTTTTAGGGCATGGGATCCTTTGTCGGGTTTGAGGTAATTTTTCGGGCTTGGGGTCCTTTTTCGGGCATGGGATCCTTTTTCGGGCTTGGGATCCTTTTTCGGGCTTGGGGTTCTTTTTCGGGCTTGGTATTCTTTTTCGATCTTGGGGTTTTATTTGAACTTGGAGTCCTTTTGAGGGCTTGGGGCCTTTTCTGAGCTTGGGACTCTTTTTCGGGTTAAAGGTCCTTTTCGGGCTTGGAATCCTTTTTCGAGCTTGGGGTCCTTTTTCGGGCTTGTGGTGTTTTTCCGGCTTGGGGTCCTTTTTCGCGCTTGGGGTGTTTTTTGAGGCTTGGGGATCTTTTTCGGGCTTATGGTAGTTTTTCGGGCTTGTGGACCTTTTTCGGGCTTGGGGTCTTTTTCGAACTTGGGGTCCTTTTCAGGCTTGGGGTCCTTTTTCGGGCTTGGGGTCCTTTTTCGGGCTTGGGGTTCTCTTTCAGGCTTGTAATCTTGTGGTCCTTTTTCGGTCT
The DNA here is from genome assembly GCF_030247195.1 of Topomyia yanbarensis. Taxonomy (NCBI): domain Eukaryota; kingdom Metazoa; phylum Arthropoda; class Insecta; order Diptera; family Culicidae; genus Topomyia; species Topomyia yanbarensis. Next base: position 216,323,706 of record NC_080672.1, on the reverse strand, counting down.
CATGGTCGTTTTTCTAACTTGTGGACCTTTTTCGGGCTTAGGGTCTTTTTCGAACTTAGGGTCTTTTTCAGGCTTGGGTCCTTTTTCGGGCTGGGGTCCTTTTTCGGGCTTGGAGTCCTTTTTCGCGCTTGGGGTCCTTTTCATGCTTGAGGTCCTTTTTCTTGCTTGGGGTACTTTTTCGGGCTGGGGGTTCTTTTTTGCTTGGGGTCCTTTGTCGGGCTTTGGGCCCTTTTTCTGGCCTAGGGTCCTTTTTCGGGCTTGAGGTCCTTTTTCGTGCTGAAGGTCTTTTTTGAGCTTGGGGTCTTTTTAGGGCTTGTGGTCCTTTTTCGGGCTTGAGGTGCTTTTTCGAGCTTGAAGTCCTTATTCGGAATTAGGGTCCTTTTTCGAACTTGTCGGTCCTTTTTCGGGCTTGAGGTGCTTTTTCGAGCTTGAAGTCCTTATTCGGAATTAGGGTCCTTTTTCGAACTTGTCTGTCCTTTTTCGGGCTTGAGGTGCTTTTTCGAGCTTGGGGTCGTTTTTTGAGCTTGGGGTGCTTTTTCAGGCTTGCGGTCCTTTTTCGGGCTTGGGGTCCTTTTTCGGGCTTGGGTACTTTTTCGAACTTGCGGTACTTTTTCGGGCTGGGGGTCCTTTTTCGGGCTTGGGGTGCTTTTTCAGGCATGGGGCCCTTTTTCGGGCTTGGTGTCCTTTTTCGGGCTTGGTATCCTTTTTCGGGCTTGGGGTCATTTTTCGGGGTTGGAGTCTTTGTCGGGCTTAGGGTCCTTTTTCGGGCTTGTGGTCCTTTTTCGGGCTTGGGTTCATTTTTCGGGCTTGGGCTCCTTTTCGGGCTTGGGGACATTTTTGGGGCTTTGGGTCGTTTTTTGGGCGTGGGGTGCTTTTTCAGGTTCGGGGTCCTTTTCGGGCTTGGGGTCCTTTTTCGGGCTTGGGGTCCTTTTCGGGCTTGGGGTTCTCTTTCAGGTTTGTATTCTTGTGGTCGTTTTTCGGTCTTGTGGACCTTTTTCGGGCTTGGGGTCCTTTTGAGACTTGGAGTCCTTTTTCGGGCTTGGGGTCCTTTTTCGCGCTTGGGTTTCTTTTCGTGCTTGGGGTCCTTTTTCGGGCCTGGGGTCCTTTTTTGAATTTGGGTTTTTTTCGGTCGTGGGGTCTTTTTCGGGATTGAGGTCCTTTTTCGGGCTTAAGATCTTTTTAAAACTTGGGGTCCTTTTTAGGGCCGGGGTCTTTTTAAGGGCTTGTGGTCCTTTATCGAACTTGAGGTAATTTTTTGGGCTTAGGGTCCTTTTTCGGGCTGGGGATCCTTTTTCGAACTTGGGATCCTTTTTCGGGCTTGGGGTCCTTTTTCGATCTTTGGGTCCTTTGCGGGCATGGGGTCCTTTTTCTGGTGCAGCGTAACGCTTACGCAACGCGGCACAATTAGTTACCGGATCCGCGGAAATAAAGAAAAAACACAACGGATTGTAAAAACGAACACTATGTATTTTCCCTACTTTTTCTTACACGATCTCACTTCCTAAACTACCCTACTGTGCGATTCTTTCGCGCTTAATTAATCTACTACTTAAATTGATCTCGGTTGATGGCAGCCGCATAGTACATGGGGCCCAGCCTCGATCGTGTTAATTGGAAAAGGAAAAAAAGCAGCTGATTCTAAATCTTCTGAAGTTTATATAGTTAATTTCTTGATTACTTCAGCAAAATCACAATTATTGACTATCTGTCCCTGTTCAGCATGCGATTGACATTATATTTGTATTAGTGTCGCATGGCTTTCTATCTTTCTTCTTCGTATGTAACTTTTATGTTAATGTATTCCTATTCTCCTCTATCCTAAAGTAACTCTTGCAGTCTTCTATTATTTTCCGAAGGTTCCCCGAACGTGAGTACTTCCTAATTGGTTTAGTGTTAGTGAGCCTTCGGCTCTCGCTAGAACCTCGTGTTCAACTCCGCTAGCGAATGACGGATCTCAATAGTGGCATGTCTGTAATAATAAACGTACATGGAACTATTGAGAACCGGGGCGACAGGTCCAAAGCACTGGTAAAGGAGGATGGTTGTGATGATCTGGGCCGAGGTCACCACGTAAAGCAAGGTAGGTCATAACCCCAATTCCAAGGCGTGAAGCGACCCGTGCCGAGGGATGAGTGATCGAGGGGGTGAAAAAGATGCTCGATCGTTAATGGAGCCCGTGGGGTACCTGGGCAACCCCCACAGTAAGCGTCCCTTACCACGTTAATGCGGAGCTCTGGCGTAGCGGACATTTATTCTCGCGCTACTCGTGGGTACAAACATGGAGAACAAAAACAAAAACAATAAACAGTCGGAGGTGCCAAACCCCTTTGCTAGAGGTGGTTTGGCGAGGTCTCCCCCCCCCCCCCCGTGGGGAGAGTAGTGGAGCGATGAGTGCTGCATCTGAAAGCACCAGTGACCCCCCAGCAGCGGTAGGAAATGGCCCTACCAACGCACCGGACGGGCCACTATCTGCGATGCGGAAAGTGGTGGAGCAGTTCGATTCAATAATCGAGTACACTAGCGCAAAGCAAAACATAAGCAAGGAGTTAAAACAGAGTCTCCTGGAACTCTGAAAAACTGTTCGTGTCGCAAGACAGAAACATCGGGCTTATGCCAAGAGGGTGGAATGTCAGGAGAAGTCAGACAGAGAAACCCAGACAGTGGCCTCCAAGAGGGAGGGAAAAGAGAAGGTCGAAACGGGCACTCAGACAGTGGCCATCACCTTCTATGGAGCAGCCACGTCGCTCGAAGCGGCGGCCGAGTTCCCTTCGAAGGGAAAAGGAAAGGGCAATCGCAAGACGGCATCGAACGCGAAGCGCCCTAGGAAGTCGCCAGGCGAGGGTGCCAAAACCGACACCACACGGCGTGCAACCGTTAAGGCCAAACGCCGTCTGGCCGAGGTAAGCGAGGGCGAGAGTGACCTCGCTGAGCAGAGCGTTGGTACCAGCAACTCGGCGCGACCGGAGCAGGGGGGCCCAAACCCCTGGACGCTGGTCACCAAGAAGTCGCCGGCACCGACACCGGAGGTACCGCGGCCCGCGAAGAAGGCCAAGGACAGAGGCGAGGCCTTGTGGTTAAAAACCGACAAGGACAAATACGCCGATGTCCTAAAGTCGATGAAGGCGGCCGAAAGCCTTTCGGCCCTTGGGCAAGATGTGCGTAGCGTGAGACGCACCAACACGGGAGAAATGCTTCTGGTGCTGAAGCGAGGCGCACAATCTAATGCGGTATACAAGGCCTTGGCCCAAGAGGTCCTTGGTGAAGGCGCCCAAGTCAGGTCGCTAGGGGCGGAAATGACCCTCCAGTGCAAGCATCTGGACGCGTTCACGACCGCAGAAGATGTCGTCGCAGCCGTTAAGGAACAATGCGACGTCACAATCGAGCGGGCCTCTGTGCGATTTAAAGATGGACCCTCTGGCACCCAAGTAGCCTACCTCAGGCTACTGAAGGCGGATGCCAAAAAGGCAACCGAGAAAGGGAAGCTGAAGATCGGCTGGTCAGTATGCCTTATTAGCATACCCCAGCCGCCTTCAGTGGATAGGTGCTATCGGTGCCTTGAGTCCGGCCACAAAGCCTACGAGTGCAAAAACATAGACAGGAGCAAACTATGTCGTCGCTGCGGCGAGGAGGGGCATAAGGAGCGGGGCTACACTAAGGCGTACAAGTGCCTTATCTGCACCGCTAAGAAGCAAGCCCATAAACATGCTATGGGCGGACCTTCGTGTCCCTTCGGTGAGTTAAATAAGAAGAAGCCGTGAACGTCACACAGCTAAATCTTAACCACTGTGCAGCAGCCCAACAGCTGCTGTGGCAGTCGGTCTCGGAGTCGAGGACAGATGTCGCCCTCTTATCAGACCCATACAACATCCCTGCCGGCAACGGCAATTGGGTGTCGGACGGGTCTGGAATGGTGGCAATCTGTACAACGGGACGGTTCCCGGTTCAAGAGGTAATACACTCCTCCGCCGAGGGTGTTGCGATTGCCAAGATCAATGGTGTGTTCTATTGCAGCTGCTACGCTCCACCAAGGTGGCCAATAGAACAGTTCAACCAGATGATCGACAGGCTCTCGTCGGACCTAGTGGGCCGGAAACCGGCAGTCATAGCGAGAGACTTTATCGCTTAGGCAGTGGAGTGGGGCAGCCGCTGTATAAATAGCAGGGGTCAAGCGCTAATGGAGGCGCTTGCGAAACTCGATACTGTGCTAGCTAATAATGGCTCCGCTAGTACATTCCGTAGAAACGGAGTGGAGGCGTGGATTGACCTAACATTTGCCAGCTCGAGTCTGACTCCAGGCATGGAATGGAAGGTAGCGATCATTTAGCAATCCGCTTTAGGATCAACTATGGTGTGCAACATCCGAGGGCGGGAGATCCCTGTCAGGTACGCGGGTGGAAGTCCAATCACTTCGACAGCGAAGCTTTCACCGCGGCCCTGGGACTGGAGGCCAACACCGACAGTCTAAGCGGGGATGCGCTGGTAACTGCCGAGAAAAACACTGCCAAGAAACGGTAAATGCCCGGTATACTGGTGGAGTGCCGAGATTGAAGCTCTACGGTCAGCCTGCCTCAGAGCAAGACGTAGGATGCAACGAGCTCGCACCGAGGATGCAAGAGAGAACCGCCCGTGAAGTGTTTCGAGCTGCGAAATTGGCCCTTAACAAGACCATTAAAAGCAGCAAAAGCTGTGTGAGAATGCCAACGCGAATCCGTGGGGTGACGCCTACAGGATTGTGATGGCCAAGACCAAAGGGGGCTCCTCACCCCCAGAACGGTCTCCGGACCGGTTGGCAACGATTATCGAAGTACTCTTCCCGTCTCGAGTCACAAGCCCCTGGCCACCTGCACTACGAGACAGTGCGGGCACGGCCGAAATGGTGGCTCCAGTGACGAATGAAGAACTACTCGCAGTGGCTAAATCCCTAGCAATGAACAAAGCTCCAGGGCCGGATGGAGTTCCAAACAACGCTCTGAAGGCAGCGATCATAGCGAACCCGAACATGTTCAGGCCTGCTATGCAGAGATGCCTTGATGAGTGTCGTTTCCCCGGTAGATGGAAAAGGCAGAAATTGGTGCTGTTGCCGAAGCCCGGAAAGCCACCAGGCGACCCATCGGCGTACAGACCAATCTGTCTGATCGACACGACTGGCAAACTGCTTAAGAGGATCATCCTCAACAGGCTAACCCCTTACGCGGAAGGTACGGACGGTCTGTCAAGCAACCAGTTTGGCTTTCGGAAGGGTAAGTCCACAGTGGACGCCTTCAACTCAGTGATAAATACTGCCGAGATAGCGATCCAACGGAAAAGGCGAGGTATTCGACACTGTGCGTTAGTGACACTTGACGTGAAGACAGAATTCAACAGCGCAAGCTGGGATGCCATCGCGCTCTCGTTACACCGGCTTAGCCTACCGGTGGGTCTGTACCGGATCCTGGAAAGTTACTTCCAAAACCGCGTACTGCTATACGAGACCGATGCCGGTCAGAAAAGGGTTCCGATTACCGCCCGAGTCCCGCAGGGCTCGATCCCAGGCCCGGTGCTATGGAACCTCATGCTAGTTCTGAGACTAAAGGTCCCTCCTGGGGTCAAGATCGTCGGCTTTGCCGACGACGTAACCTTGGAGGTCTACGGGGAGTCAATTCCTGAGGTAGAACTAACCGCAGAACACGCGATTAGCACAGTGGAGGAATGGATGAGCGCGAGAGGCCTGGAGCTAGCTCATCATAAGACGGAGGTAGTTATCGTCAACAACCGCAAGTCGGCAGTTATCCATGTGGGAGAAGTCGCGATCACTTCACAGCGAAGTCTGAAGTCTCTCGAAGTCATTATAGACGACAAGCTGACCTTCGGCAGCCATGTCGACTATACATGCAAGAGAGCGTCGACTGCTGTTGCGGCTCTATCGAGAATGATGTCCAACAGCTCAAAGGTGTGCGCCAGTATACGTAGGTTACTGGCAGGCGTTGCCGTATCTATCCTCAGGTACGGCGGCCCGTCATGGTCAAGAGCACTGAGGGTAACCAGTTACCTACATAAACTGGAGAGCACCTACCGCGTGATGTGCCTCAGAGTGATATCTGCCTACCGTACGGTATCACACGATGTATCCTGCGTGATAGCGAGCATGACGCCTGTCGGGCTGGTCATTCGGGAAGATGAGGAGTGCTTCGAGCTACGCGAGCGCACCGGGGTGACCTTGGTCGCCAGATGGCAGCGTGAGTGGGACAACTCCTCGAAAGGTAGGTGGACCCACTGGCTGATACCTACCATATCGAGCTGGGTGGGCATACCCCATGGGGAAGTTCACTTCTACCTGACACAATTCCTGTCAGGCCATGGCTGTTTCCGACAGTACCTCCACAGGTTCGGGCACGCGGAGGTCCCAGTCTGCCCAGACTGCCCAGGTTTAGACGAAACTGCCGAACACATACTGTTCGTATGTCATCGGTTCGACGTCGAAAGAAGAGCAATGCTTGACGTCTGTGGCTGGGACACAACCCCTGATACCCTTATTCAGCGGATGTGTCAATCGGTGGAGAAGTGGAACGCAGTCTCGGCTGCTACCATCCAGATTGCCAGTAGGCTACAGGTAATCTGGCGAACCGAGCAACAGACGACGGGCACGGCTAACTAGTGATTGGTTAGCTGGAGCGAAAAAGGCCAAGCGCAAAAAAGGGAGTGAATGGTCTGTTCATGCCGAGGCAGGTTTGGCGCAGCGACTGGCAACCGCGTAAGGGGTAAACCCAGCCGCCCCGAAGCAAGACAGAAGAGTGAGTGTATAGGCGTATAAGTGGACTGCCTCATGCCAAGACGGGAGGGTCGTAGCGTAGTATGTTGGGACTTAGCTATCGATACCTCATGGCGTGGCAGAAGAGTGAAAGGGTGAGCATCCAAGTCAGTCTCACACGGCATGTTAAGGGTGAGTACAAAAGTCAGCCTCACATGGTATGGTAGAGGCTAGCACAAAAGTCAGCCTAGCAAGGAATGAAAAAGGTGAGCGCACAAGTCAGCCTCGCATGGTATATCAGAAGTGGGGCCTAAGAAAAATGTCCCACATGGGATGCCAGGGGGAGTGACAGAGGTACAATAGAGTGGCACGATCGAGAGTGAATCAGGTGATAGGGTGAGCACCCAAGTCAGCCTCACATGGTATGGGTGGGGCGAGCACAAAAGTAAGCCTAGCAAGGAATGAGTAAGGTGAGCACACAAGTCAGCCTCGCAAGGAACGAAAAAGGTGAGCACAAAAGTCAGCCTCATGTGGGAGTGTTTGGAAGTGAATCAAAGTGCGATTGAGAGAGCACCCAAGTAAGCCTCATACAGGACGTGTGAACGCGTGAGTGAGAGTGAATGAGTACATTTAGTACAGCCATCCCCCCAGAAGTAATACCGAGAGGTAGTTCCTGGGAGGAATGATGGCGGAGCCCAATGGAGTTTAGTCGGTATTAATGGCAGCGTCACCATTCGAGCCCGACACGCCCCCAGTGCACCCCGTGTGGTAGATTGGACCCTACCAATAGCACGTGTACTGGGCTAGGACGTAAAGGTCTTCTCCATTGTTAAAAAAAACCTCGTGTTCTCCTGTTCTAACTTAAGCTATTCGTAAGTAGTTGAACGCTCTATTTCCCGAACATACATAATCTTACTAAGATACATTATGCATTTGTATCGATGGGCTCACAATCATGAAAGCGCCACGCCTATTTAAATAATTACTTTAATTAATATTGGCACAGCCAAATTCTATACAATCATAAAAACACCTGCAGCCGGTGTCATTGGAAATCAATTATTTGCCGCGGATGCCTATAAACAATCATTAATTGTACGAGCAACACAATAACTCACATTCGTTATGCTATGTGCACCGGGACTTAAGCCGCTGCGTTTGCAAATTCGCTAGTGACGAGTTCTTTCAGGTCAACCTTAGAATTGTTGGTTGCGCAATTTTATGTGTTTACAACTGTGGGGCTGTTCATCTCCCCTTTGTTAATGAGTTTATAATTATCTTGAAGAGATCATTATCAATGTTACGTGTTGGTATTATTTTAATTTCTTTACTGTTCTCCTAAATATGTTATCATGCTGCCCTCCCAGAAGCCGTTGTAGTTGCTGTTGCTTGAAGTCTGCCGTGAGATGTCGTCTTCAGGGTTGTTCGTTCATATAGTACTGCCTGTACGTATGTTCCGTGTATCTTGGGACTTATCAATTGGTCGACTTTGGATATCGGGTGTCGGTGTTTCGGCTGCCATCTCGTGAGTCCGGGGTTGGTTTTCCGTTCGTTTGCCTCAGCTTCCTTCATCTATGCTGCATCTGGAGCTTGGTTTGCGTCCTCTTCGAGTGGATTATGTGATTTCGTTACTTCGTTTCCTTCCTCTCCTTCTTCTCCGTTTGTTGTTGTCGTTCTTGTGGTTGCCGAGGATAGGATATTTGACTTATCCTCCCCGTGAATTGTATAATGTTACAGACGAAATGCGATGTGTAACTTATCTCAGTCGTCTTTGCAATGCGTAATCTGTAGCTGACTTGCTAGTATTACGACTTTTCCTACTGGATTCTTCCTACTGACGTTTAATTTGCCTTGCTGATTTCCTGATGATGTGGTGTTGATGGGTTTCTTTAGTTCATTGCTTATATATTTTGTTGTTGTTTTGCTCTAGCCAGAGTTGGACGGTTCTGACTGCGCTTTACTGAACACTGCATAATGACTGGCAGTATGTTCAGCTTGAGTCGATTTTTTTTGTGGTTGCGACTCCGATTCTTCGTGGTTTTTTTCTTGATTCATATTGCAGCTTGTCTTGCGACCATTCTCCTACTTCGATTTATTTACTCGCTCCGGTCTTGCCCTTTCGTTCGTTGGTCCAGTTCTCATCCTTCATGGTTGCTCCGCCCTTGCCGTCACAACCCAACACCTTCAACCTTCTGTCTTCCGCCTGATTCGTCCTATGTCATCATAAATTTTCATACCAAAAGTATGTGGTGATGTTGGCTTCCTGGGGGTGAAAAATTTCTTTTGTCCCTGTTCTTCAGATTTCACTTGTTTGTTTGTTGTTTTTTTTCTTATGTTATCAAAAAAATTTCTTTGTGGATAATACATTATAATTTGGTTTTAAATTGTGTAGTTTTCTCCGCTTATTAATGTTATTATGTAGCTTTCATCGCTTATCAAATTATACCTTGTTTGGGCATTCAATCTATTCTATCTTTATGTTCGGCCGTTCTATCTAATCTATGTTTTTCAAAACAAACAATTAGTAATGTTAGTTATGTTATGTTATGTTAGTTAGTTATGTTTCTTTGTCTTATTCTGTTTGAACTAGTAACTTTAGTTGAAGCAATATTAGTGTGTTAGTAATATGCGTTCGAAATGTTGTGATAAACTTAGTTTGTTAGTGAGCTGTAAATGTGATTAAATGTTATTGAGTGTTACCTATGCTACCGATGTTTCCTTCTTTCGGCGAGATTTTGGTATCTTTTATTCGGCTTGGTGTGGCCTCCTCCCCCCTTTCCAGTAAGGTGGTTGCAGGTGGGACCTGGTTTTACTGAAATTAAACTTAGATTCTTCCTTTATTATTTTGTTTTATTTATTTATTCATAATTCTCCACTTTATTTATTTTTCTCTTGTTTCCCGTTTCCCGATATGTTGTTTGTTAGGTGTTTTTGTTATAGTATTTAATTTCGTCCTATGAAGTTCCCTGCTGTTGGGCATGGGTTTCTGATTGATTCGTACTCAGTATTATTTATATATTTTACGTGTTTGTTGAAACATTGCTTCAACCATTGTTTTTCCATCTGTATCCACTATGTCATTACTTCTTTAAATATTCCCTTCAAATGCTTTTCTTCATTTCATCTTTTACCTCTAAATTCGTATTCTTCTCAATTTGGCAACCCATGGTGATCCTATAAAGATACCGTAAAAATATTATTCCCCGGAAGTATGTAAGCTTCCTATAATTAACCCTTCTATTTTGTTTTCTTTAGCCCCCCTTGAATAATTTCCTTGCTTTTTTAATGATTGCATTGGTTTTTATCACTTTTACCGCTTTAATTAAACGTTCCTCTTGTTTAACTTTTTTTTTCTCTTCATTGTATTATCTTCTCTGTAGGTCATGTTATATTTGTGTTTCTTCTTGTTGTGTCCTTCTGTCGCTGCGTTCATGTTTTACGTTTTTCTTTTTCGTATATATTTTAATTCGACTGCGATTTTTAGTCGTCATGTAAATAGAATTTGTCATCACGTTCATAAAATAAAGACATTCGTACTCATTCCGGGTTCCGGTTCCCTTGTCCACTCATATGTGTATTAGCTTTCATACTTGTATTAAGTGATATAAATGATTCTTAATCAATATTGCATATATTTTATCCGCTGGCCAGCGTAGGGTGAAAAATAAATTATTCCAATTAAAAATTGTTCATTCTTTTCGTATATTGTTGTCCATATTTTCTTTATGTCTATGTTCTGCTTCATGATTTTCAGAGTGAGTCTCCATCTTTTATTATTTGTAAATCATGCATTGTAATTCTGCGTTACTCGCAGGCGTTTCCCGCTTCCTTTTATTACAGTTTTTCTGATATACTTTTTCATTC